>NW_008751682.1:864287-868527 GCF_000715545.1 Opisthorchis viverrini
GCTTTCGGGGTTTGAAAACAGACTTCGAAGTGTTTAGGGTTGTAACTGAACTCGGACGTGCAGAAGCTGCAGCTGAGTGTGATGCAGGGCGAGCAAAACGGTCAGTTCTAGAGCTGGGACCTGCGGACAAAGTATTCAAATTTGGGCGGGGGAGGGTGGAAGATGGAAAACGTGAAAGTGTAAGAAGGGAGGCGTCAGCAGTAGCATGTTTTCGCTTACCCACCCTGCTGTATGCAGCAAGTAAGGCGACCCGGCTGATGGCACCACGCGACGGTCGATGTGGCATGAGAGTATTGTTAGTTGTGTAGGCCATGGTTGTACGAGGGCTGGGATACTGCCAGGGCGCCCACACCTAGGCAGGGGGACGATTAGGGTCCTCAACCAAAGCCTTTGGTTCAAAAGCCTAACCGCAAGGCAGCGGTGTTTGGCGGGAAAATGCAAATGCATTACCTTTTCTACGGAACAAGTCGCCATCCATGTTCCAACCCCCAACCTGAAGGACCCGGAGATCATGCCTGTGATCATGCCTGACGGCATACCACCCACAAATTTGGAATAAACATTATTATTATTATTAATACCTAATCTAATGGCCCTTCATATTCCTAACATCCACGCGCATCTTTGCTACTCCTAGTAACAATCAGGCAAGTGGCGTGTTCAGTGACTATATTTCCGGGAGCATGACCATATACTTTGTTGGTGGAAAGTGCAAAAAGAAGGACGGGATGAGTTTGGTTAGCTTATTGAAGTGTCTGTGCCTTCTCTCAGAAGACGAGGACGATGAGGCCAGCATATTCCATATTGATAAGTTTTTCTTCATAGACTTTTTGAACACCAGGTTTTTCGGACTTTTAAGCGTGCGTGTCATTATCACATCTATCGCGGAATCAACTACAAACAAAAACGGAAGTCACCCCTGCTGAACACTGTTTTGTGTACAGCTCTTTATATACACCTACACGTGTGGAAATCTCAAAATATAAGGAACATTATATCCACTAACATCCCTATCATTCCTTGATGGACAAGCGTGTCAAGAAAGACATGCCGGTCGACCGTGTTGAGTGAGCCCTGGAAATCCAGGAACATCAAACTTGGAAGTCGTTTTTATATACGACCTCGTTTCACCACGTAGCGGATTGTGCAAGCCCTAAATAACAACTAAGTACTCCCGCGGCACGTCAGCCCATTCCGCATTTCCTCTGTGCGACGTTGCAAAAGATTACACGGTGGCCAACTGTCACTTCAACAACACGCCCTTTACCCTGAAGACATTCCTGCCCTATGATGAACCTCATAATTCACCTTATGCAATGGGGGAAGAGAAAATTAAAGTGAGGAAAGTGTTTGTCGGATGCCTGTGCCCCTGGCTTGATCTTGTCCTGGTTGTAGCATATTTTCCGAGCAATCCTCCTATGGATCCAAAAATTATTTATAGCAGAGCGAAAAATCCTGACAGACTTAATAAATACAAGCGGTACGGTCCTTCACAGGCAAATCGTTTTGCGTAACCTCTACACTTTACAGACTCTAGGTGCGCCATTCTGAGGTCACCTTATCGTATTTGCTGGTTACTCCACGGAACACCTAACATTTTCTCCGGTCCCTTGTTTCTTCACATCATAATAAATCACATATGTCCGCGCCAGTTTACATTAATAGCATTCCTGTCACCTACACCTGGATATTGATCACCCGGTTTTTGGAGTCGAGGAGCGTCAATTCACTGCAGTATTTATGAATTTTGAAACACATTCGGCTGCCAGCTATTTCGGTTAGCAGTCTCACTCAGAACAAGGTGCACTCTGGCAGAAATTTTAACATTCCTCTCTTGGATCCTCAGTGTGGACACAGCTGTCTTATTGTCTCGTTAAAATGGCAGCAATAAACCAACGCGGGCCCTCGGCAGACTCAAGAAAATCCTTGGTTTGTGCTGGTCACAATTCGTCACGATTCCTTTGGCAATTCTATATACGACTCAAGCCCTTCGCTGCTGATTCGTTTGTTGGAAAACAGGAAAGCGAAACCCTCATATGTACTTTGTTTTTAAAAACGGAATATCCGGCGTCTTCTTGAAAGCGCCTTCTTGAACTTTCTTGGATATTGATTGACTTTTAAGAAAGTGTTAACGAATGTCACAAAGCCATTCCGCGAATAAATCCAGCCTTACAATCGATCATGGCAGACTTATGAGAACCCACATACTACTTGGATTTCTCATCACTAGTACCCGCGGTAACACCAAACCAAACCCAACTGGTTCACTCAAAATCTTCATGTATGGGGGTGCCCACGAACTCGAGTACAACGTCGCAATGGCGGTACCGCGAATGCTCTGTTCGGCCTGATAACTCGTCCGTAGTTCGACTTATCCTCTATATGTCCTGACCGAACATTACATGCACCCTCCAGACCATCCAAATTCGTTGAACCTGTGCCAGTACTTCAAAGCGCTGCCCAATCCATTATACTGTTTGTTCATGCTACCCACAACCCACAAGTTCCCCTGACATCACTCTCAAGAGGTCAGTATGCCGGTGAAGATAAAACTTTACTGCGCACCGAATGCGGCGTGTGCTATCATAAAATATAAGATAATCAGAAAACTATCAGCTATGTAAAATCACTGCTTTGCCTGACGGGACGCCTACAGCAATGATAGAAACATATACAAAACGCGGGTGGCCGCCCCGTTTTGGGTTTCCGCGGACGCGGAGAGCGTAATTATTATTTCCGTAGTACCAAGATTTTTTACAAGTCAGATACGGAATAAAACACGTGAAGAAATCAACTCACTTACGAAGTCCACCACCATCTTCACCGAGATATCATGCAGAGACACTAGCAGCCCCCGAAATGACGAAAAGTATCGTGAGCGTTCGCATTTGCTGGCGTCTGGAGGCAAAGTCCAAAGCCGTTAGAGAAAAATGCGGTAAACCATGAAGTATCCCAACTACCGACTCTGACAGTTTTACCTCGAGTCTAGTAACACTCTTCGGGGCAAGGTGGTGCGTCTATGGGTCTGGCGGTAGACAGCTGCATGGCTGACAGAAGCCCTGAAGACAACACAACCAAATTCAAAAGAGCTTCGTTAACGGCTTGCTCTCCATGCAAGGACTTCTCTTAGAAGCCAGCATACTGCAGGATGGCTCGCTGACTTATGGTGGGAACAAAGGTTTTCGGAAATAAGTGAATCGTGTGTGATTGCGCTCAGCATTTACCGAAAAAGATCAGTTTTATTAAACTACCAGGCTTTTAAGTCTACCATTTAACAGTAGTGATAGCTACAAAACATCTGTGGCTTATTCGCTCACGTGAGTGGATTTTCAAGTTCACCAATCACCACAAAGTTGAAAAACAGTGTCCTAAGTAATAAGATGTCACTACTTGTGGTTAAACGTGAACCGCTTACAACGGGCAAAGTTGCGGATGTTTCGGCAGCCACAATGGCTTTTGGAAGTTGTTGGAGCCTACGGAGTACTCGTTGACGCAGAAATACGAGGAAACACTGTTGCAACTAAATTTGGCCCTGTATCTTTTTGTTTGACTGACGAATGACGAACACTGTGTTTTTGTTTACTGCGAACTTTTGTTTTCCGATTAGAAATATTCATTAAATTTGGACAACCCGTGAGACATTTAAAAGATGTGAGGCTTACAAGTGATCATGGCCTATGCCCACATGTCAAGATATTTGATACGCTCCCTCGCATCACTCGTTTGCTGGCAACATAGTTATCAATTGCAGATGGCGTGACATAACAACCCACCGGAGTTTCCAGGTAGCTTGTGGTTCACGGATTCACGGATTGATACACAGGATCGAGGCTTTTGCCCAAGTTTCCCGTGTCGGTTTTGTTCTCGTCGGTCAGTGGCTGTCGTTCACCTGAAAGGCACAAGTGAAAAAAGAGTGTAGCACTGCTCTCTGTGTTCACAGCGCGGGGCGGCATGCTTGCCAGCGCGAGGATTCGCATAAATAAATACCTAATAGTGCTTTAAACGGGGTTCTAGAAGGAGTGTGGACAGTCGTCGGAGGAAGGTCATTCCACGCAGCTACTACCCGAAATTAGAAAAATTTTGTCTAATGAATGTGTGCTCTGAGCTTGAAAATTTTCTTACTATACCCCTCCGGGTGTTTGCTGGATCAACGGTAAAAAACTGTTTACCAAGCTTTGTTCAAACAGGGCCTAAGTGAGAAATAGGTCCCCTCGGTGGCGAGGGTACGCCAGGGGAGGGA
>NW_008751682.1:869371-1055433 GCF_000715545.1 Opisthorchis viverrini
AGGCTTATAGGCCTAATGCTGCCAGGCGATAGTCGGTCACCAGTTTTGTAGATTGGCGTGAAAATCGCTTCCTTCCAAGCAGAAGGAAGGCAACCTTTATCAAGCGACTGACGAAACCCCAAGTGTAAATGGTTTGCCAGTGTGGAGGACGTTTCTTTCAGGATCCTTGGATGGACCTCGTCGGGTCCCAACGCGCAGAATGGGTTGATCTTGTTCAAGAGCTGACGAATGTCCTCCACCGTAAAGACCAAGTCGGTTAGAGGCTGTTCGTAGTTTCGCCTTGACAAGAGTGGATGTGACGAGGACGCTGGGGCTGAGTATAGACATGCATAGTGTTCTCTGTAAGCCTCAGATCCCACTGTTGGGTCATTTGTCGGTTCTCCGTTTCTGTCCCTCAAGGAGAACGCGGATGGCTTGTTTCTGCGGCGACGTCTCATGTACGTGAACAGTATGTTTTTGTTTTTTCGAGCGAGGTCCAGAATGGTGGCTTGTTTTCGTATGTTCCGTTGGCGGTCAAAGGTGTACATGCTGTGCCGCTTACTATGAAGCCAGTCATTGACTGCCACCCTAACCGATGGAGAATCCCGCAAGTCTCATTTGAAGTTGCCCTAAAGACCACCGTTATTTGCAAAATACAGTAACAGATCCACCGTCACAGAAAAGGAACCTAGCTGGGTGCAGGGCAAACATGTGGCTAAGAGTTTACGAAATGCAATCAACTGGCTAGATTTTGTCTACGCTGAGCATACAGGGCAGCTTCACGAACCTAGACGACACGCGACTAACATTTATCAGCACATGTGCAGACCGTCTGGGAGTACCTCAGTGTCTACACAAGACATTATAGGTTTGTCAACGTAGATTCGCCTTACACTGTTAGTTCCAAAACACTGACGCCACAAGTTCTTGAAAATCGTGAAGGACGCATAAGTAGCCATTTGTAATGACCACCCTTCTGTTTAATTATTCCTCCAAGGTGTAACCCACCTGCATCCACTATCCACATTTCTCGTCTGTCTTGTAATCATGCATCAAAATCGGGCCAAAAAACGAGCCCTTTGGCCTACAGCAGGATCCGTGAAACCTTCAATGGATCAGTGCGATTTGACAGAGTTGTTTTCAACAATGTAAGAGCCCAACGCCCGATCTATAGTAGTTCGGTTTTGAAAAATTTTGGAACGTTTTGATTTTGTTTAGGATTTAAATTTAAGACTAATTCAGTGTAGCAGTAGACAAAAGCGAGCTGAATAACCAGCGCTTTGCTTACAATTCGTTATTATCAAATGCCCACAACTTACCGGCATTTTCGGATTCATCGACATTCTACTGGTTCTGCTGGAAGCCTCCTGATTCTGCAGTACTTTGGCTTGTGACGCACAATAGCGCTGGTCTTCAGATTACCCGTTGCACGAACAAGTACTCTCAGGTTATCCTCTATGTATTCTGTCAACACCTCAAACGCCGTAACGAACTACAGCCAAACAGACACGATTTTTAAAACGCAATAAAACCGTATCTGAAGCCATGTCGTGACAATTTTCAGATCTAGTGTGCGCCAATCATTCAGGAGAGAATAAAAAACAACTGCAACAAAATTAAGGCAAACAAGTGTGCTCTTCCACTGAGCAGTCACGTAGCGAAATGGAACATTCTACAGAAAATTTCTCACCTGGCCCACAAAGGTTTTTGCAGAAGAGAGCATCTGCCGGCCAAGGGTCAGCGTGCGTGATTTCTTGTGATCCAGAACAGATATGACAATCGGATTGGGTTACTATTCGCAACGAGGAACGGTGGTAGTCTGGATAGAAGGTATGGTGATCTAAACGCAGTACGTTTAGACCACGTGCATTTTTTGCACCTCACGAAATTTTCGCCAGCTTGTTGCCGGGTGTTTATGTCCTGTAAGCTTCCTCTTTTATATCTCGTTTAGCCGCACGGGCGCACTTTAATTACAGAGAAATTCTTTCGGCGGTCCAAATGGTTTCAACAAAGGACTTAACCAATTAAGTCCGGAGGGGCATCTGGTAAATTTCAGAACTGAGCTCATTCCCTGGAACACCGCGTTTACTACTCTGTTTTTTCAAAAACATCCTGATAGTGCCGATAAATCTCCTGTACAGCACCAAAAAGACTCGCAGCAGAGCATAATAATGATACACAATGTGGAGGCTGATTGGAATATTTCGCGAAAAGAGTCAAGGTCAATTGACACGGCTGTCGGAGCAAAAAGAATCCTCTACCGGCTTTTCCTTTGTGGACGTTTGAGCTACCGTCATCAGTTGTACGGCGAAGATCAAAGGTACGTGAATAATAATTACAGCTCTTGGATTAATTTGGGAAGAAAGGCACATTACACCATTTTTTACCGAAGAAACTGTCCTCGTGTGGTTGCGCAGCGGCCAGGTCAAAAAATCTTATCACATGGGACAACTGGATTTGTGTACATGAGCTAAAATAGAAAAAATAAATTTCTTTTGACGACTTGCATCTACACTTCTCCACACGGGAGCAAACAGCAAATATAATTCTGGAGGAAAGGCAACCCTAACCATCTTTGATCATCACCAAGTAAGCTGCGGAGATAAAGGGCGTCAGCTAAGCTTGGCGTGTTATGAAATTTGGTTAAAAATTTTCATGTATCTTAGGAGTTCCTGCCATCCGAAATCTAAGACCGCGCCTTCCAATGATGCAGTTTTGTCAGGTTCACAGAGCCACAGCAGCCCTTTTCCATACGTGGTTGCATCCTTTTAAGATTCTCCGAGTCATCCAACTACACGCCAGACAAAAATTTCTCGCGAAACGCCCGTAGCCTTCAGTCTCACTGGTTTTGGTCTTCGGTCGATTTTATTACGGAGGACCATCTACTTTAAGCTATCAGCTGCTTCACAAATAACCGACTCAACTCCGCAACAACGGAAACTAGCAGTGCCCAGTGCACACGGATCTCACCGACAAAGCAATCAGGATTTAACTTTCCAGTCCAGGATGGACGAAACCAAATGTGAAAAATTGTTAACGCAAATAATCACGCAGAAGTCCGCTTGTTGGTTATTCGTATAATTCTCGACCGAGCAACCAAGATTGATTGTATTTCAGTTCCCTTTTCTAGACTATGTACACACCCATTTCCCGGTTCTGCCTTTGCCATTCAGCATTCTCCACAGGGTTCATTCACTACTGTCATCCCTTACTAAGTATTAAATGCTGTCTATTATTTTTCTACGAACATCATACATCAGTCTATCTACGACCGGTTTTCTCCCAGCCATTCAGGTTCGCCAAAGCTCGTCATCGCAAACGGCACCGGTGTGCGTAATATTCTTTCGGGGTTCAATATTTAAGACTACTGCTGTCTCTTCACTGGAATGATCTGCTGCATCTCACTTTGCTCTAGATATGCCAATAAAGAAAGTGCGAACTCAGCCTACACTTACCACCGCTCCTGCTAAAAGTACAGTGAGGGCGAATGCAAAATTACTCAGCACTCCTCATACATAAAGGTGACACTTATTACTCTCTAAAGCTCGCAGTTGTTGACGCATTCTGGTCTAATTTATGTTAACGCGGACATTATTGCAGAAATCGTCTTCCACTAACTGTCGGCCACTCAATTCGCCTTCCCATCGTTGAAGGCAATATCCACATGCTGGAAGGGTTTGACATCTAATCACTTAGGTTTTGCCGTTTTCCCTCTACAAAGATCTAATCTTAAAGAATAGCATAAACACACTGCCGAAGCAACTTGTTTCCGCAGCAAGCAACAACCATACCTTCTGGACCACGTCTGCACCAATTAGTCTCCACACTAGATAGTATCTAGGACTACATCACATTCTGAGACGAGTGTCCACGCAACATTGTGCTGGAATATCATCGGATATTAAAACTCTCATCAAGTTAATCTCGTGGCACTGGGAGATGTACCGGTTGTTGCGAAACATTGGACTGACCTTCAAGGGGGGTCAGTGATCCTCTACGACTGCAACATTTTCGGACACTTGTTCCGCCCGATCCCATTAGTTGCCGCGACGGCAACCCGACTTAGTTTGACATCCTGAATAGGATAGGCGAGTCATGGATTAAATATTTCAATACACCATGCCGGCAAAATTAAATTTATGCCTGATGTCACTAAATTTTCCCCATTATAACCTAGTAATTTGTTACTTCCAGAAGGATAGCCACCCCTAATTGGGTACAATCCATAAGTGTTCTCCGGCTCAGAAAGTCCACACTAGATAGTATCTAGGAATACATCACATTCTGAGGCGAGTGTCCACGCACCATTGTGCTGGAATATCATCGGATATTAAAACTCTCATCAAGTTAATCTCGTGGCACTGGGAGATGTACCGGTTGTTGCGAAACATTGGACTGACCTTCAAGGGGGGTCAGTGATCCTCTACGACTGCAACATTTTCGGACACTTGTTCCGCCCGATCCCATTAGTTGCCGCGACGGCAACCCGACTTAGTTTGACATCCTGAATAGGAAAGGCGAGTCATGGATCAAATATTTCAATACACCATGCCGGCAAAATTAAATTTATGCCTGATGTCACTAAATTTTCCCCATTATAACCTAGTAATTT
Organism: Opisthorchis viverrini; assembly: GCF_000715545.1. Classification (NCBI taxonomy): domain Eukaryota; kingdom Metazoa; phylum Platyhelminthes; class Trematoda; order Opisthorchiida; family Opisthorchiidae; genus Opisthorchis; species Opisthorchis viverrini. The sequence goes on from NW_008751682.1 coordinate 873,963, forward strand.
GTTACTTCCAGAAGGATAGCCACCCCTAATTGGGTACAATCCATAAGTGTTCTCCGGCTCAGAAAGTGTGCCCTCTAAGATCCTGGAAGAATAAATTCACAACCACGGTCCTCGGGACCAAATCGTCCCCAATTCATCGTTAATGACCAGCATCTTTGCACATCCCTGAAAAGAGCTATCATCTTTCCTATTTATGAAGAACGTAGCTCGGATTACTGCGGCCAATTAATGACTACATCTTGACTGCTGTTGGATCATTTGACAGAATTCCGCAGAACACCCCNAAACTACCAACATCTGTTGTGGATTGTGGTAACCTCGAGACTTTCAAACATTCGCTTGACGAATACATAAGATCTCACCCAACTTCCCTCATCAACATTTGACATGCAGATTACAAACAATAGAACATATATGTTATATCATTCCGTTTATCTGTATACATACACACACACCAACATCCTTTGGTCATTGTAAAGTAAAATGCTTTTTAGACCAATATAACCTTGATTTACCTTGATTTACCTTGATTTATGAAGAACGTAGCTCGGATTACTGCGGCCAATTAATGACTACATCCTGACTGCCGTTGGATCATTTGACAGAATTCCGCAGAACACCTCATCCAGAGTTCGTAAAATATGGCGTCACTGCAATCCTTAATTACTGATTATCAGCCTCCTCACCAACCTGATATCTCGAGTTTGAGTGAGCGGCTCTGTGTTTGACGCTTTTGGGGACTTTTGCTGAATTTCCTGACACTATGCAATTGGCTTTTTCCTTTCACCAATATCAACAATCCCTGATATTCTCTACGTTTCATAGTGTGCTTAACGCAACTGCGTGCAGGTGTCTTCATGACGCAGGGTGGTATCCACTCGGAGATTACTGGTGCCCAGACACCTTGAGTTCCCTGAAAAATTTGCCAAATCCGCGACGACAAAAGTGAGTATATGATATTCGGGATGGTCGTTTTCAGCCGTATGCGGTTCCGGATTGAGTGACCAATATCACAACCCTTTTTGCAGACCATTGTAGGTTTATGGCTCCCAAACCTCAATCTGCTCTTCAGTAGCACGTACCTGGAGCAAAATCGGACAGGTTGCTCATCATATGCGCACTACACACACTTTGGCTGTAAATGCTTCATGGAACGGTGCCAGCACCAGGTCTGCCTTTCTAGAACACTACGAGTTTGGAGAGCCTGGTGTAGACGCGACGGAAATATCTCGGGAATCTCTCGGCAAAAAACGCCAAACGTTGCTCCACCTATTTATTCTTGGCGGTTATCTTGACCGAAACTTTCTTTTGTGACTTCTAAATAAGGTCTGCCTGCTGCGCCGAATTGCTATTATTCATACGCGTTTATCCAGTCCCTGGACCTGATACTCATCAGCCCTTACCGGTACTCAAGACACTCCGCAGAAAATGTCCATTCTGGTCCAACTCTTCCTCCGTGAGCGACCAGAACAAGCCCGATTAGTATGGCATTATCGTTTGATCGTGTTCAAGATCATTTTTCTGACGTCATCGTACTCAGTCCTTTTGTATAAAGTTTCATTCATGTGACCTGCGTTGACGTCTGAGTTGCTGCCAGTAAGCGTGTAGAATAATTTGTCCGGGTTGGTATGGAACAGCTTAACGTGTGTGACCACTGAAACACAATAGAAAGGGTGTAACAACCTTTGATTTTATCTGATACTGGACAAGAAATTCGGAACCCCAAACATGGAATCGAAATTTCCTCCGTGCAGACCTCGCAGAAATGCGAAATTCTTTGAGAAACTCAAAATGGAGCCAGCCTAGCTAGAGTAGATGTACAGGACCATTGTTCAGAAAATTCCGGAGGCTAAAGTGGTCAAAAGCTGCGCAGAAGGATTTGGCGTCTTCTGTGAACGAGGTCAGAACTGTCTCTCAAAAAGATAACTGCAGGTGACATAGAAGGTGAGCTGAGATCCATAAAATCCGTCGGTGGCACATATGAAAATATGTCACGACGCTGTAGGTTGCCCGGAATAACGAAAATGCGCCATTTAAGTATATAAGACATCGCCGAATAAACGGAGGATAAAAACGGGAAACTTGAGTGACCCAGTAGTAGTATTCCAAGACTACAGAGAAGACTAAGCGGACCTACATTCAAACCCAGAGACCTCGTCATATTCAACCTTGTCAGAACGTAAGAGCGAAAGGCCATCAAGAAAGAGGGCTTATTTTAACTCTCACACAAGACAAGACCCTTCATTTTGTTNTTGAAGCCTTTTCCGCCCTGAACCTAGAAGTGTTTGAGTAACTTCTAGGATTCAAGGTCAAATGTAATAAGCCCCGCTTCATGTAAATGTCCTCTTTCTCGAATGGAGACACGTGATTATATGGTTGGGGAAACGAAGAGAATCATCAACAACGTCGCTCATTTTGAAGACAAGATAAAGCTTACTGGATTCAGGGTGTGCAACAATCAGGAATACGCGATTCGATCCAGTGCAGCATCTCTGATGCACACAAACGATAGGAAGACAAGTGCCTCATTAAGGCTTATATGCCTCCATGATAATATCGTCTTTTCCCCACCACTTTATATTGATAACATTTATCATCGTCAAAGCATACCTCACAAAAACATAATCGGTTTCTTCCTGGCGCCGAATTACGAGACGAGGTTGGTGCTTGTGGTACAGGAAGAATCTACGAGAAATATTAACTTGTACGGAATAGAACTGAGCTCTGTTCGGAAGGCCCACGAAATCACTTCTCTGTTAGGAGAGACACACTCACCGTCTGTAGGAGAAAGTTCCAACATTGCGCCATCTCCAACGTATTCCGTATCAAAAAGTGTGAATTATTTCGATCAGTTTCTTCATGAAAATTCTTCCATGATCAATAAGTTACAAAAATCGGACTCCAGTTCTGTGTCGCCAAAGTCCTGGAATTCTAAAGGCAAATCGGATAGGGGTCTCGAGGAACGAAGGAATATCTCCTCAACTCCAACAGATTCACCAATGCAAAACGGTTTCAATAGGCATTCTACGTGGAATTCACCGAAATGTGGCATACGTACTCCAACTAAGTTTCCAGGAATAATAAGCAGCGATATTGAATATGATTGGGATGACGTTATGTCTCCGCTGCGACCGAAGATTCCGGACGATATTGACGAACGTATATCAATAGGATATTATAATGATGATACGGAGTGTGACTACAGTCCAAAATTAAGTCCGAAAAAAACGGATCACGAAAGCGATTCGTCAGTACCGGCTCCACAGAATGCATGGATGGAGAATATAACATACATTTCTAACCACCCTACGAAAGGAAGCTACGTGACTTCTACTGGATCGGTATACATGTACGTTGCTCAACAAGTGAATCCGAGAACTGGTAGTTTATGATGAACAAAGCCGTCTTTTTCAACTTCTCCTGTATAATGTGCCTCCTCACCTGCCTGCTTTCGAGTACCTCACACTTCCAGCACAAGTCTGGTGCGTATCGCATTCTGACGTCTCAACATCCTTGATGTAAAACTCTCAAGCTTACTTGCTAATTAATTGGAGCCTCTGTTTAGTTGTTAATCCAGTGCAGTATACCTTATTTCACCCTAATGTTTANGTTGCTCAATGAAGACCGCCTTCCCTCTGCCTTGGGGGTGGCAAATTTCACGTCAGTCTACGAAAATGTAGACCAAATAATGGCCGGTAGCTACCGGCAGGTAGTCCTCACTAGTATACCGTGCACGATGATTAAACGCCTTTTCAAGCGGGCCATCTTATTTCACAAAAGAACAAGCCACTTTGCATTGTCAGTGATACACAGAATCTTCCCAAATCGTTCCCACGGACGGCCTGGTATAAATGAGAGGATGGGGCAGATTTATCCAGGCTAAGGACGAAGAACTCATAGCAGACACCATATTTTTCTACCTTTTAATAGCATTCGCTAAGTCTCACTGCTCATCAGACTCGAAACTCATGGAGTTGAAGAGAATTTACAAGCTGGAATAAAATGTTTTTATCAGATAAAACTTTCCGAATGAAAGTAGGCTTAACCTCTCGATTTTCTGCGCTAAGCTCCATTGGATTTCCTCTGGGCTGCGAGTGTGGGACAAATTGTTTATGGTCTACGTCTATTGCCTTTCAGACGTTCCGTCAGGTCCACGACCACTTTCAAGGAAGACTTGAAATGCCGGGTTACCAAATCCAGCGTCTTCCAATCGACGCTGCCAATCAGTTTCCAGTGGACTGGCAACTTTTCACCACCTCCGGGTGGTGAAAAGTGTGTCTCTGTGCCATTCAAAGGATCCTGCATTAAGGTCGTTGTTGCGTCTTGTGGGGATGGACCAGATGACATTACGAGAATCAACAGCTGAAGATATTCGGGTTTCCGGCCTTATTGCAAATTTTCCTTATCATTTCACCGGAAAAAATCGGCTCGAAAGGCATTTGTTGTTCTATGAATGATCAGGCACATCTTCTCCCGTGTCACTTGCATCGACTTTCGAGTACCCTATAGGGTTTTCAGCAGACTACCCCTTATCTACTCGCAAAAAGAAGGTAACCCTCATTGAACGTGTCCAACGAGCTGCCGCAAAATGGTGTGCTGCCATGACTCCGTTGATTATGGAGGGCGATTCACCGTGGTTGATCTCTTCCTTTTGGAATAACGTCATCTCTGGGGAGACCTATTACCGGCGCCCCGTATGAAAAGGTGTTGCTGGCAAGTTTTTTTAATGTTGACGCATCTGACGCTCAGAGGGAGGGTGCAGTTAGAGAATTTTCGAGCTCAGAGTGCAAATTTTTATTGGGCGGCTGTCTTCCTCGTTTAGGAAAGTTGCTGCATCAAGTTTTTAGTTCAGAGAACTTTTATATGTCTCTTGCTGTGAGCCTTGTAGCGGGCTTCCTGCACGCATTATGTATTTGAAGGTCAACACTGCGGCGTTTTCGCTAGTGCCTTTCAGTTGAACGAAAGGCGCTTAACGATAGGAACTAATCCAGCTGAGGAAGCTTAAGCGAATGCCTCCATATTGTGTATCAGCCCACGAATCCGCGAAATACATGAACCATCCACAGCTCTAGTGTAATGGAGACTACTCAGGATCGACTTAGGGAAGAATCGTACAGGCTGTTGTTTGAAATTAATTCACTTCCAGATAAACTTGTAAGCCGAGAGTAGTGATTTTTCCGCGATTTTCGCACTGGCAAATTAGTTGCATTTTTCTTCCGCCTGATTTAAGCACTGGACTGACGACAAATCATCCAAACCTTTTCCCACTCATCTGAGAGAGAAAATGCACTCTGACAGAGGGCATCTTCGACTCGAAAAACGCGCACAGCTCATCTCATACTTTATCTATTATTTACCCTGCGACACTTCTTTATCTGTCACTGGCATCGGAATTTCAGTTGAGGCGACTATATGTTGAAGCCTTTTCCGCCCTGAACCTAGAAGTGTTTGAGTAACTTCTAGGATTCAAGGTCAAATGTAATAAGCCCCGCTTCATGTAAATGTCCTCTTTCTCGAATGGAGACACGTGATTATATGGTTGGGGAAACGAAGAGAATCATCAACAACGTCGCTCATTTTGAAGACAAGATAAAGCTTACTGGATTCAGGGTATGCAACAATCAGGAATACGCGATTCGATCTAGTGCAGCATCTCTGATGCACACAAACGATAGGAAGACAAGTGCCTCATTAAGGCTTATATGCCTCCATGATAATATCGTCTTTTCCCCACCACTTTATATTGACAACATTTATCATCGTCAAAGCATACCTCACAAAAACATAATCGGTTTCTTCCTGGCGCCGAATTACGAGACGAGGTTGGTGCTTGTGGTACAGGAAGAATCTACGAGAAATATTAACTTGTACGGAATAGAACTGAGCTCTGTTCGGAAGGCCCACGAAATCACTTCTCTGTTAGGAGAGACACACTCACCGTCTGTAGGAGAAAGTTCCAACATTGCGCCATCTCCAACGTATTCCGTATCAAAAAGTGTGAATTATTTCGATCAGTTTCTTCATGAAAATTCTTCCATGATCAATAAGTTACAAAAATCGGACTCCAGTTCTGTGTCGCCAAAGTCCTGGAATTCTAAAGGCAAATCGGATAGGGGTCTCGAGGAACGAAGGAATATCTCCTCAACTCCAACAGATTCACCAATGCAAAACGGTTTCAATAGGCATTCTACGTGGAATTCACCGAAATGTGGCATACGTACTCCAACTAAGTTTCCAGGAATAATAAGCAGCGATATTGAATATGATTGGGATGACGTTATGTCTCCGCTGCGACCGAAGATTCCGGATGATATTGACGAACGTATATCAATAGGATATTATAATGATGATACGGAGTGTGACTACAGTCCAAAATTAAGTCCGAAAAAAACGGATCACGAAAGCGATTCGTCAGTACCGGCTCCACAGAATGCATGGATGGAGAATATAACATACATTTCTAACCACCCTACGAAAGGAAGCTACGTGACTTCTACTGGATCGGTATACATGTACGTTGCTCAACAAGTGAATCCGAGAACTGGTAGTTTATGATGAACAAAGCCGTCTTTTTCAACTTCTCCTGTATAATGTGCCTCCTCACCTGCCTGCTTTCGAGTACCTCACACTTCCAGCACAAGTCTGGTGCGTATCGCATTCTGACGTCTCAACATCCTTGATGTAAAACTCTCAAGTTTACTTGCTAATTATTTGGAGCCTCTGTTTAGTTGTTAATACAGTGCAGTATACCTTATTTCACCTTAATGTTTACTCCTTTCTCATTTGTCTTGTCTAGATTCTTACCAAATTATAACGATGGGTGAAGTTCTTCAACCATCTCCACAGTTTAACATTAAGTGCTTTTGGTGTCGTGCAGCTGATTGTCTTGGCTGTCTGGAAGAAGATAACTTTAAAAACTATTTTTCAAACTTTTAAGTCCAGTATGATGAGGGATATTTATCAACGAAAAGCCGTGTAATTTTACTGCATAATGTTTTACATTCTTGTCAAAACACAGAGCATCTACTTTTGCCCTCCATTTGGATTATGGAGCCACAAATATGCTATTACTGAGTAACCACTGGAGCAGTGGATTTAGTTGAACCAAACTTTTGATCTTTAGCGGAAGAGTAAATTCGCTACAGTTCCCTTCCTTCCGATTACATTTTGCGCGCTGTTTTATAAGCTACAACAACTCGCGTAGAGACCCACAGGGATTTCAGGTCCAGAACGGCTTTGACTTCAGGCGATCACCGTAGAACATCAGAAAATCAGTGACAGCCTATTAGACGTCCGATTTTCGTTCACCGGCTTTAATTTTATGCCCTGGATTGTCAAGCAAAAACAGCTATTACGCGCAGTTTTGGTGCGAACGTGGAATATTAAAATATAAACTGAGGTCTAGCTACTTCTGTTATTACAGGTTTGCAATTACAATTTTAAAAATCAATGGAATGNTACAAGTTTACAATTACAATTTTAAAAATCAATGGAATGGGACACTGCACGGTCATCGAAGCAAAACCGGGGATGGATTTTTGAACGCTATTTAGCAGTCGCGGGTTTTAGGATATAGAATGCATGACGAGAGTAAGGTCTTTAAAAAGACAGGTATTTAGCTAGATTTTCTTTGAGAAAGTTCTCAGCTTATTCTACTCATCCTATTTTTTCAATCTTCCTTCTGAACATTTATAGGGTCTACATATAAACGATGATGAAAACTATCTTTGGACTGCTTACAAGGTTTGCAAAACGGGGGCCTCCAACAAAATTGTGATGCCACATTCAATATATTCAACACAGGTTGTTGAAGACAACTGAAACGGTATTTGTTTATCTGCTTAAATAGTTTTAGTCTGATGTTGCCTATTAGGCGGACGATGGAAAACGAAAATGTAGCCTTAGATGATCAGCTTGGCTGTCCAAAAGTAGAACATACTTTACTGGCTTTCAAGAGTATTAGGGCATATGTGGCCTGTTCTGGATTCATTTAATAAACGTGCGTGTGAAATTTTAGAACGAAAAAATAAAAAATCTAGTTCTCCGTGGGCGCTGGTAGACAAACAAGCTGGTAGGTGGACAGACTGTCCTTCGCGTTCAAATTAAGCATCACAATTTTTGCACATCTTAAGGACCATTCTGATTAACCTTGCATAAACTCACCACAACTGGTTGTTGTGTACTGTCCTGATGATCTCGTCTGTGCTGTCTTGTAGGGTTATAATGAATCCACATAATGCACACTTCATTACACGCTTACGATAAATTTTCACACCAGGGCACCAAAGTCCAACCCTGCGGTCAGACATTGACTTTCGTTTTGAGCTCCTTCGTAGACAACGTGAAACAGTCAATATTAGTTATCTGTCCTATTCTTGCTCAGAAATTTGGGTTCGTTTGGTGAACGTTTGGGTACCTCCATTATCCGAGTTTAATCGGGACTTTGTAAGATTCATTCGTGGTGTAATATAATACTACCCAGTATTTTGTAAGCAATTATTCTAAATGCGCCCACAGGTAACTAGATCATGGCCAGATGGCTCATTCCAACCGTCGCAACATTCTGCCACACTTCTATGGTTGAATATGGTTAGCAGTGCCATAACAAATTAGACTGTCTGTTTTTTGCTTCAGTGCTTAGTTAATCTATTGCATACGACTGGGATATCATTTACCAATAGGTTTGGGGTAAAACAATATTAGGAGGCATAATTATTCATCCGTACTGTGGTTTCTGGCACACCTTATATAAAATTTGTCCTTGTAATAAGTTGTTTTGAATATAAGTCGGCTTTCAATGAGAGGCGCAGTTTTAAGGACTTGACTGCAATAGCCGCAGTATCATTCTGACAGAAAGGACACAATTTTGTTTTTTGTCACTACAAGGATGTTTATCTAGTGATTACTAAAAGGTGGTTGAAAGCAAAAGTCATCGTGAAAATTAGTTGAGCATACCGAGAAGTAGAACCCCTTGGATTGTGTGACCTTAAAATTCAAATCTTCAGTACTCCTGGAAGTAGCACGTTATTTGGAAGGCTTCGGTGGCTCGAGCAATTTACTTGATTTAGAGGAAAATTGCACTTTTACCCGTAGCCAGCACATTTGACAATACACTCGGAGGTTAATTTAAGGTTGTTTTGATGACCATTGTGTAAAACACTGACAAAATGCGGAAATTCTAAGAACATTGCCTTCGTTTGTTATAGTGGAGATGTTTGGAGCGAGGTTATTTCTGTGAGAAAGGTCAGGATAGACTCTCTCCGTGCAACAGGCCTTGAGTGAAAGGGCAGTCGAAATAGTTATAAATAACAAGTCAACATTAAACCGTAAAATAAAAAATAAACAAGAACAAGAGCAAGAGCACACTATGTGCGCCGCAGATGGGACCAATAAAACATTAGGCATAAAAAACAGTGGGTAGTCACGCAATCCACTGGTGGAGGTAAGAATTGGCAAACATGGCAATTGTTTGAGAGAAGTATGGATGAGACGAATTAAGAAGCACTCATCTTGAGAGAAAACTGCTAAAATCTTAAAAAATCGCTTGATTTTAACACAGGCTTTACCGCCTTTGTACATAAATAATCCAAAAAGAATGCTGGTAACTATCTTGAGTTGATTTCAACTGGTGTATCCAAGTGATGCATAGATGCTGATGCATCATCATTTTCGATAATCTAGAGGTAGGAAGTTTTTCCGACATACTGTGGCATATTTTGCGCACATTTATACCAGTGTTTTTGTTTATTATTGGCATGAACATGGCAACTCGTTCCGGAAATACGATGAATCTGTCATACTCTGAAGACAACTGAGCTGCTTTCCTAGACTGGTTCATTTAACAACATAGATGACAAGATTAAGAAAGATGATATCTAGTTTCTAAAATACTGTAGGCATTTAACACCCGCGTGAAATGCTCAAGATCTATGGAGTTCTAAAGTTTTTCTTATGTTTCCTAATTCACAAATGATGGCAATAAGTATCTTTTAACCGGCCAAATCTGACAGTGTCTCGTTAGCTTTATTCGAAGATAATGTTGAAACCATTGATTTCAACATAAATGTTTAGCCTGAGTAGCTAAAAGTTTTATAATTAAAGAGTCTGTAGTCAAAATGGAGCTCGACAGAGCGACCTTCATCATGGACCTGGATATTTTGAGCCAAGAAAACTCTCCTCCCGCTGTATGTTCTCTATTTTAGTTTCCCTTGGCTTGTGACCGGAATTAAGATGAAGGACTTAAAACACGTGCTTCTATATCCTTCTGTTAGCAAGATGCTAACTGACACTGACATCTATTGGTATAAGTGTACAAATTTTGAAAAAATTCCCGTTCCCACAATAACTGCGGTTAGCTCGTATGTGTTGATGGTAACTGGATCAAGTATATCACACCAAATAGCGGTTGCGGAAACGCTTGTTACCGTGTGCCCTCTGGTTAGTCTTAATGCAAATTAATTCCACAGCTCTTGATGGAGCGTTGGCTTTCACGGGATAGCAGAAGAATTGTGGAAAGCTATTATGGTCACCGCATTTATATGAGCAGCTGCAGAGTCAAAAAGCTATGACTGTTGGAGTCCACTTAATTTGGTAACTAAGCGATAGTGAGTCATGTTTTTCGAGTCCCCAAATTTTTCGTGTGATTTTGGATGCTGCAAACGCACGCTCATTCCAAACGCGGCTGTAAATTTGGAATTGAAACCCTGTACCCGAATGTTTGTGTTGTCACATGTGGATGTACATGACCTATGATACTCAGGTCTGTTGTAATTCAGTAGATGTGGCGTAACTGGAATGTCAGACACTTCGTAGGACCGCGTGCCACGCATTAGAGTTTCCACCCACATCAGCAGGATATTGAGAGCTCGACTTCGTGGTCTCGGAGGCCGGTGTACTGTGCTTAGTCAAAGCAGAACCACTGTTCCAGGCAGAAAAACGGATGGTAGAGAGGCTTATGTATTAGGAACACCCGCCTTTTGGTGCAGTACAAGCTGTATGTATTCTGTTTCTGTGTTCATAAACGTAAAATCTAAAGGGAATTGTGGATAATTTGTCCAACGTGGGCAAGAATAATTTAAACAGGCATGCACATTGTAGCTAATGACTAGACACTTGGCATTCCAGAATTGAAACGTCTCAATGCAACTCCAAATATATGAGAGTCAAAACTGTGTTAAATGCTTGTATCTGATCATGTAGAAGTCTATTTATTTTGGGCTGTGGTTTGCGCGAGAAAAGCCTATAAAAAACTGGAAAATTTGTGAACCGTATTTATTACCGGACATAAAACATTCACAAACGAGCAAATTACAAATTGGGGATTTTTAAATAACTTACAGATCATCGGGTCTTGTGAAAGGTAGTAACAGCTGCATAATTCAGCTGATTTGATTTGGGGGTACGAAAGTGTTTCTTTCCACAGTGATTACCAATATCCAACGTTTGTAAATGAAATATGATACGTCACCCTATGAATCCATAGCTTGGCGTTGAATAACCAACTTGTATCTTATTGGCACGTGACCAGCTTCTGACACTTCGAATTAACAGGGCTGAGCAGATTCCTATGTGAAAAGTTTTTGAATTGAACTGTTAAGTGGCCTGCAGCTGGCGCCTTATTGATTGTAGGTCATCCACCCAAGTATCTTTCTATCTTATTACCCATGAAAATGCTTTTTGAATCCTAGCTTTAGTAAAATATTTCCCAACAGTATGACGTTTGCTAACTTTCAAGGTCATCACTCCAGGTATATGCCAGGTAACTTCAGTTATCTCATCATCATGGTTGACACAATTGAGTTGTTAGAAAACTTTAGAATTACTCACAAAGTGAGCTTCCTGGTGAAAAGACATCAGATGTTCGCGAAACACAGTTTATCTTTTAAGTGGAAAAATCAACAATTTTCGTAATTTACTATCCATACATATACATACTGTTTACACAGCAGAAAAACAAACATGGCGGTTGAAGTGGCTAGGCTTGTTCCAAAATAAAAGTACAAAATGATACACTCTAGGCAAATACACTCGTCGGCATACAGATTTGTTTGTCACAGGAGGCCCAGCTGAAACTCAGAAGATTGTCTTGTTTATTAGGTACTTCTTGCTACGTGTTGGTATTGTGCCTTAAGTATTTGCGAAGTTAATGCAGCATCTATACAAAAGTTGAGAAAGTATTCCAGAGGGGCTGGAGGCAGGTGGCTAATTCAACCTGAGAAAAGCTTACTAAAATCTTTCTCCTTCTTAGACAGGTGGCGCCCGGAGCGTCAAAAACAGCAGGGATGTTATCTTCATCAGTGAATCCCCAGAAGAAAGATGACTCCAAGAGTAACAATTATGTATGGGCAGCAGAAGCTGTGCTAACTATGACAGCTCCGAAATATCTATCTCTAAATGTGAATCAACGAGCTATTTTATTTCTTTTAGTTATCTGCCTGTTTCAGACGTAATGAAAGCAGAATTTTGTTTTTTCCAAAGCCATTATTGTTCTGGATCACTCAGTCTCCCCTCCAAATAATATTGTAACACACGGAACTGGACCTAATGAACCCATCTGTTATCTGCTTCATGCTAATTTTTTTCATATGAAATAACCAGGGTCAAATTATTGGGCAAAACGTGTACTATGACAAAAAATCATGCAAATTCTATTTGTTCACTCTTCTTGTCCTCCGGAGGCTCAACGCGAACCTCTCACGAGACGTAAGCATCAAGAAAGTTTTGTGTTCTTATTCAAGAGCCAAAATATCTGACATGGAAGAGATCTTTTGGCTTCATAAATCTTTGGTTTTTTTAATTTAAAATTTTCCTGTCATTTTTTTGAGTGGAACTGTTTTTCGATTATCTTTTCTTTATACCGGTTACGGTGATGCTGCGAGCCTTATTGAAAATCCTATACCAAGTGGAAGATTTGTACCATTGAAAGATACCAGAACGTGCATTATATTAACGCCATCCCTTTATTAGAGATCAATGTTTTTCCATTCTTTGTCTTTTTTCTAGAAAACGAACCCCTCTTGATCTGGACAAACCCTTTCAGCTCTACAATTATACTCTCCTTTCCTTTGGATTTCCCAATACCATTATATTCTTGGGACAGTTTGCCACTTTTATTCCTCCTAACTTCATTAACCATTAAGCTATCGAAGAGAATAAGCAACTTGCATCAAAATCCCTCTTGAGCTTTGGGTTCTTATTATTGTTTTTATGAATGTTTCAAGCGGTCCTGAGAGAAGGCCGTGCTTTCTTTAGGTGACCTCTATGTGTTAAGAAAGCCACCTTAAAAGACTATATGAAACGCAGAAACACATTAGTTAGAGACCAAGTGGTCGGATGCAGTGATGTATTGCTTGTTTTGGCGATGTCTCCGAAATCGGAGCTACACTTAAGCGTCCAATGTTGCCTGAACACAAAGGACAATCTGAAAACTAACCCTATGTAGCTAGCTGCTTTCACTTTGGCTCAACTATGGAAACTTCGATTTCTATTCGAGTGGGAGAAATACCCTGGCTTGTTTAATTAATCTAGTCTCAGTAATACTGAATGGCGTTGAATGAATTTAGTTGCCTCGTTGTCACTAAAATTTCACCTTGAGAGACCTTCGATGCAGCAATAGGTGGACCAATCTGGATGCAATAAATTTAGCATAGATTATTCAATACGGAATTTTAAAAATACCCCGGTCATGTTTAGAGTGTCATGTATGGACTAAAATATTTCGTATCCTAGTTTACCACTGATACAAAGATCACCCTGAACGTTTTCTTACAGTCTATCTAGTTACTTCTGTCATCCAGCAAAATTTTACTCGGCTTAAAAACTTTGTGGTTCCCTGTTCGTGACCGGAGACTTATGTGGTTGCGTTGGCTTGATCAATTCAAGATTAGTTGGCAGTGATTTTAGCTGATCTCCGTATGATGACTGTCAGAATGAATATTTCCTAATTTTTCTTACTGTTTTCTCGCGTGCTGCGTAAGGACAAGACTTATTCCTGTAATCCGAAAATGACGTTCAACTTTTTCTATTGTTATGAACCGATGGTATTTATTTTTGAACTATTTGCTGCGTCCAGCTTGCTTAACAGGATAATGCCATCCGGTTTTGTTTTGGCAGTCTGATTGAATATGATAGACAATGCTGCTTCTAACAAACTGTGTTAGAGATTGAGTAATCAGGGTTGGTTAACTGCAATTAATTGTGAAACTGTTTTCCATCAATTCCACTCAAATTGAGTCAATGTAAGAAAGAACAACCTCAAGTCGTTTGTACAGGCTATCAGAACGCTATTCTGCAGTAAGAGTTACAAGTATTTCCCTTACATACTCTACTGAACTTCGCGGATGATGTTTTTTTTACCGTAGTTTGGTACTCCGTAAAATGTTTCCTGAATTCATATTTACTATACTATGAAGTCACCGTTGAGAATTTTCGGAACAACCATCAAGGCAGATGTCGTACTGCTTATTGCAACATCGTGTGTAGTACTTACCTGTTCTTAAATATCTTATTTTTATGGATTTAATGAAAATGGTAAAACGATAAGCTTGCTAATTGGAATTACTCTCGCAGACATACGTGCGCGCGATTTTGCAAAAAAAATGCGGCATACACTCACATATTGAACGGGGTGCAATAGCGAGTTTTGCTGGAGCTACTCTTCACGGAGGTATTGTCTGTCTTGAGTCACTGCAAGTATTCACCTCGCAGACACCGTTACATGTACTTAGCTCTAAGTTATGTGTACAAAGTCAGTTTAAAGAGGATGTCTTCGAGGTACACGGTAGACTGCGAATATTTTGCTGGAAGACCACCAGCACTAGAGTTCCAAATGTAGAGGAAAGTTACATGCTAAAAATTCATCATGACACCATTATATTGCCCTCGAAAACTTGCAACGCGATGATTAATAGTCAGCTGGCGTATTAGTTAGGTTGGCTACTCTGCGCGAATTGTAGGAAGGCTGTGATACATTTAGTGGAAAGTTAAACGGCTCCCAGGTTAAACAGTACGCTTTGATGGCATAGCCGTTAGGCAAGCAACTTAGAATGGCATCAACGGTACATTCACACATTACCCCGTATAAATTGCATTTGAATTTCCAACAAGAAGGTGGAAAAACTTTGCTTGTGGGTTATTGTGAACGAACTCTGATATATTGTATGCAGCTAGCTGAATGGAAGAGAATATATTGTATGCAGCTAGCTGAATGGAAGGGAATAACCGTGTGCTCCCTCAGGCATCTGAATTCAAGTATCCAGAGTAATCGCCACTTGACGGACTTGACTCTGGATTAGTTCGATACCTTCCTTACCACACGAAAAGCTTTGCGGAGCAACGGTAACCTGCCCAAAGGAGCCAGTGTGAAGTTCACAGCTGTACCAGAATATAAGCTCTTGTGACTTTTAGTGAAATAAATCATTATGCTAACTACAACCAATAAAGGCTTAGTTTTGGGAACGTTTCTCATTTGAACTAAATGATTCCATTATTTGTGTACCTAAGCAAATTATTTAATGTGCAATCTTCTACACTTGCTGACGAAAGGTTATGATAATATGATTGAAATAAGGTTTGTTCCTAATTGTAATTAGATCCATCGTTGGAATCGCATAGCACACAATTTTCCAAGGTAGATTGATCTTTTGGTTACGTATTTGGGTGTTAGTGTGTTCAACAGTAAACCGGCTCGCGATAGTTGAGATAATTGACACATTTCACACAATCATAGTATGTATCCCTTTCTCCAAGTTAAGGTCCATAGTGCTTTGCACCCGTGGTTGTCTGCTATGTTCCAGAGTCAATCGCATTTGTTAGTGCAAAATTGCGGGTGGAAATTAGATGATGTTGTTTGGTGTGGCAGACCAGGTAGCAAAAGCCTGAACGGCGACAACTATCGTGGTGATTAGTCGTAGTTAATAATGGGCTATTCTACAGACTGCTCGAAAATTCCCTGTTTAAAGGTACTGACAACACGGTTGTTTGTTGATACTCCGTTATTCCCTTTGAGGAAATTTTACGTCTTAATCTCTGATCTCTAAGTCACACGACGGGGGTTCATCCATGCGTTTCAACTCCTCACTTGTTAGACCCCAGTGGAGCAGAAAGGGTGCATGCTGCTGGCATCAGAAAGATCGCTTGCTTGCTTTTTTGGTGAGCCAATATTTTAATCGGGCCCGTTTCAAGAACCAGAAAGTGGTGTCGCGTTTGTATGTTTTTTTTTAAAGTGATAGACATTTGGCTGCAGAAGCAGAACTTTTGTATTGAGGTCTGTCTTTGGTATTAAACACGCGTTTTCTGGAGGTTATTGAGACCACTGAGTGTCGTCATTCAACAGTCTTTTACTTCGAATGTCAGTTGTATTCAGTTCATTTGATCATAGTGACCTCTTCACTTGCCACACAAGAAACGAAAAACGGGTAAGTACTAACCTTTCTGTTAATGGTTATGGTCCGACAACACGTTGTTATTCTAGACAGTTGGATAAATGAAAAAGACGAAACGATTTACTGAAGTGTTTTGTGGGCGCAAACCGTATAATGCCAATGACGACTTAGAGCTACAATAGAAGAGGCCTGACACTTCGCTGTACAGAGCTAGTGTTTGGTAGCATTGTGGTCTTGTCCACAATCATGACGTCTAGAATTGCTAATTTATGCGTAGGTCTTGGCATGTGTATTCAAATTAGTTTCTTTTACACCCAGTTTTTCACTATTGTGCATGGAAAACTGCTCCTGTGGTGTCTGTGATATTGGGCTTGATAAAATCGAGAAAATCAACCAAGTAGCACCTCACAAATGAACGTGTGTTTGTTGTGGTTGTTTCAAAAGAGCGACATCTCTCGCAGCAAAAGATAACCTGTAAATGTACGTGAGTAGCTTCCACCAAAAGCAATGTATAATATTTGTATTGAAAACATAAAAGAAGGACTACTCCAATTTATTGTTGTATGAAGTGGCGATATTAACGGTGTATACGTGCACAGTTTCCTCTCCATTACTAAGGCGACTAGGCCTCAACTAAGAGTCTTGTCGATTCCTGCAAGTAAACTTTGTACAAAAAGCTGTGTAATTGAGTCCTAGTACTTTAAAGAACGCTCCTATGGGGAAATCTCAAAAACAGTTTATATTGATCCGCTTTCCCGAGAAATATTTGCAGGTGCCATAGTTATGAGGTGGCAATTGCTTGCGTCACGTTCTTTCGTGCGGAATGATACCACCCGCAGTTTAAAGTGATGTGATGATTTGACAAAAAAGCGAGCGGAGAAGAATAATCCGTTTGGCCAGAATATTGTACCTCTATTATTCGGCTAAAACACTTTTTGAGCTTCTTGAACCACGCCAATCAGAACTGTCCTTTGGAACTAAATAATTGAAGTTATGTAATTAGAGAGATGGATTGGTAACTGCGATAAGATGTATGGATATGCCTATATTATTACATTACTAATCTGTTTCCACTATCCTTGGTACAACCCAAGTTACGCGCGAACATTTGGTCGGCCATTGCAGGGCTTGCGAGTATTGATCACACTACTGTCCTATTCATTATTACGTCGGGAAACAATGGAACATTGGAATCTCTTACGAACAGCGTATTTGTCCCAACGAATTCATTTGTACATATGTCTTCGAATTTTGACAGAATTAACCATCAACTTGGATAAACTCGTAGGTGTAATTTGCTGTGTTCACTCAAGCATCGCAATAGAGGTGCAGTATATATGATTTTTGACTTGGAGTAACAAATAAGCATTCTACACATTGGCACTTTCCCCCTTCGTCATGAATACAGGCTAAATATGTATGTGTGAATAACTGATGTATTCAGCCATGTAGCCATCTGTGTGGTCAAACAAAAATCGAACTGTCTGGGAAACCATCTTCCCAGTGGGTTGAAATTCAGCTGCAATTATCCGTGGTGTGCCCTCTTAATAAAAAACCGGGAAAAATTAACTAACTTTCAGTTTTTTGTTCAAAATTTGAACCCACGTCTCTTCAGCTAACAAATTATAGGTGTGCCCGCAACCAACCTGAATCATGCATACGTTAGTACATTAGCAGTTGGAGCTTGTACACAACTGCTTGCCACAAAATTCCAAGCAAAGGGGGCTAGGTGAAGCAAAAGTGGCAATAATTCTGACGTCATCAGTAGCGAACGCATTCTTTGGATCGCAAGTCTAGGCAAATGCGGCTGCGAAACATATAGCATAAGCACGTTGGACACCGTTTGACACAGTTTGACATCGTATGACAAACTAGCGCGGACACTACTTTCTAGAGCAGCGTATTTAATTCGTATTAACGGCATTCGTCAACGAAACCCGTTTTTCTGCTTGAACTCATGTTGTTATCTAACGCAGTCAAAATGTTCGGTTCGAGACGAATTGCAGCACCTTTCTGAGTAAGTAGGAAATTGTTGATCCCCTCAGAGTGATACGATGGATGTCATGTCTGATTTAATCCCTAGACTTTAGAGGCAATAAGACAGACAGAATGATTTTTATGGAGGCAAACAGCTAAAGATCCTCTTCATAAGGTTCATAAGGTTGGGTAAGGTTATCTGTATGATTATTAAGTGATCTAATGGCTGTGCTATCTACAGTGCTTGTGTAGAAGTCGAGTCTCATAAGCTTTGAAAAATGTTTCGAAGATGTATCACATGTGAAAATGTCTCCAGAGCTTGAGCCTGGTTGTGATGACTTGACCAGTTGGTTTAGGCTCAGATTCCTCCAGCATCGGCACTGATCGTATTTACACACGAACAGGCACGTCCCCCTTCGGATTACATAGCACTCCGTATACAGAACGCGGTTACTGACTAATTTGTTTTGTCACTTAAATGTAGGAGTACAGTTTGTGGGAAAGAGAAACCATTTCGGGCCTAGTGTCTCAAATCTTCGACTTATGGCAGTGAGTAGTGTATGTTTTATAGCTTGAAGGGTATTATCACCTATTATTCATACGTTATATTTTCAACTAAGTTGTTTGTAGCCTTCTTGTTTAGACTCATTTCTTTTGAGTTAAGGATTAGCCTTTGATGTTTAGGGTAGCCTTTATCATGTAAGACATTTCGAGGGTTGCAACAGGTTTACTGAAAGCGATATTATTTTTGAGGGGACCATTAGTATTCATTTTCAGCCGTAAACTCTGTACTTGATTAGTGGCCTTCAGTAATGTTTGGGTTTTTAACAAGCTTTTCTCAGCACGATGGACCGCTTCATTACGATACGCTTTAAATAAATGGGAAAATTGCACTTTTTTCGAGAAATGTCATACGACATTGCTGTAGCCACCAGATTTTCTTATCCGAGGCAGTATGGGATATCACGATTGGTTGTTTCTCTCGACCTGAGTAAGTAGCTGAAGTGAATGCATTACTCTGTATGGCATCGTATACTATTTAGCTTATCACCTGATGTGCGAGGAATGTTTTTGACTGATCTATTAAGGTGCCTGAAACATCAGTTTACTGGCACCCATATTTTTGACGGAGAATCATTGTAATTTGAAATGGATGTCTTCACTTGACGTCAGCGAAATTTTGCGTGAAATTTTGATACGGATTATTCCGTTTAATTTGCGTTAACGAACGAGTATGATATAGAAGTGATTAAGACTGCTTTCCGGGTGAATATCGTTCGTGTTTGGATGTTTTGGCCCGGAATTACGAATCAGGCTGTATTTCGCTGTTCCACTTGTCAATAGCTGACGGCGTTCTGATGGCCATTTATATGGTGCACGACGGAACGAGCTAACCACGCCTAAAATCAGCAGCAGTTGAAAGTTGAGAACTGTTAAAAGCTGTGAGACTGTCATCTTAAGGGATCAAACTTACTGAGGCAAAGGATCATTCATGAAGCCTCCATGAGTGATTGGACCTGGATAATGAAACCTCGCACTGGACTGCCTTATCATCCGAAGCCATTAGTTTTCAGTATTCAGTAAGCACCAAGTCAGATATGCCTCCATTTTTCTGCAGCAATTCAGAATACTGATCACGCTGGAATATACTACCAGCATACTCGCCTGTAGACCTATCCATTGCTCGTTGTACAGGTTACTTAAGTTGCAGTTACAACGGAATTCATGTTGGTGGTCCTGAGAGGGGCTCTTGTGACTGCTATTATTCAACACCTACTGATGGCAAATTTTTGGAGTGAGTTTGATAAGTTTGGTTATATGGTAAAATTTTGATATCAACAGTCGTTGTACTGTGAGCTTTATACAAGGTTGAATTGGATATGTAGATGACAGTGTGCAGCAGCCTTTGCACGGTCCACATTTGAATCCACCAAGATGTCCGACAATCGGCAATTGGCCTCTAGTTGAGTCTATTGGATGCGTTCTCTCACCATAAAGGAATTTACGAACATGGCAACCTAACGCAATGATATTCGGTCTTGCGTATTTTTAGTGTACAAAGTACTTGAAAGTTTGAAACTGAAAGTTTGCAACTGAAAGTTGTACGGGAGAGTCAGTAATCTTTTGACATTCTAATGTACTCACTCTGCAGGCGCATGTTTAGCAGCTGGAATTTTTCTACCTATACTTACGCTTGTATGCGTATACTATCGCCATTCTCACCATAAGTTAGCGCGTACATGTGAGCTGTCGCCAACGGATGATGGAAAGGCTATGCACACGTAAGCCTGAAATAGCATGGTTACAGTGCAGAAAGGTGATTCAGCAGGGGGACAAAAAGTTGCAACATTCAATACACAGTGACTGAGCAAGCAGACGCATGTACGGAACACAATACTGATTTGCATATTTGGTTCGTGCTGGTAAGAATGCGGATACTGGGTCTACCTGATGAGCCACAAAAAGCAAAAGTTTTGGTAAGCTTTTATTATTAGCATGAGTGGTGCCATACCACCATGAATCCATGTGGCGACTTGAAACGCAATAATGTTCTCGTTTCAGGACTAAAACATCGGGGAGGTTTTAATTGTGGTCCGCATACGAGCATAATACGAGCATAATAATGACATATTAGAATGGCTCCTTCTATGACAAGCGGCCGTGTACCGAAATTCCTAATGAGTAGCTGTTCATATTTATTGATTTCGATGTCTATCATTTAAATATAAGAGCTGTATTGAACCGAAAGTTTAGTCCTCGGGTGACAGACGATCAAATAAAACCGAAACGTTTACCTTTAGCCGACATCTTAGGTTTAGCAAGGAGTCGGCACGCTGAACCACCTCCTCGTAGTGCCGACCGGGTAGCCTGGATGTCAGCCTGGGTGAGCTAAGAGTTCAGCAACTCCAGACAGGTCTAACCACCCCGTTTGGTTTCAATGTGCTGGTTACTTTCGACAATGTATGCTACAAATCATCTGGCGCCTCCGCACCAGTTCCAACCAATACACAGGAGAGACTCGTTGGGTTCACGTGTGAGGAATGTGGCAAGTGCTGCAAATTGAAAGCTGGCTTGGTAGCCCACCATCTAGTTCACGACAATGAAAGTGTTGGTACGAACATGGTTTCCCAATTGGCCTGCGCTGGTTGTTCCCGCCTTTTTCCGACGAAGATTGACCCAAGTCAACATCGCTGGCACGCACATCCCACCCAGCATAATGCAGATAAGCTTGTCTCAGTGAATTATTCCGGTACCCGCTGGTCCCGGCAAGAGCCCCAATCGCTGTCACGCCTGGCTAACAATTTATATCCATCTTGTGGCACGCAAATCGAGCTGTTCACGAGAGTGTGGCAGTGTTTTCGTGGTCGATCGGCTATCAGCATCAAAACCAGGTTAAGGGTGTTTAACTGGCAAACACAACAGTACGAATCATCATCTGGTGAACCTGACCAAACTATCGGTCAAGTGACGGCCGACTAGTCAGAAACCGATGACTACAGCGTCTGGTTTAAACAAACCGTGGATTGCACCGTGTCACTCTTGGAATCCCATACTGACCGTTCGCTCGCTAGTGTTGACCTTCTGGCATTTGCCCGAGGGTTGCAGTCTGGCATCATGACACCGGAGCAAGTCCTGTCGCTTCTGGACCTCCACACCTACAGGACACTTCCACACACTTGAAAAACTGTAGTAAATCGACGCCGCCGTCATTTAGCCCATTGGATCCCGATCAACCGAAAGTGGAGCCGCCGAGCCAACTACACCGCCATCCAGACCCTATACCACCAAAGACGAAAAGACGCAGCGTCTACTGTGATCGGTGGGTCATTGAAGGAGCCGAATCGAGTCTGATCGAGCCATTTACAGGGGAGAAATTCGGCCGTACGATCCGTGTTATGGGCAATTCGTCCCTAGGTCTGGATGAGCTCATGCCAGTTCAATGCTAATTCACACGCTGAGTATTTCAACTTATTCTTTTTATCTGGGGGTTGTCCCCCACATCTGTGGCGTGCTCGTATTAACCTAGTTCCGAAGGTCCCAAATCCGACCTCACTAGACCAATTGAGACCAATCTCCACTCTTGTCCGATGGCTGCATAAAGTGGTTGATGATCGATGGAGCCGTAAATTACAACTTACCTCACTCCAGTTTTCATTTTTATATCGAGATGGTTATTTGAAAGCCACATAGCTGTTATTTGCCGTGATTCATCAATCTCCATCGACGGCTTCTAGCCTCAGCTCGGCGTTTGTTGATATCTCGAAAGCGTTTGATTCGGCTTCACGTAACTCAATCTTCAGATCTGCCAAAGCGTTTGGGATACCATCACCCCTGGTTCGATACATCGCACAGTCCTATGCGAATGCAGTGGCGGTTTTCCCCAAATTCCCAGGTTCACTGCCACAGAAGCGAAGGGAAGGAGGTGCACTCTTCCTATTGTTGTTCATCATGACAATAGGTGAGGTTTTTAGATGCCGCAACTAGGTTACCAGTTCCAAGACACCTTTGTGGATGATTTTGCTGACGACTAGGTCGAGTGTGCAGAAAGTCAGACTCGCTCCTGCGGTCGAGTTTGGAAGAACTGCTATGAAGACAAACGTCCAAAAGACAAAAACGACGGTGATTTGTGGGGACAGAAAACATTGGACGACACCTTCGCCGAGGAGCTCATCACTCTTTTGGGTCCGACGGACACCGTAACACATTTGGGCATTCCCTGTACTTTCAAGGAAATAAGGGTCTTCAACCATCGACGGAATTGGCTCATACTGCTCAATGAGATGACGCGTACCCTGTTGAAGCGCATCAAATAATGGAGATCACGAGGAACTACCTAATAACGAGGCTGACATATCCGCCCGTACCCGGCCAAGTCCACCAACACACGCTTAAAAGGTTGAACAATTACACCAGGCAATCTATTTGTGACTGGCTACGTCTACTGAAGGGCACCCCGACCAGAAACATCTGTGGCGATAAACGACAAGTGGGATTTGGTATCCCAAGTCTGAGTGCAACAATCTCGATGCGGCAAAGAACGCGTACCGAAAAATTCTTTCTACCTAGTGCCGAGCACTACGCAATGTGGTTAACAATTCCGCACTTGGAAAGATTTTTCGGGATCTCAGTCTTCCAATCCGAGTCCATCGGGCATGCGTGAACAATCCCGATGGGCAAACAACGCGTACCGAAGAAATTCTTACTACCCAGTACCGAGCACTACGCAATGTGGTTAACAATTCCGCACTTGGAAAGATTTTTCGGGATCTCAGTCTTCCAATCCGAGTCCATCGGGCATGCGTGAACACCAAAGAAGAGCTGGTGGCTACTTGAGGTGATAATCTGCAAAACGGCGTTGACAACCGCAGCTTACGAGAGATGATCGCTTCAGCCCTTTCTAGAACGAGTTTACTCGGATGTTCATCCGCGGTATGCAGCTCCGATGCAACCTGCCTAGGACGAGAGTTAGAAGTGCTCGACGTAGCCATTGTGGCCAGTTGATCTTCTGTCATGTAGACCATGGTCAGTCGGAGAGTTTGATGCATTTTTCCACTCCTGCCGAATCACTGGGGATGTGCCCGTCAAAGGGGATTGCAATGGAAATCACAAAACATCCGTTGCCTGGGATACACCGTCTTCGAGTGGCTGAGAGTGCCTTTCATCAAGCCTGACCTAATCGCAGTCTGGTAGCCCGGGCTACTCTAGCAGACGTAAGCATAGTCTCGGATGGGCGCGGATTGATTGCGTGGAATAAGAAGAAGCAGAAGTATGGTGATGATGGATATCCCGTCACTATCATCTCAGTCCTACGTGCAATCAGTTGTGATATCGATTTTTTGGTCCACCGACCGAAGATCATTTTTATTAAGGGAAATGCTTTTCTCAGTCCGCCAAGTCCGGAACGGGACTCCCAAAGGTCACGGTCAGTGACTTGTGTTTGCTTGCCATTGTGGGCTGTGTGCGTACTTACGATACTTGCATGCGTGATACATTCTTCCCATTGAATCTCATACCAGATCCAGTATGTCGGACCATCCGTGCCTGATGTGCGAATCTTGACTGTGCTAACCGCGCCTTGAAGAGCATTCAGCATTGTTTGTCCTTTCCCCGGTTGTTGGTCTCCTCACGCGCGTTCTCATAGCAAACATTCTTACATACGTCGGGGTTAGTCTTGTCTGACTGAAAATGTTGATGAGATGACTTCGAATGAGACGCTTCTCTCTTTTTATCTGATATTCTCCTGTAACCCTTCCACATTCATCGCCCGCATTTACTTTTTATGTCTATGACCATGCCCTTAAAAAATAAACGTTCGTTTTGCTTCTCTTAAAACATGAACGACCTTAAAACCCGATTAAATTGGTCACTTGTAGGAGGTTTATTTCCTGATTACACAATTGGATCATCTTCTTCTGCGGTATTGGAACAGCTGTTGGCTCGCCAAGTTCACTTTAAGATTTGTTTCGTTCTTTACACATGCTTTCAAAGGAGGCTCACCAATTTGTATTCATCAGAGTTACTTTGGGAAAGTAGTCCATATTTTTCGAATGGGTCGGATATTATAATGTACCGGGTCTTCCTAGACTAATTCCACGGTTCTCAATGGCGTCAACGTGCACTGTTGCTGAATTTCACCCTCCATTGAAAGAAGTGAAACCTGTGGGGATGCGGCGGTACGACAGGTGACAAGAAAAAGTGTGCATTGTGTCGAAATAATGGTAGCTTTGGTGAGCTTACTGGTAGTTGCTCAGGTGGCTGTTGATTGGTACGCCGGGCTTGGCAACTGACTTGCAAACGTTTCGTTATCATACGGGTAGACATCATCAGTGTACGGTCGGGTGTATACTCGCATAAAAAGCTTCAAACATGGCAACTGTATGTCTTCACAAGCATAAACCAAACACCAAATCAGAGAACTAATTCGCATGTTTTCACCGATTACTTCAAAATCCAAAACATTTACCGCGTGCGGCAAGACAAAAGCACTTTTTCAGTTTTGTTATTCAAAGTGTATTGTTGACATTTACAACCAATGTTTTTCCAAGATATTCTTGCTTAGAGCGAGCTCCATAACTAGCCATAAACAACATCGGACTTCACAAAAGCTCATGACTCAAGTTAATGATATCCAGATTATCGAAATCCATTGACAAGTGGTGAGTCACACTACCCGGAATAATCGACGTTCGATAACACCAGATTTTGTTACCGAGTTTTTTATATTAAAAACGATTTACTAGACACTGGAACATGGCACTGGACTTGTGGGAGTCATCACTGCATGCTGCGGTTTTTGTTGTCTTTTACCCTGCCAGCAGATATGCCAACCCTTATATCCATAGAGTCATACGGAGATGTAAGACAAACCCACACACACATCTTCAAGAAGTGAAGATGAAAACGAATGGGGTATATTTGAAGCACTGGTGTATACTTATCCCCTGTATCCACTGGAATTACATTTGATGATTGAGGGACGTGCAAGATAAGAAAGAGCTTGAGAGTCCGGTAAAAAGTTACTCATTGGGCATACTAAACGTGAACACTGCTTTTGGTTTTCACTGTGTGCGCACCTCATTTGGCACTATAACTTTTCTCAGGAATAAAATTTCTCCCAGGCAGAAGGCAGTCATGTGTGTCAGCTGGTCCACTCAAGTCAACCTTCCGTCACGGGATTTCTATGGTGATCCAAAGAGCTTAAACTCACAAATTCAATAGAACAAGGTTGATAACATTCATTATTTGGCATACTTTATGACAGTTTTGCTTCAAAGTTCTATAGTATGTGCTCCAAGTTTGTATCAAATTCACCGGTAATATCTATTTTTTCACTCGGAATTTTCCCTTGATCAAAACCAGAGGTGCGATGGGAAGCTAGTATATATATATATATATATATATATATAATTGTATTCAAAGTCCTCCAGTGAAGAGAAGAGAAAAACGTGTATGAGGGAGGAGACGTAGTGCTGGCCTATATCAAGCATACTCACGAGTTGATAGAGCCATAACTTTAGCGAAAATCCAGCATAATACCATGGAGTGTCTTTTGGTTGTAAACTCCATATTCATTGCTGCACGAAGTATGATGAGTTGATGTCCCACTTGTTTGATATCCACACTCTTCTGCCACGCTGCTTGCGGTGAAGTTTTTCAAGCTACACCGCATGTACAGTTCATTCCATGTAAAGAGCTCGTCAAAAGAAACGCCCGTGCCGAGAGCTTGTTTTGGCAGAATCGAATAGTTCTGCATTAGAATCCCCTTAATTTGACTGTAGAGCCAAATAGGAGGGCCCAGATATTTTCTCAAGGATATTTTAACTCCACGAGAAAAAAAATTAGAATAAAACTACCATGTAACGTTGAGTAAGATTTCCCAATGGTATTTTAGTTCAGATAACCCACCCTATTAACAAGATAGGTGCAATCTTTTTTCGAAGAAGTGGACTTGCCTTGATGTGGCCGGAAGTCCAAATCAGGATTTGAGTAAATAAGGAGTATCTGGAATATGCCACAGCTCAATGAAGAATAAGTATAATAAAGCTCTAGACCTCAGATTACAGGAATGTAAAAAAAACTTGATATGTACAAGCTAATTCTGGTGAGTTGCACTACACTTTCGAATAAATAGATCTAGCGGGGAGACTGAACAAGAGTTTTCCTCAGTGATGGTCTAGCTAAGGTGAGATCATCCAACAGGAGATGGCAAGTACCGTCATTATTTGGGATGATCCTTCCTTAGGAACTAGTGTTCTATAATTTATACCGTTTATTCGAGCTTAGCGATAACACATTCACCACATGGGTGATAAGAAGTAAAATGTGGGGAAGAAAATTCCATCACAATAAAACAATTCGCTAAACTGCGCCTGAATTCAGAAGGGTGAAAATTCATTCTTACATGTATCACCTCAAGTACATTAAGAACGCAATAACAACAAAAACTTCAATGAGGAAATCTCTCTAAACAAATGAAAATCACTTGTATGAATGTGTAGATACCTGCTACAAAGGTTTTTTAAAACCCCATGGTTAATAATCTCTCTCAACTTTGATGAATTTTGAAAACCAACGATCCAGGCACTTTGAGTAATTAGATCCAAACCAGAGTAAGTTTAATGCAGGTACTTGATTCAGCAGGGGTACATTTCAATCCTCTACTAAGAATGAGTTCCTAAGTACTACCGAGCATCCAGACGCTCCCTATATTACAGTTTGCTGAATAGGGTGCTTCCTTACATCTGACAGGCTATACTTCACAAAGAATAACATTCAATCAACAATCAAATTTCACTCTCAGAAGTTACGGGGCTACGGAACGCTTCTACTGATTAAAAATGAGCACTGCAAGTGCCTCGGTGGCAAATAATGGCATATTAATAATTTTCTGGTTTTTGCACACTTCATTTGGAGTTCAACGGAGCACTTTCACAGTATTTAACCTGAAAGAAAGTTCTGACGGTAAGTTAGCCCACCGAAGTGAAGTTTCCCGTCACAATGGATTCATTCTATGTGAACCAAGACATGACACTGGAGTAATGGCGGTTTTCACGTTGTGGATTATAGCCTTGAATGGAGGTATCGCGATATCCTACAAGAGAGTACAAGGCTGTCACAATCGCTAGGGTCTAATTCTTAGTGGGATGAAGGGGTGCTAAATCAAAGCCGGCCCCCTCCTTAAGTAACTGTCATCACAGAACTTCATGCTGTCTAAATTTTCGTTAGTGCCTTAAGTTCTGAAATTTTTTGACGAAACTCTGCGGGGATTAAACAAACCATAATGTATCAAATTTGACACGAATGTGTGCAAGGTTTAAATCAGGATTCTGCTAAGTAGCCACGTGTATCTGTGGCATAATGCTCTCTTGCAGTGTTAAACGATAAAAGCCGACCTCAGAAAATTTTTATTTTTTCGAACAACTGAGTTCTTCTTCACTGAGGGAAACCTCCAAACTGTTTTTGGCTTACTAACTAATCTTTTGGAATCTGTGAACTAAAGCATTCTTTGAGAAAACCTTTCTGCTAATATTTTTAACGTCAATTTTGGGTAGGAATACACCCCATATTTTGAGGTCGCGGTTTCAACTTGGAATCAGCCAGAAAATCCATTTGAATTCGTTTCTCAGAATACAGCGACAGAAAACTAGTTCGCACCTTTTCGGATTCATTTTTGCGCCATAGTCTGATCCTCTACGAAGGGAGTATTGCAGCGCTAACAGGATTCTTTGGCACTTTACATTGTTGTCCTGCTGATGGGTATCATGGTGGCCAAAGTGTTGATAAATATTTTTGGTTTACATTTATTTGGCAAAATAATTCCATCGAAGCTGGGCGATTGAAATGACGTGATCCCATCATCCAGTTTGTGTACTGATAGCCGAAACCAAATTGGATGAGAATTAGGAGTCCGAAAATCCAAAGCTATAAACATTTAAATATTTCGACACGTCCACTATTCCTTGTGGTCCAAACTATCAAACAGATGCAGAGTATAAAGAGCACGCTAACGTTCTGTGCACCACACATTTCTCTGGAGTCAGTATTTGGAACCCAGGAGTTGTATGCATGCACCTAGTTCGGCCAAACAGTTATTCACACAGTAGACTATTCGTTCGTATTGATTTGCATTCCTCTGGAACATACATATTCATATGCATATATATGCATATGCATTCATATGCATCGCCGGTAGAATGTCAGTCAAGTGAGTCAAATGATATCTGGTGATGCGCGCATGCAGTTCGCGTACCCCTACCGAACGCGCATGTAATGGTGCCTGGCAAATCTGCGTAACGCTTTAAGGAGTCACGTGATCTGACAGTAGTTGAAAAAATCAATTTCATTTTGCAGGTTTGTAAAACTTAGCACAGTGTGCAAACAAGAATAGTTTCCCACAACAATGCGATAAGGTCGAGTTGAACTTTCAGTACAGTGAACATAAATAGAAAATATAGGGTCCTTTTGTTTGGCTGACTGCATTGAGGGGAGATTAAGCATATGGTGTGTCGCTTTCCTAGAGTAGTTCGGATCAGATGGGAAGTCATTTCCAGCTAAACGAATGTTATTCATTTAGCAATTTTTGAAGTGTCTCCAAATGAACTGAAGCGGATGCGATTTTCGTTTTTATTACATTTATTTCCTGCTGGACGTCAGACGTCGCTGAACATTCTTTTACCATACCTTCTCACTTGTTCCGTCCTACTCAGAAATGCGCACATTTATAGATGGCCAAGCGTCATCCAATGCAGGCAAAGCTTTCAACTCAAAGATCCTAAATTAATCTGGCACATTTTGGTACATCATTAAACAAACAAGTGTCTGTTACGAACTGCCGCCTGTGGTACTTCGGTACACTTCAGGCTTATCTGTGAAGCAGAACGTGTATTAGATACGGTTTATCAAGAACAGGACTGTACTTCAACATTGCGTGCGCGAAACCGGTGTGTTGGGCACAGATGTGTACGGCGGAGTACCATAGATTTTATGACATGAAATGTTAGTGCGTACAGCCTTCACTTGATAACACGCTGTGAAAGCCCCATGCCCGGTGTTCCGAAGATAGATGGATGTACAACATATACTGCTTACGTCAGACACGAAAGCTCATGGTTTGAAACAGTATTCATCATAATTTACAGCAATGGGTACTGACTGGCATCCAGTACGCCTGCCCACCATGCACAGAATATCATCTAGGGTACTCCTTGGTCCGTGCGAGTCATTTTGGAACTTATTCGCATGCGCAATACTTGATTTGGATGTAGAGTGCTTTGTAGACAAGAACCAAGCGTAGAATGCGCTTTTTGTTGAAGTGGCTATCCGTATAACTAACGGTATGGTTCATTTCTACCAAGGCGGAAGTAGGCAGATTGGATGGCCAGCATTAAAAATCCTTAGTCAGTGTAGGCCTCCAAATAAAAGGCCTGCGACCGATGTAGTAAAAACTTCACTGGCTTGGTGTGTGATAGTGGACTGTGTTACATTGCACCAATTCTTAGCGGCCGTTACTCCCAGTGCTATCGAATTTTTACGATCCCTTCTCCTGTGAGATTGGCAGAGTGCATACGGTTTGTTGGCGGGATCGAAAGATTTTTGAAAGGTGGGTTAAATGATTTTGTTTGTAATGCAGCATTAGCAACATACTGAGATGCCAGTATCTCCGATCACATACACGACCGAGGAGTTAGACCGGATGTTAAGATGGCTGCAACAGGTGGGAATCTTACGCCGCATCCTGTGGATATAGGTCGGTACCTGATTTTTCAAACAAAACGCTGATTTGGCTGGCGTTGAGTTTCATGCCAATAACCCCCGTGGAGACCATGAGAACGGTGTTGGACGTTTGATGGCTTGGTGTACAAATTCATAGCTATTGGTGGTAGCTGCATATGTCGTCACTAATTCACCCCTATAGGGAGGCATGTTCTATTTTTAGTCCTATGGATGGTTATCAGAAAGTGAGCCCTTCAGAAACAGTAGCTTCGTAGGCCATCAAGAGCTGAATTGGAAAGTTATCTCAATAACACATACGGTATTAGCTGATAAGCGAACCGAGGAAGTTAATTAATGAATATGTGGTCTAATCAGAAGCCCGCTGTCAAACCTGAGAGGTTTGTCGGAATATAAAACCTTTGGCCTTTCCGGCCTTAGACTCGTTAAATATTATTGACGTGACTGTTGTGCTATCTTGAATATAGGTTAGCAGTGCTTCAGCGCATTTCCCAAACAAATAATCTATGGCTAAAACGTGCATTCTGTTTTTCCAAAAGTGACAGGATTTGTCTGGTGGCGTCACACCCCTCTCTTCCCTTCCCGCCTTCAGATACAAATTTTGCGAAAGTGGTAGCAATCACTTCATCCAGACAAAACTGGTGCATCTGGAACAAAGCTCAACAAGGTCTTTATGGGAGTGAGGTCATCGAATTACCAAACGTCCGTAATCTTCCACGTATCACGTCGAAGTAGATTCCAGTGAATCTCGAGGGAGGCCATGTGGATCTTGTGTTGTAAGGCCAGCTCAAATGCGCATGACGACAAACATAAAAAGTAACTGCAAGCAATGGATGAAGAACAGCCACAGAGGAGAATTAAGTTAAAAGAGAAGCCGTGCAACCAACAATTGCAGTGAGACAAGATGAATTCCAACATGTGTAAGGATGTTTAATATGGAAACACGTCTGAAGTTCTACAAACTACTTTTCAACGGCTATGTGGGTTGTCGTTGTGTCGTGATGAAAGCCTATGAAGGATCGATAAATTAGCCTTATTAGAGAAAAAAATGAGCAAAACACGTTGCTCAGAACAATTATTTACAATTTTATTTCATAGCAAAGCGATGCAGTATACTGTCATTCCACAGCGATTTTGCGATTGGATGATTACAAATCCTGTTTGTTTAAGATCCATCCTTTGCATCTATGTCTGTTTTGTGACATTGATCGGGTAGACAATATGAGGAGGTATTAGCCATTTGAGATAGCATATGAGGGGAACTTACAGCAAATTTGGGCATGATACTATGAGCCCTATGATGCTAATGCATTACAGTTATTATCTAAGGTTTTACAAGTTCATTGAATTGGATCGAGAATGCGTCCCTTTGTTGAGTCAGATGGTTAAACAGTCTCATGAGTAACAGATGCTTATTTTTAAACAAACTAGATTGTACACTGAGTTTTGGCTAAGCTGACTTTGGTGAGGCCGTTAGCCAGCTTTTTTTCATGGCTCACTTTGATTCAAAGCAGAGTTATAACGCAGGATAATGTCAAGGAAAGAAAAAAACCAGTCATATGTTTGACAAGTGTTCTGCGCGTGGAACTGTTTCGTTTCAAAGTAATCCCGGGACTGTGGTCGAAGTCCCGCTACATCTGCACAACTCTAATTTTGCCTGTCCTTTTAAGTCTGCGTGCTTGGCTACCTCTCCCGACAGAACTGAGAGTTAACTTGAGACAACGTGGGGCATATTTCCAACCGGATACAGATGCATGTAAATCAATCCGCCGCACCGATATTAAATCCAAATCCAGGTGCATAATTTATACGGACTTCAACAATGGCTGGTCGCTTACTTAAAGAAAAGCATTCTGATTATCCGTCAGCTGCATTCTGTACTGCTTACTGGCGGTACTTGTTGGTGAATCTCCCAGGATCAGATGGCGGAAACCAGAACTTGGTAAAAGGAGGGTATATTTCTGATCGTTAACCATATATTGCTGGCCAATTAAACTTAGATTCTTGTTCTTTTTTATTTATTTTTCTGACATTGTTCCGTAGCGCACAGCCAAAGAACTCAACGATATGCACTCAGTTTGTGGTGCAACAGGCCATCTATGTACACGATTTAAGACTGTTACTACAATGTTATGCTTCAGTATTGGTGTTTGTTCACTGACTTTAATAATTTCGCGCTAAATCCCCAGAACATTTAAAAGCTAACTTGTTTTAATTACATAAGTTGAGTTAAAGGGCAGAGAAAGTGGCGGCGTACTTGATGTATTTTTCTCGCACAATTTCTTTATGCTGGGGAAGAACAAGTGGAAATAGTAAAGAAAGTGCCCTGCTGTATGCTAAGATTTATGTGAGTTGTAGATTCTCATGATTAACAGTTACCGTTTTACACTTCCTTTTCTTAGTTATTGAAGAGCTTCTGGTTGCTTAGGTAACGTACATGATTTTGGTTGCTTCGCTCAGGGAGTAGTCAGCAGTGATCGGATTCTCCAATAGCTTCTACTCAATCTGGATGCCAGCTAACATACCAACCAACAGAACGGTCGAGCCATACGACAGACGCACCACTTCTTAAAGCACAGGCTCTGATACGCTCCATCCGCACCCAACAACGTGCTGCTAATTACATCGCGATTGGTGATGAAACGCTCACAATTAAACCGATCAGCGTATTGAGCAATCAGAGGACCGATTTATTGTGTTGTCCTGAAACGATCAGAGCGTTGGTGCCTTGGTTTGTAGAGATGGTTGCTGATTTCCTAGCTGCGCGTTAAAATGCCTTCTGTGTCTGTTCACTTGAACTTCACCAATAACGAGAAATCTAAAAAGAACCATTATCATTTTACAGTTCTTGCACCTTTTCATCGACGAAAAATGGGGTTTTGAAACGGTGATCCACTGCGGCCTCTTTGAAACATTTTTACTGACAACCTGCTTACTTGAAGTGTCGGTGGGCCTCCGGAGTTCTAGTTGGTTCATCTAAAGGATACTCTTTAGGCTTCTCATCCACAGCTAGTGTTTTTTCTGGAGGACATCTTGCAGAAAAATGTGGAAGCGGTCAAATTAAGCCAGTGCGAACTTCAAGAATTTAGCAAAATGGTGTCCTTGGGCACGTAATTTCCTTCTCCTCCCGTCTAAGTGTCCCCTCAAGCAGAGAAGTTTGACCTGAGGGTTATGACTAGTAAGAGGTTAGTACATGAATGTTTCACCTGATGAAGTAAACCAAAATCTCAATATGGATATTATTCAGCTTTGATGAATGTAAAGTTAAATTTCACTAAATACATGAGCCAACGTTTCCATCTATGCAAGTCGCGTTTATAGCTTAACGAGCCATTTTTTGTGGGAACAAATTTGCTGCCAGTAGTCACTGAAGAGCAAAATAGCTAATCATGGATGTACTGAAGTTACAAGGAAAACAAAAATACCAAACCAAATAAGGACTAACGGTTATTGCGCTTTTTCATGCTTCTATATTCCATTCATCAAATTCTTCAGTTCTTTCCGTGGTAATTGTAACATGTTTTAATTATTGGTGTTCGCACTCATTCTGAACTGCTGCGCAGCACAAATCCATTAAAGATCAGCAGTGTGTCAGTAGTGCGGTTGCCAAACGATGTTAAGCTGGCATCCAATTTCGAAATCTTGTCCAACAATATATGGGATTTCTAAAGAAATGCTTTTCTCATTTTTAGCAACAAAGCCAGCCAAAGAACCGGGAGATTTGAATCGTCTGTTCTAAGTGAGTCAGACTCTAACTGCAAGAACCCAGCTTATTCCTCTGAGTGGACAGATTGGAAGGAGGTTATCAGGGAAACTTTCGGACAGACATTGCACACTGAGGTTCTGCAGAATAATACTTCAGTGTTTATTGAAACCAGATCTGCTCGCCGTGTCACAGCTTGACCAAAAAGAGACGAGCCTACGTACGTTTCCGTCATTTGCAGCGTAGCTGCCAAAATTCCGACGTGATGCTATGCGTCATTCTAGTGACTTCAGCGAACATGTGCCAGCAGTGAAGTTAGTGGTTAATGATATAATAAGATCCATACGACATCCAAATCGAGATTACATTTATAAACCCTATGCCCTTTTTAATTGCTATTCGAGGAACTGAATAACTCGGGCTTGCTTTTTTGTGTAAGTAATCATGTAAAGCGAGTCATTCGTCGCCTGGTGCGTTTATTGAGCACTTGAATTCCTGGGAGATCCGATAACTTCGATTCACCTTCGATTCTTATCATTTAACACTAGCCAGCAACTGGTTTAACCACTTTATATTTGAGATGACATGGTTCACTCATAACAGTCTTTTTTATTGGTTCTGATAAAGTGTCTCTATTAATTGAAGCCGTGTTTGCTAACAAGCCGAATGGGGAAGATTCTGCTGCTGACAGATGTGATCACCCTTAGGAGACAGGACAAAAATGAATCAAATATATTACCGTTGAATCCATTTGAACTAAAAATGATGATGTCTGAATTACGTTAGTCGTTCAATAAATATTTCTCGGGGCACACAAAAACAAACCTTTTTGTGTATGCGTAGTAGCTGTACCACTTAGGGGCACCACAAGTGGAGCAAAAGAATTGTCAAGCCCAGAAGCTTACTTTTTACAATACCCTATTTCCTCTAATCTAATCCGAGTTAAATCGGTGCTCAGTACCGGAAAACTCTAACGATAAAATCTCCATGATGTCACTTTGAAAGTGCTACAACGTTGTCAGAAACCATTCAATTGTTTCTGGTAGCTAGAACTTTGCATCAGTACGCCTCCGTAAATTCTCAAATGCTCTGGAAGAAAAGGTTGAATTCTGCGCATTTGAGGGATAGCTGCCTAAGCAGATACAGAGATGAACTGTGTACATAAGCTACCAAACATTAAAAAACCATAATAAAACGGATCAGCTGGGGTATTCAGGAAATAGTATGAATTTAAAATCCTACCGAGGAAATTTACTATTGTTAAACAGTTAGTAATGTGTGTGAACTGCAATATCTTCTACTGATATGGTATGACGAAGGTATTGGATTTTAACCCTCTTGTAAAATACGAGGCGTAAATGAACTAAGTGGAAAATTAACACTGGCATGTCGTGTGTGGAGCAGGGAGCATCTGATGGATGAGAACCTGGTCAGTTCAATTAGGGTTAGCTTGTATGCCTGCAATGTCTAAAGTTTTCTCAGTTTATATTTATAATCTTATATTTTATCTTCAATGAAAGCAACAACAATGCGCTTCAGCCTAAAATGATTGATTCAGAAGAGCTTCTAAGGAACTGAGTTATTGGATCCGATCTGGGGCACTTCGCGGGTGGGCGCAAGTTTTTCGTTTTTAAGGTGTTCCAATGAGATCGAGTGGTGAATACCAGCTACGACTAGACTGCCTAATTGAAGACAATTAGCTCCAGAGTTTGTGCAGTGCTCGTATGTGCAGTCATATTTTATTAGTCTTTATTCCGGACTAAAGGCAGAACGAACCATTATGGATACCAAAACGATATTCATTCATTCAAAACGCACTTAAGTATCGCATTTTGCGTTAAAAATCAAACTTTATCCAACAGCGAATAACTACGAACGAAACTGGGAGAAGAATCGAAATTTTGAGTGATTTGTCCCAGTCCATTTGTTTTTCTACATCTAGCTCAGTCAATAAAGGTCAGAACGCTTATGATATGAGGCAAAACGGTAAAAGAACGCGCAATTTGAATGGATCAGGAGAACCATTAGGAGGCCGTGGGCCAATTTAATTCAGTCTTTTCATGTATAATCACGTTCTTCAGTACGGTGGAAGTATCTGGCATTGATGAGGATCTCCAGTCATATCTGTGGTATTAGAAAATGACAGCTGTTTAAATGTTGTTGCCCGTAAGTGCAATACAATGAACAGCCAGAGGACAATGAAAATAACATAACCCGAAGGTTTATGAGCAACCACATGTATAACCTATATCATACAGTGTAGTGCTAAGAAATTTAGTCAAACTAAAGAAGACGATCTTGAAGCCAGACGCATTTGTCCCGCTTCCTTCGTAAATTTTACACTTTCATTGGAACGAAATCAGTACTTTGCTTTTAGGACCAAAGCGGTGTTCATCAGTGACAATAGTCCTAATAAGTTTGCTAGATGGACATCATTGCTAAAACCTGGAAGCACCGCTATCAGGCGGTGGAGACATTACATCATATTTTAATGGTTTTGAGGAGCTCCTGCTACGCACATCCAGCCGCTGGAATGTTGCAGCCTATGTTCGTTTGATGGATGCTTAATGAGCAAATATTAGTCATTCTAAGGTAGGGTGTATACCGTGTTCAACAGAAATTACTATACCGCATGTATCGCTAACAGGGAGTATTATTAAGTTTGAAAAGTCGGTATCTAAAACTTTGTTTCCTGAACTCATGAAATAATGTTCAACACAGCTACCAGGATAACTGTCTTAAAGTGTGCCCTCAGAGAATTCAATCGACGTGGTAACCTTACCGAGCTGCACCTCATACAAATCTGAGTTTGGCAACAAACTTTTCATGAATAGATTCGGAATGATCATCGTTGTTTTCCACAAGCAACAGCTAAAGTTAGTTCCAGCTACTTGAGCCCCACTAAGTAGCATATACTTGACATGCAATAGACTTAATGTCAGTGGACTCTACAAATACGAAATGTTTATTTATGCGCGAAGTAAATATTTTTCGTTTCACGCTTACGGTATTTTCGGTAACTATCCTTCCATTGCTGGGTATTCGTTAGTTCATATGACGTGCGTACGTATTTTGATATTTCCTAACAAGGTAGCAAATGAATTTAGCCTCTGTTCAGATACCATTTTGTGCACTGGAAACTAAATCGGAAATGCTGAATCATAACCTTCTATATTTATCGGTGGCAAACGAATCAGTTATTTCTCGGATGAGTGCAATCATGAGTGTGATCAGACTCCATAGATCGAGATGGAGAGCCGTTACAAAAATAAGCAGACGAATTTGTTAATTCATTAAAATATTCCAGAAGGAGCAGAGTTGGACATGGATGGCCCTGCATCACAACATACATGGGTACACAACTACAGGAGTTTGCATTGATTGTAGGTCGCGATTATTTCAACTGTCACAGAAACCGCACTGAGCACCTCCGGTACCGTTTGCTGAAGTGTAAATATGCTTAGTAGCTGAACAAACTATTAAAATACACTCATCCTAAACTTACCCCATTAATACTAAGAGATTCGAATGAACCTCATGTTCATGATATTCTTCAAAGCTTCACATCGAATACTTTGCCATCCGGCATGGCTCGATTACCATGCTCCTAATCCGTCCCTACCTGATACGCATTTCCGAAGTCTCTTTCTTTCTGGCTGCGGTTGCAGCTTTGAAGAGGGCGCCTGACTATGACACAGTATATAGTTTGAATGAACTCACTTGTTTGAAGGGCCGATGGGGCCTACCTGGCTGTCAAGACACAAAATTGCCACCATGCGTCGCATAAGATGACAAGAATCATCTCTTAACAGTGATAAGCAGGAGCGATGAAGGGAATCAAATAAAAAGAAAATCTTACCGACTTACACATGATATTGGGTGCATATGTTTGAATATCACAAGCTCCAGACTTAAATTGAAGTCCATAAAAAGTAACAAAATACGGGGGTACGGGTTCAGGTGTTACGGAACCATGAAAAAATAATACGGCTGAGGTAGGTTATACCTAATATAAATTTTCCTTTTCACTGGAACGACACTTTCGTAATCTGATAATATTTGTCTGAGGGGGTACTTAATGCTTCAATAAGCATATTTTTATACTTAAAAAGCAGTCTTCATAAGCAGGTGAACATCACACGATGAGCTTTATTTAAGGGATGGATTTATTTTTATTACCTTTATCGTCAATATTGTTATTAGCATTATCATTCATGACACATGTTTATGGACGTTGAAATATTAGTTCGAAGGTAAGAAAAAGATTCCCAGTGGATACCTGAAAATTCGTGCAAATTTATACTGTGGTAAAGATAAGCGTATATTGGATTCGTTCACAAATGTCTTGAAACTGATTAGCAGATTGTCTTCAAATTACAAATGCACCAGGGTATAATGAACTGGTATCTTCGAAAAACAACTCAATAGGTCAACGTATGACAGGATGTATTTAGAAGAAACATTTGGTCGAGCCAGGAGTTTAACTACGGAATGATGAATATTTTGGTAATTATCTTCAGAGCTACGGGAAATTAAAAGTACTGGTACAGGCGTTTTTTATATAGGAAATCAGCCTTTCTGAGGTTTACCCAGAGCGCTCGTGTATGCCTCAGTCACTGTGTACAGTAAGGTAATCGGTGCGTTCATTGCATTTTTTTCGATATGATATAAGTCACACTGCAGTTCGTCTTCTATAATTACTCGCTAATTTGTTTTCCGTTTGTAATTTTCAAATATCAAATTGTGCTTTGTCAATCAATTACCTACTTTCAACATCATAAGAAAGAAAAACAATTTACAGAAAAGTGGAAACGCGCGTAAACAGTGCTCAATTCGCATCGTACCACTCTTTGGTTGTCCAGCGAATTCCACTCTTCTAGTTCTTGAAAAGAAGACTAGGGATAGCTTTTACAAACTGCAATTGCCAGTCTTGAGCTTATACCGATTATTTTACTTACCGAACGAATTCTTTCGCTAAGGGTTGTGATTTAGATATCAACGAATATACTTGGCAGATTAAGGTTAATTCGTTCGTGTCACTGCGGAAGAAGCGCTATTTGTACGTCTAAAACGTATCGGAAAAAGGAATTATCCGCAACTAACTCGAGTGTTTTTATTCAGATTCGTTCCTCATTAATAAGGTTTTGTAGGCTGCATATAATTACGCTTTCTCTAAACCGGATGAATCGTTAAATTTTCAAATCCAGTGAGGAAATCTTTTTCAGTGTTTTTTCATTGGATCCACATATTCAAATGTCCATTAAAGTTCAACTATTGAGCAGAGAATGGTGCATGGAACTTATTATATACCACTGAAAACTACAAACAAAACCTTGGAAAATGGGACACAATGAAATAACCCATGTTAATCCAATAGTTTTATAGTATAGTGAAATTTCTTGAGATGACATATTTGAAGGAAACATGCACATTCTACGAGAAAAGTAACCCCACACAATCCACAGTGCAAAAATGGTATTTTATCTTTTGCTTTCATTATCAGAGAAAAGAATGAGTACAAAAATTTCTGAAAAAAGAAATCCCTTTAAAATTATTCCGCTGACAACAGAAAAAAAACTGGATATGTTTACGTTTTCAATGCATACTTTAGTGCGCGTTTTGCAAAATTTGGTATCAACTATTTCTACTTATTTCTAACATTGCCTAAAAGGAAGGAGGTCGGATACTAGATACGCTATCATTTCAGTCACAAATCCTAAACCTTTCAATGAGCCTGAAATTCTCAGGACTACTACTTTTAACCCTATTCACGAACTGACCATCTTTCTAGTTATGCATGAGGAGTAAAACAGCCAGCTTAGCAGTCCTCACTAGAGTTTGAAATAACGACGTCTCCCAATTTCTAATCCAAAACACTTTTCAGGGAGCCAGAGGAGATGAATCTCTGCTATTCTCAGTAGTCCTATTTTGACCCGGCGTTATAATTCTAGTTAAACGAGGATGCGAATGAAGTGTGACCACAAAGCGGACGTCCAATAAGCGAAAGCAACGCCGGAGAAGAAAACTACCGTGGCTGATTTTTCGCTGCGTCATTTTTGATTATTCTAACTCCTGCGATATTAGTTACGTGATTTTGAATGTACATTCAACCCACAAAGCTCATCATACCAGGTATACATCAGATGCATCAGTACTTGATAGGTGATAAACAAAAGATGGAAAAATTACAAACCGTTTTGAAAACGCTGCATTTTCGCGGTTGTGGAAGACAACAAGCACGTCAATGGGACATATCATGTTGCATATGTCTTAATTCAGACGGTGATCATCTCTTTGGTTTCAGTCAACCAGTTGGGTGTAGCGAATTCCTAAATTGTTGTTTGGAATGCACGACGCTTTCTAAATTTTAGAAGATAAAGTCGAATGAGGACACAGGCAACTGAGTGGAATGTTCCTTGGCAGCTGCTGCACATTTTGGAGGGATTCATTCCAGCCAATTCAAGCACAGGGAATCTAACAGAACAGTTTTGACTCCTTTCTGTCAAGCTAGCCGAGATGTCGTACCTCTTCTGTGCTAATGTGCTGATGCTAGCGAACTCTGACGGAGCTCCATAAACAGCAGAAGTTAAATATGGATACTGTTTGTTTACGGTCTGCGCAAAATGATAGGCCTTTATAGCTTAGCATAAGCACTATTTTGATGGGAGCAAACTATACTCGTGAGGCTAGGAAAAGTTTGGTTTGTCAGCAATAGTAAACGTTAAGAAATTCCCCAGACAGTGTATCCAGAATAGTCTCAATTGTCTGAGGACCTAATGGAGAATATGAAGATCCCACTTCTTGAGGAACACGGTACTCTAGGAACATCTTCCTGGCTAAAATTTATTTTAAGATATTTTCCAGAATAAAGATGAAAGGAAAGGGAGAATAGAGACTCCCTTGACAATCTCCAATGATTATTGGAAAGGGAGATGAAACCTGCTCATGCATACAGACGCGACATGATGTATCCTTGAGAAAGCCACCGAGATTATGTTCATTAAACTATAAAAGAACTTCCTAGTCCCTAGATATCATACTTACTCTACCCCCATCCGAATGAAACATATCACTACCGTGGCCTACCCTATGTTTGTTTTGTTTAATTGGTTGACATTATCAGTGAAATGACTGATCTCACTAAAGGCCCAACGGGTTATTTTAGTATGCTGCTACATCAATAGACGTTTTTGAATATAACTCGGGTTTTACATAACTTATTGTGCATTCAGTTGAATTTATCAGCATCTGTGGTGTGAATCGGCAGAAGCCGAAAAAAATCCAAAAGATAGCAGAGCTGATTAGATAAATTGGATATTCATGGCTGAGCTTGTTCATACATTTTTTAAGCGGCCATCCGATTTCAGATGAAAACATGATCTATTCTAATCAAAAGGATGTTCACAACTTCAAGAGCCTAGCTAACAACTTGATGCATACATGTATTACACCACCGCTTGTCATCCGTTTTTCCTCTTCCTCTTTACATCACTTGAGATTATGTGAGAAATTGCCGAAGAAGTTGTTCATGTAGCGCAAATATGAAATCCTCAGGGAAATTCATAAAGGAAAGCGACCGAACCAGTGTTGGTTTTTGAGGTCGCAAGAACGCACAGCATCTGAAAAAATAAATTATTAAACGTTTATGTAGCCACTCAACATGTGCGAAAGGATTATTCCCACAAAAGAATCTAACAGAGAGGACCCGGTCTAAGGGGGCTCGTCCATGAATAAT
Source organism: Opisthorchis viverrini (assembly GCF_000715545.1). Classification (NCBI taxonomy): domain Eukaryota; kingdom Metazoa; phylum Platyhelminthes; class Trematoda; order Opisthorchiida; family Opisthorchiidae; genus Opisthorchis; species Opisthorchis viverrini. The sequence goes on from NW_008751682.1 coordinate 915,991, forward strand.
AAGCTAACCTATCGGCGCTCAGCAACTATTCAAACAATGACGAAAGTACCTGCTTATGCCTCCAACAAGAGGCATTAAAGAACATACTCATATCTAGGCTTTTGTATACTGATAAGACAAACGTTAAGCTGACTGTCAGGAAATCATCGTCTGCTAAACACGAATTCCAATAATCCATACCACCTTTCCACAGGCGAGAAATTATATAAGATAGTAATATTGTAGCGAACAAAAACTTGCTAAAGTTAATACCAATTTGGTGTAATGCCCCCCAAAATACATGTAAGATGTCGATTTCACTCAGCTCTTAAGTGCGCTTGTGCACTGTACCAAGAATACCGAATTGAACTATGCCATTTCGACAAATACGCCCTCTCCAAAATCCGCTTGATGGGCTCCTATTCAGTAGTTCTGTTTCAAACCCGAATGGTCCTTTAACCGACGGCTCTTTGAAGACTTCTGAAAATGTAGCCCTGAGCTGACCGGCTGATATCACATTCCACTAAAACATGGGTGCCTTATCCAAACACGGAAACGGTTGGGAGCAATTCGTGGTGAGGCACAGTTCGTAAGTCGCGTCCTTCAATAGATTTCCCCGTGATTAAACTACACTGGGAACCTCGAGAACCGGATTTCACGCCTGTCGGTGTATTGTATTCAGAAAAAATTGTTGTATGTCATCCGAATCCCAAACAGTTAAAGCCACACCAAGATCTTTCCAGAAGTTGCTGAATTCTGTGCGATGTCTGGGAGTGGCTGTTGCTTGATTTCGTTCGCAGCTTTTTCCACCACCAGTGTACAGCGTTTACTTCTGATTCTTTTGCCGGAATGGCCAGTTCGCGAAACAATATGCTTCAGGGTGTGCCTTGTGTCCTCCACTTGCAAAAATTTGTTTTTTTGTCCATTTTGTTCATGCAGGAATGGCCCTAAAATCATTCGTCGGTTATACCTAGGAACGGTGATATGATGCCAATTTCGCATACAAGTTAATGGGGTTCTTTTTTTGATATCACTTGGTCATATTTATTTCAAGGTCTTTGTCAAACACTTTCTTTATCATACGAAAGATATAGAGAGATAAATAGACCTGAAGCGCCTGTGACCAGCAAGCAATTTACACAAGAGTATTCGAAGCTATCATTTAAAATGTGTGACCGATGGCCTGAAATCTGTTGGTAAAGAGTCCTCATCTGGGACTGGCACATGGGTTGTAGCTTTTTTTCCTCTTATACTAGCAGGCATTTTGATTCATATTTTACTGATTTTTAACCAACCGGAAATGCGAAATTTGGCTAGTATGTATATGCTTACCTAACCTACGCTGAATGCAGACGACAGTGTAGACTAAACGTAGCAAACCGCACGGCCGAAATTCCTAGTAGTCAGGTTCTTCATATATTATATGCTAGTAATGCTCATCTAACCAACTAATCATTTCTTCACGAAATTTCCATGATTGCCAACTGCCTAGAAGTCGAATGGTTGTTCTAAGATATCTTAACTTCAGTTACTTCGGCATTTTTGAACACATCAAGTGAGTCAAGACCAGCCCATTCGTTGGGCTAACATAATAATATTGTTTCAAGAAAAATTTGGGAACTGAAATGAAGGCAACAGATACGTGGATTTGTTGAAGATTGTATCATGGTGACTATAGTTTCACATTAAATTCATACTACTCATATCCATAATGGAAGCCCTCTGTACATGGTAGGTTGTATCTTGTTGATGACTTTGTTGGGCGTTCCCGTGAGTGGTCACTCCTTAGAAGTTTAGCTGTACTATGAACTCCAGTTGATCTATCAAACTAAAATTACTAGTCGAGGTTGCTGTTTTCACCTTTGATATTTACTTATAAATCGGACCCTACGGAAACACCAGTCCAAAAACACAAAACCGAATGCGCAATAGGTGTGATGGCAATTATTTGCACAACGAATTGCTCCAATTTCATCTCGACGATTTCCTAACAATTGAGTTCCACTTTTTGTCAGAGGGGTAAAGGATTCAGAAGTGCTTTATTTAGCCAAGGTAAAAATAGCAGGGTTTTGAATAATCCTTAAGTCAGTGAATCAGGACAAATATTGGAATAAAGTAAGCTGATTACGTAGTCATGAAAAAGACTGAGCATCAGTGAAGTACTTCAAGGCGTTCAAATTGCCCACTGTGCCCTCAAATGAAACAATCTGCGTATATAAGTAAATAGCAACTACAAAGGAAGTGTGGTGAGATTAGAATATGTCGCGGTTCCACCGAAAAGATTTAGATTGAGCTACCATGATAATAAAATATTAAAGTTTGGAAGTGTTAAAACAAGTGGCAGCCCATGCCCAGAACAAGGGGCATATATCTTTAATGCACGATCAAGTGAGATCAAAAAAGATATCTAAGACAATGATGAATTACTAAGGTGGTGCGATTGACGTGGGTATAGCTGACCAGTTGAATAAAGCTACTTCCCGGCCCAGCAACCTTTTCTTGATGAGCTTTATGATTGAGCTTCAGTGGTGTAGTCCTCCGGTGGGTGGAAATCAGTTTCAAAAGGCAACTCAGTTCCCAGAAAGGCGAAATGAAAGCCGAGCGACGTGGCCGCACACCATGGGAAAGTGCGTTACTTGGTTTTCTAAGGTTGGTATCATTCCGGTAGATAAGACAAGAGTGTGAGAACATTGAGGTGCTCCTCGCCGGTGACCAACACCTACATATTTTTGAAAGTGCCAATGCCGCTTTTTTCTCCAATCAGGGTTCGGTCGGGAAACGTCGGTTGTAAAACCAGCACATATAGATCATCAGAGGACTCACCGTAGTCTCCGGTGAATGATAAAATATGGAGGGAATACTTCTAAAATTCAAGAGTCAGTGGCTTAAAAGGCACTTGTTGTATGATTTGGGACCTGGAACAACTGATGTCTGATTAGAATGAGGGATTCAGGCCCAAAAACTGTCGTCCATGCTAAAAAATAAAAAATTTTCAGGATAGACCTGGATGTTGCTAATGAAACCCGGATGGCTGACGGAATCTATGAGGAGCAGAATGAAGTTATCTTCTACTGGCGTAGAAAAACGCAATAAACCTAATACGAGCACACTGTTGCCGACCATATGAATCACTAAATAATAGCTTGGTCGACTGCACCACCTTATGATTAACAACCATCCTACTCCGGCTCTCTAGAGTATCACGTTTACCGGTCCCCCAAAGTGTTAAAACTCAGATAAGAAAATAAAATTCTACATGTGCCTCCAAACTTGGCTAGATGTACAGTCGCAATCGACTTCTTATTCCCGTCCCATGGCTTTGGTACTCCTGTCGGAAGATAAGAATGAATCCATTTGGGATCGTATCATTGGACGATAACGGTCAAAGTCTAGTGTTGGTGTGTGTGACGTTCCAAACCTAAGCAACCTACACGTGGTTCAGTATGGAGCGGACATAGCTGCTGCGTAGATCCATCCATGGAAGCTTAGGAGATTATGCCACTGAGCTGCAAAGAGATCAACGTTGTGTACTGATCACAAAAGTAATCCACAGAGCTGAATGTAATATGGAACATCTTTTGAAGTATATATGTATCGCGTTTGGATAACTGTAATATTCTGGACCAGGTCAAATGGCAGAAAGCTGGAGACTGAGGAAACTGCATTGAAATGTGCTTTGTTTTAAAGCAGAGGATGACAGGTGGTCGAGTATTTAACACACTGAAAGACAGTGAGCCCGAAGAGGATGTGAGTTGCTGTCAGTATATATAAAACAAGAACGAAGACCAGCTTGGTTCAGTGAGAACAACTGGTGGAGATACACTTCCATTTTAAAAAAGAATTTGGCGTTTCTGAAAAAGATCCAGGATCCGAAGAACAAAGTCCTAATAACATACTAGAATCACCATAACTAAGCCTCTCAGATACCCACTCCAAAAATTGTCAGAAGGGAGTAAAGATCTCCAGTCATATGGCGATCGACGGTACGCAAGGAATTTTTTACCCGGAGGAAGAAACTTAAAGATATAAAGTCCAGTATTTTTAGCTGATCGAAAACGAACAAACCAGCGGAAAGCCTAATAGGCCCGAACAAATCCTGTTATCTCGGAAACACCAGGTGTTAAAACTACTTGACCAGCCCGGAAATGCTACTTTGAGCCACATGACACACCTTCCCCAAAATAGATTAACTACTCTTGTCTGACATACCGTAAAAGCCATAAATCAACCGCACATTGGGAGACTGACGGGATCAGAATTCTTGCCGTCGCAACCTGTGAAGCTAGGAGGACCGATAATGCAGAACGAATTTCTGCACCTCTGATGTAGAAATTGGGAGAGAGAAAAGGGCCCCCCTGAGATTTTGGGGGTGCTGGCGTAATTAGAGCGTACAATAGAAAAAGAACTCAACAAAAGACGGATGGTTATGCACAACTGTCCTCCTACATAACAGACAATATTCGGACCAGTATTCTGTCAGAATGCTAGTCGATGGCTTTATGAAACAAAATGTTCCCGAGGAGCGTAGTAAGTTTCAAAGCGCCGTAGAAGGGTGGACTTAAATTTTACACAAGACGAATCCAGCAGAAATGTTGAGAACGGAATTATTCTATCTACGGCTCGTTTGCGGAGTTCACAAAAGCCTTTGTTCCATCAGCAAAAAGGTGCTTGATCGTCCAAAATTGTGTCAATTTGCTGAAGGTCTTTCGTGGTGGAATGGAAGCTCAAGGGACGTAGTAGCGAGACTAAATTGGATGAGTTAGAAATGGACAACGGGGTAAATTGGAACTGTATCGTTGATTCAAATCTTTAATCTGTATTTAACACTTATATGTATACGGGAGTTCCGCCATTGCGAAGGTTGTAGACTGACTGGCAAGCAAGTGGGGGTCATCCTTTCCGCCGGGTTGGTTTCCTACCCAAAACGAAGCTGGTCGAATTCAATGTCCGTAAATTGCTGCGTGCAAACGACTGGGTCAGAAAGTGACATACAGCGACTGACTGAAGCATTTTGCTCAGCGACATCTTGCTTCTAAAATGCTTGTACTTTATCATCAGTATGCCATTGAAATAAAACATGAAACATCAAGTATTTAGCTAAATGATTTTACAGTAGTGCGCTTCACACACTTCTGGGTGCCTTGCGGTATACTATCCACAGACCCGGTAAACTGTGTTGAAATGAATGCACAAAGTACAAAAGCCAGCATGATATCTGAGCATCTCGAAACAGAAATCACTTGAGCACATAGTGTACCGGGCTGTTGTATTTTCTTCACTACTGTAAAACACCATGATCCGGTCCAAGATGTGTGGATTCCTGACGGACAGCATTTGCACCGTCTGCGAATCAAACAGAATGGCCGAGTCTGTGACGTGTAAGCAATTCAAGTGGAAAAACTGCTGGAGTAGAGGGTGGTATGATGAGAGAGCAGCATATCCGGTTAGGTAAGCTAAAGTGATTCGTCAAAACTAGCATTCGAAAACAACTTATCTACGATTTGATGAATAATGAAGTTCGAATTCAGGGGCTCATAAAAGCACGCTATTGTGAAAAACTTCATTTAATTTTGAGAGGACGTAACTTGTATTTTAAGTAACGGGATGACCTTTTGTTAAACAGAACGTCATGAAACCACCCAAATGTGGACACGTGAGAAGATTGAGATGCGACGCTTGGCAGTTAGAAGCCAGAAGATTGACCGTGTGGAATGGGGCACGTGCCTTAGGGAGGATCAAACTTGCGACGTCTCCGGCTTACCCACCATTCCACCTGATAAAAGGGACCTTCTCGAGTGCAGGTAAATTTTTATCTTTTCTAATGACTACACACCAGACATTGGCATCTTAAGGGTAACAACGTCATTAGTCACAAATAGGATCAACTACTTTTTGCAGAGTAGACCAGGAGAACCCGCCCAATTGTATCGAAGTGATTGAGCTACAAAACGGTTTGCCATTACTAACGGAGATTTACAGCGTAAATTGATATTTTTAAGTAAAAAAGTGCATAGTTTCCACCTTATTTAACAACCTTTCTCAGGAGAACACATTTATCGAGAAAAATGATGGTCATCCTGAAGATGAACAGAGACTAAATTTGGGATCTTAGTCCGCAGGCTTGGGGTGTTATTGCAACGACCCTCAAAGAACTGCACCAAATTTGCGTAAAAAGAACTTATGAGAAACTTGCTCTAAGATACAACTAAAATATTGTCAGAAAAGTGGCGAAATGCTACGGCCAACATAACAAGTAGTTTTGGAGCAACGGCAGCTAATTTATCCGTCGTATTTTCCGAATATTTGAGTTCATAAAGTTATAGTTAATTGTAATTGCTTTGTGATTAGTTAGTTGTAATTAAAAGTAATTGATGCGTGCACAGTTATGCCATCAAGTTAGCAAGATTCCAAAATCCATGGCCATTTGTTTTTGTGTTTGATAAAAGCTTTGGTCTGGGTTCTAGAAATCATCCTGGGAATTTGAAGCCGTTGTCAAAAGTTTCCTCAATGTTTGTGTAGCTTCTTTTACCAACTATACCGAGGTGTCAAAAAAGCTGTTTCTCGTAGGGGCAATCTTCATATGAAGAGAAGAGGTCTTCTAGTGGCCTCCTGATTCACGGTTTAATTCACAACTTCCTTAGCTCCTCGATGGTTCAGGTGGTTATATTCATGCCGATTAGTAAATACTGTGTATTCTTTCCATTCATCGACTGGTTAGTATTCCACCAACAAGTTTGTAAACTAATTCAACATCCAAAAAGGTGCACGCTTCCTGGGAACTGTTATGCACGCAATTATCTCTGGAGCACTTCTAACTCGTCTCACCTGTAACAACAGCACATTCAGTAATCGATAAAGGCTCTGTCCACTGACATATTCTGGCCAGGTAGATTACATATAATAAACAAAACGTAAGAGAGTTATGAAAAAAAACCCCTTTCCCAAAAAAACTTACGTTCATTCTAGTGTTTTAGTGATGCTTCATCACGTTTAATTTCGTTTTAAGGGTAGCGTTTTTGTGACTTGAAGAAAGCCACGACAGACATAACTAATTCGCCTTTTGAATCTATCTTTTGATTGTGACAGACATCTGGACTCCAGAGACTCTTACTTTAGAGCACCCTACTTGCCTACTCATTACATGTTAAAGTGTGGTATTCCAACATGGAACCCTAATTGGTGTGTGATCTCATCCAGTTTCAAGTGAAAGCTAGCTTCCGGAGTGATTCGGCCGCATGCATTTCACAAACGTTTCCGGGGTGAATCAAGGTCTGATGGTATTTTTCTTCGCAAGCAACACTAGGAATTGGGAAGAGATTAAGGGCGAGCTTTTTGGGGGGTGAATATGCTCGATGATAAAACATGTGTGGGCTTTTATGCTGATTAAAACCTCTGGATACAGTCCCACAGGGATTTCTCGAGTGTCTTCAACACTCAGCAACCTAATATGTGATCCCAAGAAGAGTTGCCTGTTAAAGGTTTATGAAGCTTTATAAACCTGTCTTTTTGTTTGGCGTCACTCCGTTAAGCTAGAAATAGAAATCCGCTTCGTCAGCGCAAGTTGTATACATTCCATCACGAACCCACAAATCGATCTCCAGAATTAAAAAGCGGGGACCGATAATTTTCAATCCACTGTTTACCCCTTCAATTCAAACTAACGGTTAACGTTTGCCACACGAATGAGTACAGTTTGGTCAACCTTCTCATTGGACTTCGCGACATACTGCCAGTTGTGAGAAATGTTTTCGTGAGTAGTTTAGGTTTAATCCATTTTTACTGAATCGATTTGTACAGGCTGTAGTCGAAACTTTTGTACATTGGTCGCACCGACGAAGGGTTAATGGCTTAAAAACCCTTTATACGTGTGTGAGCGAGGTAAACTTTTTCAAACCAAGCCTACGTGAGCTCATCGGTCGTTTTTGTACCAACCATTGAACGCAACTTTGGTCCGATTTACTGAGTAAAGCGAGTTTGTGTGCACCAATGGTTTGTTCATTAAGACAGTTTGGCACTTGTTTTGCAAAATCCGGCTTTCGACGTGGGCACCATCTCAATCTAGTGGCGATCATTTTCAAATGATTTGTCCTGAAATTAGCACGTTCATCAGCGCATCAGCCACCGGATGACGGAAAAGGGTGATTGTGGTTCCACGTTAAGGCTTTAGGTAGTACTGTCTAAATATGGAAGACCACTATTAGGCTAACTAACTCAGCAATATAAAGGCGCAGTTTAGACGAGATTTTGCACGAAAACATGAAGGCAACTCTAGGTTACATAATCAAGAACTACGTGCAACTGTAGATTTCTGACACCAATCAAAGGACAAACAGGTCAGCTGGAGTTTTGGAGAAGAGAACAACCATGAGATGATGGAGAGTTTCAGAAAACCTTGCAACATTTGTTTCGCAGCAAATGAATATTTAGTTTCGTTTCCTCGAAACACCCTTTTGTTAAGATAAAACTTGATGACAAAGTAAGAATGATGCGACAAATGACTCTAGAAATTCTGGTGACGGAATTTGTCACAGGTTTTAGCCCAAAGATCTTTTTTACTCTCGGCAGGTTTCTTTCACATTAAATAGACTACATTTAGCAAGATAGAAGTCCAATCATTGTAATCAAATATCTCTGTGCACCCTTGCGTCCAAAACCATTCAAATTCCGCAAATTCTGAGTGAAATAATTTTCAAATGGAAAAACCTATCATCTAATCCGTCTGTTAATAAGTGAGCTCAGATAGTGCAATTACCGTACGCTTCTTATTTAGACATTAGCCGTACAATCAATGAAGGAACTTTTTGGAATTCCTGGCAAGATTGTTGCCAATTCACACACTGCGCCTCTTAATATCACAAAGTTCCTCAAGCAACAGAGAGGTGAATTTTCACAGCGATGCCAAAAAGATATAGGTATATGCTTTGATGTAGTGGTGAAAGAGCAACCTCTGCAAACTTTGCATGGAATGTTGAGTTGTTTAAGCATTCTGGTTAAGTTTCGTTTCTAACCGTATTGGGCCGAACACACAGCTAAACAGCTGTACCCTTCAATGCGAATCGGAACTACGGACTAAAGCAAGATATTTAATTGGAGAGCCAGCTTTGGTCCTAATCGAATGTGTGACGGAAGTCGTTGTGAGTAATTTTGCATACAAGTTACCTAGATACAGCTGGCGCTTCGCTATTATCTTATAGTTACTGCAACTTTGTCATTGTTCATATAAGGAGGTGTAATCAAGACAATGAGCTTACAAATACTTGCTTAATACAACTCAGTATACGCGAGCGTTTTACAAGTACTTCCTTGCGCTTATTTCCTATGGGGTTTTCAGTATCGGCTGGAATGTTAAAACACTCTCATCAACCTGCTCGAAACTAGCCAATGAAATCAGCATAGATAGGTACATTTGACCACTTCCAACTTCCCACACTAGATATTCAAATCACTGCTAAAAGTAGATTTAATGCACGACCTTTTGGGCAACCAAAGTAACGCAAGAAGACTTGAATGATAAAAAGTACTAAGTGATCCAAAGTTGGGTATTGGAACTGGCTGATTTCGTGCCGTTATACACTCTCAAGCCCATGGTTTTCAAAGTGAGGCGTTCGTCCCCGTTATAGTGTAGTGACCTATTTTTAGATGAATCGACTGTCGAGTGATAGCCAAATGGGTACAAGCAATAAACAAAGAGTTCAAGGAGCGCGGACTGCAGGAGCTATACTGAATCACTAAGTATTGATGGAGATTAGGATGGAATGACAATTTTCATTTCAAATAACTCATCATATTCATCAGATTAAATCGGTTCATAGTATTTGCCGTGTCCTGCGACGGCTTTCCACAATCGTATAAGTTTAATGACTACGATTTTGAACTTTGGTTCAAATATATGCAAGCAGTGTAGTTGCAGTCAGTAAACGTCAATTTTCAATTTCTAGCTCTTGATGACAACATCAGTGTTACAGTGTACGTGCCACATAGTAAAGTTCCTCAGATATGAAGTGCACTATGTTATAAAGGACAATCTTAATTTTGTCGTTACCACAGCAGCCTGTGTTTCACACACTTTTGAGACTAGTGGGATAACCGACCCACTTTGCCAAACAACTCCGGTTTAAATCTGCCATGAGTGTGTCAGAATGATAGGCTGCTAGAATGATAGGTCTATAAAACTGGTCTATTTTCAGATGATTCTGTGAAGAAGGAGAGCAGATGCGAGGAAGCTAGATATACGAATAGTGTTCTGACAGATCTCAAACAGATTTTCATCTGTAAACCCTGGAGAGTATATAGAAAACCTTATGGGAACAAAACGATGAAAAACCTGCAGGTAGATTTGCGGCTGTTGGGCTTTTACGTGCCAGTGTCGTGCGTATAACGCAAGCTACAAAATGAAAACAGACATTTTGGAGATGTGTGCAGTGGCTCTTCAGCTTGAATAGTAGCTGCCTTACGCTAACGGATTTAAGAATTCGCAGTGGCATACATTTGTGACGGGGCTAGAATCATGCAGAATATTTATACGGAGAATGCTGCCTTGCTACTTTCCAACCTGAGTAGCTGAGGTTCTACATACCCAAAAAACCAAGGCTATAGAAGACCAAACTAAGCCCTGTACAGTAGTACAGTTTGCTGTTTGAAAAAGATCCATCATTACCCGACCTTTCTGAAAGTTAATAATGGTAAACACAACCATCGATAAACCCACAAATTTACTCCTGCATCCAGTTCTGTGGGGTTTTCTCACAGGAAAATTAGTCATGTTTGATCTGGTGCTCAGAGACTAAGTCTTACGCCACTGAATCACATAATGAAATATTTCACCTGACTCCGTCTTAGTCAACAGCTCCAAGGAACATGAACCTGTATGAGCTTTTCTTCCGCACATACACGCCATGAAGCAAGCATATTTGTCACAACCCAAGCCAAGACTGAATCAAACTAAGATGGATACAGGGATACACCACAATCATCCATTCAGTTGGTGCTGAATATTTTGAAAAACGACTATCACAGTGCAATGAACTAAGCAAAATACAGTGAACTAAACTACCAGGTCAAAACTCTTGTTGAATTCCACAGCTGGCTGAAGACCCATGTTTAGCATGCTTGATTCAACACTGAAATCGACGAGATTGGAACTTACGTCTCATGGACTGCGCATGTGATTTATAGGATTGCATGGAAATTTTTCATTTAGCCCGAAAAGACCGAGGAGACCAGGAAGCTCAGTGATGTCAGAAAGGAGAACTCAGTAACCATGATGTAAGGTTGTAAAAATGCACACATGATGAAGCATGGATGACTGTCTGAGTAGGCCACACATTTCTAAGGAATGAGCTAATTACTTCAGTCTTTGCACGTGTTAAAAACGTGCTATGAGCCTTGATGTACTCCACCACGTTGTTGACATCTAATAAAATTGTTTACAGTCCCCAGTGAAAATCTGTAAATGTTTTGGGATTTACTCTGATACGTATACTATATATACCCACTCCATGGTATAACATTGGAATCCCTTCATATCTGGTCACGCGGCTATTATCGTATTAAGAGATAGACATGGAGTTGGAAAAAGAAGGTATAACGGCATCTTCAGGTCTGTTCAGCTAGATACCAGGGAAACAGAAATGTCAAAGAAAAAGGTATCATCTTCTTGACTTCTACTTTGAAGTGCGGATAATTGTGGGTTGTTTTTCGTAGTCGATGGGATTGACGCTTCATTCAGCGGTCTTTGGTGATCACAAGGATATAATAAGCATATTATTTACATGCTTTAGTTTCTAGATCTCGACTGACCCATTGTCCTCTGCCTGACGCAAAGGCTTACCAGAACAAAGTGTGTTGTGAATTCCATCGCAATGCCGTCAGTCTATCTATAGGATATATCGGTTAAAGGCATCATAAATTAGCCTTAAAGGCGGGGAAGTTCAACCAGTTGCAACTGCAGCGGCAAAACCGTCCTCTTTGGAGAGTTCCGAAGTTGACACAGATTACACGGTCGAAGACTCTGCAAGAATGTCCAAGTCAACTCAAGGCAGTGATTTAATTGTTTCAATGATATTTCCTATATCTTCTGTAAAACCAGACTTGTTACAGAAAGCTGACACAGCTAATTTAAATATTTATTACTGAGCACATTCTTTGTACAAATATACAGCCTTTGATAATTAAGCGTATTTGGTTCGCTTGTTTTCAATCTTTGATAACTAGATGGTAGGACGGTAGCTGATAAAAGGTCGTATGCTTTTCCTTTTACTGCACCATCAGTTATGTTTTCGGAACAATTCTGTTTGCCGTGCACTTTCAAAAGATCTGCTTTCTACATATAGTGACAATTTGGTATCGAATCCCATTGACTTAACGGTCCATCTCAGTTTCTAATTTGGTGGCGTAGCAGACAGCCGAAGTGGCATTTAATAAAGTCCCTGACCTCTTGTTGCCTTATCTTCAAATTACAACCAATAATCTACCAATGTATAGGGGCACAACACAGATGCCCGGAAGAGTTCGCGGCCGTAAAACCGAATGATGTTTGCAACGACCCTAACTGTACTCGTTGTTTTCTAAGTCATATGAGAATCAACCACCAGGGTGGCTCTTATCGTAGTTTAGGGAGATAAAAAACAGTTCGTAATAGTCGAAAGGACTGATGCTTACGGCTACTAAAAGCTCCACCGTTGAGCATCGTGTGACAGTCACAAATTATCGGAAATTCCTTGTCAAGTTCACGTTCCAAAGTACTTTTCCAGAGCCTCTTTAGCCGGATGGAATTCGACCACACAAACACAGTTGACGGTTAAAATGGATTTCGGTGGATCAATCTTCCACAGTAAATTTCTTTGTAGAAGGCATTCTGGATTTCCGGCGTTGTTTCGCGAGATTAGGGATGCAAAGCAATTTGCCTGAACTATTTGGCTAACAGGAAATTTGTAGCGAGAAAATGTGCAACGCAGAAGGCTATCAGGAACAACTTTTCTAACTAGATACTGGTCAGTGATCTCCATGAGTTTCGTAAGGTGAAAGTTCAAAAGTAGCCAGACGAACAAGAAATCGACTAATGTGTGTTGCTGGGAGTTATTTATGCCGCGTTTGATGTTTTCATTATGTCGTTTGCAGTAGTTTCTCACAATTTCAGTGCTCCTCTGCGTTGGCTCAAATTCAGATGCATCTGAATCTGTGGAGCCGTCCGTTCTCTTCAAGTTGTCCACTGGGTACAGAAAATATGCAAATATCATGCATTTGTTGTAAGTTTCGGATTGTGTACGCCTGGCATATGATACCAGAGGACTTCTAAAACGATTTCCTAGAAAAACCTTGTAGGTATAACTATCAGATATTCCTACTGTGGTTTGACTTTGTGATCGACTAGAAAGAGAGATGAAGACTGGTGAATGGTCAACGGGACTCGTTTCTAACTGTCATAATACCCTTCATTAGAACTAACACGGGATACGGAGTGCGGCTTTCCAGTAGCAGATACACTAGTATAATTTAAGTCGAAAATTCAGAATTTTACAATGGATGTCAGAGGAGTCGACACTGTATTATCTCCCTTTTGATTCCAGAACGTGTGTGCTTTCATCCACAATTATGCAAATACACTACTAGATGCGCAGTTTATTTTAAGCTTTCTTTTTTATTTTGTTTTCTCTTGCTGATCAAAGCGTCAAAAACCGGTCTTTTATATAAATTGTGCATTCATTTTGCAGTCGGATCAACGTCTTTGACTGACATTCTTTGGCCACAATCCATCATGCTAAACTGACCAATGTATTTATTACTAAACACGAAATCACTGAAATTTTCATGATCTCAAGTTTTTCATTTCCATCAGACCTTGTGTGTCTGGAAGAAACTCGGTGCAAATTTCGGGTTACACCAAGCTGATTGATCAGCTTGTATTCAAGTGTTGTGTTGTGACGACAGTACGAAATCATGGTTTCTCTTTCATTGTGATTCTGCACTTACGGATTAGTACCAGATTCCTACACCTGCTGGCTCCTACATTCTCAACGTGTGCTCGACAATTTGTGAACACCTTTAACCAGGGTAAAACGGCCTTCGCATGACGTAACTGCAGCGGAGGTAGCTTCTAAGTCTTCTTAGCCCTAACGGACAACGCCTTCAATTTGCCTGTCTTACGCAAACTAGAATAGCTGACACTGAAAAATAGTAAAGGCTTTTTTTGAAAATGTTTGATACCGATAGAGAAGCCACCATCCGAAAAAGGTATGTTGAACAATTCTGTTAATTTATGTCTGGGCGACATTTTGATTTCCACTGAATAACCTCATCAGAGAAAGTGAACGAGCTATAATTCTGATTGATTTCCAAGAGTAAAGGACATGGAACTTGCAAACGTATGAAAAGGGGAGTTAGATTAAACAAAGAGACTTATGGTGGCACGCAGTCACCAGCAATTCTGATTTTACTACACAATCAGTTAGGAACTAATATAACCGTGAAATCCGATCAAAATTCACTCAATTTTCTTCAACCCTAATCTGCCTACTGGCCCATACGAACCGGAACTTTTGTGAATATGCATCGCATGCACCCCGAAACCAAGTAAAGCTGGGAACCCACCTCATCTTAGGCTACGTCCTTCGACTCATCAGTGTGAGCTATTAGAATCAAGCGGAAGTAGTCGATTTCGTCATTCAACTTGTTGAAGAGATTGATGTATAGTCAGTGGTTACAGTGGAACGGTTGAAAGAGTATTTCGAATGAGCGACAGTGATACAACTAGTAGAGACTAGAGGATAAAACGAAAACGTCGAATTTTCCGATTTTTTCCTATTCTTCTTTCATTTTTTTAAATTTTTAAATTTTTTCCAATATCAGTGCGTTCCCAACGTAAGGCATCCAGAAGATCTAAGAAAACGCTAGGTATTTTGGGTGAACACATTTTACTTGTTTTTACCCATGCCAAGATTGTAGCCGTTTTGGACGCCGTGTGTCGCATTGCATTAGTTCTTTACATTTGTCGCACTTAAATCACGCCTTTACTAGGTACACAAGATACTCACCACTGAACATAACTCTAATCTTACACTCCACCTGAATTTCCTTAGAAAGTCCAGTTTGTCTTTACACCTCAAAGATAGCATGGAATTTTCAGTGAATTTGACCGGTGTCACGTGTGCCTGTGTTCATGTCTTAGGTAAAGTGGTTTGAACTGGGTATGATACCTGAACCTCCGGGGTGATCTTTGGGTAAGCTACAAAACAAAGTTTTGATTGATCCTTATTGGAATAGTTTACCAGTTATTTCGTAAGTAGTTGGGGCTATAATTTGACTTTCGAAAGTAGCACGTGGTGAAATTTCCAGGGAAATCGGGGAATGCTTACTGACTTCTAGGAACAGCTCTTCGACAACCAATGTATGTAACCTGTGTTCCGCCTACTACATCCGGTACTCTACTTTACGTGTTGATTGTTAAGCGTCGAGCTTTACCAAGTGAAAATACTGGTGTGCAAGCAAAGATTCACTGTTCAGCCTACAGTGAGCTAATAATCGGTGCTAGGTCGACCTTGCTTTGAATGCAAAGGTTGAATGATGCACCACAGAAATTTCCAAAGAAGCGAACTTTGCTGCTCCCAATAACTGTCGGTAGTAAACATAAACCGGGTATAGTTTGCGTATAACTGCTATAGACATGCGCCAACAATTTTCAGTAAACTATGGATATCACCGTGGTTGCTCAGGCGGCCGTTTTTCTGCTCGTTGAGTTTGCCAATTATCTTACACTCTGCGTCATCACATGTGGAGACGTCATCAACGTGCAGTTCAATTCGTACCTTGTAATTGCCTGCTGGTTTTTATGCAATATTCACTGGCTTGTGGTGAGTTGGTACGTTCCGTTTTAGCGAGCTTTTCAGTCAATTCATAGTTTATTTTGCTTTGTGGTCTGTATTTCTGCATTCCACTTGTTCGCTGAATAGGGACCTCTGGAGGGTTTTGCGCTCCCTTCCGACAGGCTTGCTCTCAACTGGTATTATTTTATCATCTTCCCTCAATAATCTGGTGAACTATTATGGCGAATCTCATTTTTAGCAGCCATCATGTTTGATCGTTCAGTTCCCCTTCCGAATCGTTGTCTGATACAGTTGAGCTCCACTGACTTGTCATACTGTCCTTCGACTGGTTATTTCGTTATACTGCCTTGTTAAATCCTCCCTCTGTCTGTATTTTATTTGGTTCTCCAACCTATGAGGTGGGTGTGTAAATCGGGTGAAGGGACAGGTGCCTTGGATTTAGATGCACCTGCTTTCAATATGTGTTGATAGTCTTTGCAGTAGGGTAACTTTCGTGATTTTAGGCTGTCTTTTTTCTGTCTCGGGCCAATACCTGAGCTATGTTCCTGTCTAGTTTGTGTCCATCCCGATTTTCGTGCATGGAGACGGAGACACGTTGGCCGGGCCTTTCAATTACGAATATGTGTTCGCACAGTCTGGTATGAAGATTACTTTAGCTTTGTTGCATATTGTGTTTTTACAACCTTCGCATTAAATCTTGCATATGACGTTGTACCGCTCATCAGTGCAGTTGCTCAATGTTTTCGCAAGTTCATGAGCCAGCGTTGTGATATGCTGCCTTAACAGTCTTGAACTCCTTTAAGAAAAGCTGTTGATCCATTTGCTTTCCGGTTGTACTGCTAAGTTGATTAACGTGAGGCTTAGCCAGAGGAATGTGGCAGGTATTCCCCTCTTTGGGAAGCTTTGTCCGATTGTTTCTCTTCCCCGATCCTTGGCTTCCAAATGCTGATTGCTTGCCAGTTTGCCTAACAAGGGTCCAGATGCATTTTTTTGGCGGTTCATGTGAACGCATCCGCTTTTTCTGAACAGCGGTGCGTAGTTGTCCTTAGGGTGATCTAATGATAGGAACGTCTAAGAATGCCAGCTTCCGATCATTATTCTTTCGATTTAAAGTCCACATCACTGAAACCATTGTTTTCTAATCGAATTGTTTGCTGTCTTTCAGTCATTCTGAGGATGACAACAGTATCCTCCATGCACCGAATCCCCACTTTGAGGTTTAATATGGAAGTAAAATCTTTTCAGGCATTCACACTATGAATTCCAAAACAAGTCCATAAAGTTGAGGATTGGTGCTTCTTGTTGGTGTTTGTGACATTCTATAGAATATGCATATATATATATATGTATATATATAGTAGTCAGGCGCAACAGAAGCGATTTCCAATGAACTTTTCAAAAGAACCAGTTTGTACAATATGGCTTTTCAGTAGCAGTGGCATTTGCATTGGACGAGTCAAGTTACGCACCTGTGAACGGGCAACCCACGGAAAACGGGACCATCATTTAGTCTAAAAGGTTGAATATCAGCAGCCACTACCATTCAGATTCATTCAAATGAGCCGCAACACTGGGATTTCCGGTGAATGGTCATAATTCTATACAGTATTACGTTCCAAACAAAAGTTTCGCCCATGCTGCTACACTGCCATTCCCATTGGCTCATAGTAATCAAGCGAAAAAGGAGACAGTAATCTTATGCATGTAAAAAGAAAAAAAATTTCCATGCATTTCTCTCACTCTGTTCAGTGGGATTACATCTTTTAATCTTGTTTTTTCTGTTTGTGGATAAGTACAGCATGGCATTGCAGATCAAAATTTCCGCAGTCACAGGCATGGATAGTTGTCTGGGCTTCAGTAGATTGGTTGTGATTACGGGGCACTTAAAGCAGCGAAATCAGGAACAATTGAAACCCCTACGGTCCACACTTTACACCTTTGGAGGCCACCGCTCACTAACCTAGAAGCCGATATAATACACGTGATACCAAACAGCTGGGTGAAATATGGGGAGAATGTTTCTGCACGACAAAAGCCCCATTGTTGGATAGGAATCTTATTTATATCTAAACAGCGACAATTGAGCGGAATCTAGATAATTGTCGTCAAAGAGACACACGAGGGGCACATTCTTATCAGTATGGGTTTATTTTCGATCAGCCAGGTGTTGACCTCTCACGTACTGTTAAGAATACCTAAAAAATTTCACCTCTAAGTCATGGAATTCAGCGGGCCAGAAGTTATGATATCTGATAAGGGCCTACATTTGACCTTGATAGATCTTGGTCAGTTTTGGAAACTGTTAGCCAGTTGCGTAGTTGAGCCCACCACCACCATGTTCCTGAACAGACAGGAAAATATTTTTAACTACATGTTTTATTTGAATCACTACAGAATATGTATGAGGTAGAAATGTTGGCGAAAGTTTAGATACATTTAATATATTTGTCGTTCAACCTCTACTTCATCTACAGTCAATGGGACGTTACAATTGTGAATTTCACTGAATGATTATCAAAACAATTTCATCAGGTGCCTTCTGATTACACCAGACAAGAGTTGAACGCAATTCACAGATGAAATTTCAATTGTAATTCAATGCAATTTCAATACTCGGATCCTGGCAAGTCTTACCCAGGAGGCGAAATTTTATACCCAACTTTCAGGACTGTTAAAGCAGCCAGATGTCTGTGGTTATCAATGCGATGGTTCTCTGTCATAGGGATTGTTCATCCAACGTAGGTATATGTTATTCACATAAAAAACCCTCATGAAGACGACTCTGTGTTACCTCTGGGCATACCATTTGACGGATGAATTACCTGTGATTTTTTCTGTGGATGCTGAAAACGAAATAAGTAAAGTTCCTCCGACCAGAAAACTTCAACATCCCAGAAGCCTGCATTCGTGCACCTCCCCCCCCTAAGAAGATGAAAAGTTATGCACTGAAGGTTTTAATGAGCGACGAGATATGCTGTGTGTGGCAAAACTATGCACACCTGAGGGTGGTGCATAAGCGAATAAATTTATCCTGAATGTTTCACCGATCTCTTCAACAGACTGAAAGATTTTCATAAACTTAAATCAGATTTGGGTCCCTGGGCCTTGGCTGAAGTTCGTTATTGCTTTAAATATTGACTCCCCCGTATACCGCGACACAAAAGACCCAAACACATCAAAAGGCAACAGAGGGCTTCTACAGTGAGCAGAATCAAAACAAAGCGGAGTGTGTGTGAGAACAGCTTTTGCAATGTCATAATTAATTTTATCCGAACATTTCAAACCTATAAATCTTGTAAACCTGGGGAGCTTGTCTGACCAGGACACCTCCTTATTGTAAGTAACAACTCATTGCTTCGTGAACACCACAAAACGACCGTTAATTTTACTCATGGCATCCCAGAATTCAGCTGACGACAGTTTTCAGTCACCGAACGACTCTAGGGTATCCTACTTTGAACAATCCCTCATGTTGGGCTAGTCGTTAACATCAGTATAGTACACAACTAGCCTGCGTGATCTCGCAAACATTGATTGCAAGCGACACTTCCGTGATCAACTATTGTAGCTCAAAGTGGAGGTCAAATTCCACTCAGTTCTACTGTGATGGTTCTGGTTATGCTGTCATTGAGTTTCATCTTAACAGTGGTAACTGACACTGATTACCAATGAGAAACAAGGGCGTCGTTGCTGACGAAATCCCGAATTTTATGGATAGGATTGTTCTCGTTTTCAAACAGTGGAAGAGGACACTGGGGCCATTGTAAAAACTGAAAAAAATAATTACCTTTTGGTATCTGACTGCGTCATTTCCCAGAAAAGGGTGGTGGAATGCAACTGAGCATGTCTGCATTATAATCCATATCTACTTCACTGGATCTCGTCAGACGCGCACTGCACTTCTCAATCTAAATAACATAATCAAAAGCAAAAATGCCATGAAAAGTGCTTGGTCTGCACTTTACCACGGTGGTGCATTTCTTCTGTCCGTATAAGCCAAGGTTTTATTTGTGTGGTTAAGGCCTCAGCAAGTTTCAAAACTCTCTTGTCTGCAGTATTGAACAGAACATGAGTTGCAGCCACTGAGTCAGTGAGGCGCTTTCCATCAAATAGATGACGAGAAACAGACGAGACCAATAGTATGGGAGAACGTGACCCAGTTTAGCTTTGTTGGTGTCAGTGCATCTTATTTGTTCACCTAGCTTGGTACTTTCAGTTTAGGTGGACAGCCGTGTACCTACACGTACAGTGGTAAAGTTCATGTAGGAAAAATTAATGAAATAAATAAATAAATAAATAAATAAATAAATAAATAATGAAAACAAAAAAATAAAGAATACAAAATAAATGAAATAAAATCAATAATAATGGTAGGTTAAAATAAAATAAATCTCGCGGGTGGTACTAATCGAAGTTCGACTGGTTGCAATGAAACGTGATTTGTCTCATGAGTAATGTGGGTTTGTTGTTCAGTATGTCCTCAGCACGGTAGTCGTCATTTTATCTTATATGTTCTAGCATTCACCATCCTTTTGAACGGAAGATTAATGGGAAATTCAAGTTCAGTTCAAGTCAGTGCTGAAGTGAGCCAGCTTAGTGTTTTCTAGTGATTACCACTTTAGAGTATATCCAGATTCACTAGAAGTGCAGCCAAGGTGTGTCATTTTGTGCAAAATTGTGCTACTCGGTTGTGCAGCTTTTCGAAACTGGTGAAATTCAGGTAGTGTACTGTTCATGTTTACTCGCGCAATCACGATCTTTAAATGGTTCCGTCACTTCTGTGTAGCATCAGAACACCGAAGAACAGAAAGTCACTGCTTCGGATTTCAAATCAAGCTTAGCATTGGCACGTGGTCAGGATATTGTCAACTTAGCGCTTCAAAGATTCACATAAGGGATTCAAAACTAGACGTACTGTTCACCGTCGTGAACTGCGTTGCAATCATGAGATACGGTAGTTGTTCCGTTCTCGCACTTTGTTTAGTCACATTATTTTTATTTACCTCATTCACTTTATTTTCCTTATTTTCTTTACTTGTACTTGATTTACCACCGAAATCTTCATGTGTGTCTGAAGAGAAAAGGCCAGGCGAATCCAGAATGTCACGTGCTCTTGTGTCCCATCCCTGAACTCCTATAGTCTTCTGCATCCAACCTACACAGATCATATATGTAGACTTGTGGTCCCTGAAGAAAGCGCCAGAAAGTGATAAAAATTACCTCAAGTCTTTTTGGCGTTTCAGATGTCATGGCAGTTGTTTTGGCTCTCAGTATGAAGTGACTGGTGACGTCCTCCATTAATCCTGATATCGTAATCTGGGAACCTTGTTGCAGTAAAATGGTACGACTTTCAATCAACTGAAAAATGTTTGGGACAGATTGGGTAGTCATCTTCTCAGACAGCTTTGGTAAACAAGTGACCGTAATGCAGATATTGTTTGAACAGTTGCGAGGCACTGTATTCGTCGGAATCCAAGAATTAAGTGGGCGAACTACCGCTCATGTAGACTGGTGTCAACGAATAAGCAACCAAATAACTAAAAAACGCGTGTTTGGCAGAGACTCCATATGAACGATTTACACATGACAAAAGCCGCAATGGATCTGTCATGCATTATATAGGTGGAGTACCGCCTACCGAAACCACCTCTGATTTACATAAAAAAATTTTGAGTGGGACAGATTGATCAAGGTGGCCAAACTTTGACCATGCTAAAGGCTTTGTACTTGACCACTAAAGTTTCAGAAATCTTCAGCGCAAATCGTTTCTCATATTCTTATTCAGCTTAGTAGGAAATGCTTCAAACTATGGGCCCTAATCGATTCTAATGTGGGCTGTGCACATTAGGTGAATGAGTGTCTTAAGGTGGCGCAAATCAAGGTAACTGGAATACGGTGATACTAGCTCTCCTCACATTCATTCTTGTTTCCTTCTAGAGCAAGTTTCTTAAACAAATCATCGTTTGCGGTAACCAGTAATTGCGAGCAACACTGGGATTGTGTTACCGTCAACGGTGATTTTAGTGATGGTGTTAATGGTGAGCGTACAAACGGTATATCGACTAGAACTTTCAGGTTTATGCAAAAGGTAGCCTCGGATTCTGGAATATCGCTACCCATTCAACAAGGCTCACAGGAGATCACATTCAATGGGAGAATTCAAATATATCTTCTAGACGTAAAGCCGATCAAATGTGAATAGATGCCATAATCTCAGGGCTTACTAGGATAGTCAGAGTGGGCATATGTTACCCAAATATTGAGTTTCACGCTTATTAAACAACAGTTAAAATTCACTTGAAACTCCGTTCAAATTTATGCGCAGAAGGACCTGACAGAATAGAGGTTGCAGTTACTGAAGGATACACCGGCAAAACCGTGCATATCTACCTTGATTTCTCAGTAAACAGTGGCCTAACCAGCAGACTCGTGGTGATTACTTATCGTCTTCGAAAAGCCATTATATCGTTTGCGATTTCCAAAGTTGAGGTACTGACCACAGTTGTCAAATAATTTTTGTAATAAAACGCTACAATGACCATGAATCGAGGCACAGCTGGTGTTCCTGGAAGAGGCTTATTGCTATCACATTTCAATAAAGACCCGGAGTCCCCAACCTCCAGCTAAAATCCGGTTTTTCAGGTTGATCTCGAACAAGGTGCGCCTTAAATGTAGAAACCAATATGTCCAAACCAATATGGAAACGGTGTATTGCAAAGCAGGATTGTGACCCATAATAAATCTTCAGGAAATCTTACTGGCTCCTTTTGTTTTCGTTCGCACTGCAGCACCAACAACAACGGATGAACAAGCTGTGAAATATCAGTATTACTCTTGGCTTCCCGCAACCTTATTAAACAGAGAAGATGACCTGGTTCTCGGATGCTCGAGTACCGGACCACTGTAGCAGAGGTTTCCTTTTGACTGGTACGGACATCTCCTAATGTTTCTAAAGTTCTTAGTGACTCGTCCTAAAGGTACTCTTGATAATTTGCTAATAGGTGCCGTGTCTGTTTCATACCCAGCCATTAAGAATGAATACTACAAACCAGTTCAACAAATGTCCAGACAAGTTGTCTTAAAAATCGCGTTTTACTGCACAATCTAATAGGTAAAAGGGATGACAGTACGCAGTAGACATTCACTCAGATTGGTGGAGGCCAAGGCCCCTATTTCTACTCAATTCGGGGCCACGAACCAACTCGAAGGTGCATAATTATGGCACCCGATGGAACAGGTTCCCAGGTGATAATGTTGCAAAGGCCTTATTAAATATTGCATGGCCTCAATATCTATGGAAATGGGTTTGGTGGAGTCTTTAATAACAGAAGCGCAGGAAACAAGGACCATGGGTCTATGAGAACAAGGTCCAAAATTCGCCTCATCCTTTAACCAAGAATGCGTCCCAAATGCACTTAAATTACTGCTAGCATTATCAGAGACAGAAGGATCATCAATGACACTGATTCTCCAGTGTCTTACAAATATAAATTTCATTTGAATACGTCTGAAGACCAAAAGAAGAGGACAGAAGTCAAAGGACCCGGAGCTAGCCTACCTCAAGCATCCTGGGGTCCTCACACCTTCAAACGTTTGATGAAAAAATATGGATAGAAACTAACAGCACGAACTCAACTAAATTCGATTAACCGCCATTTCTTGTAACGCCTTTAGCCAAGCGTAGGAATCATGAGGACTCCATCCTGGAAGGCAGCGCGCATCTACATCAAGTCCCTCGTAATTTCTTTGACAAGTCTCTGCCAAACCACATGTTGCATACCTCTCAGTATGCCATTTTGGAGGAGGCACGAAGAGCAATATTTGTCTTTGTGGAGGATTTGTCATGCGTTGTACATTGTCCGGCTATCGTAGATGATGACAGTGGAAGCTTCTTTGCAGCTAAATTAGCCGCTACACAACCAGATTCCCGTTTTTTAGTTGCTTTGTTGCAAAATCTTCAACGCCATCCAATTCCGTGACTGATTTTGTAACATCGATGATCGATTGTCTGAAGATGCCTCAGCTCATCTGCCCACGGAGCGTGTGTCTCGTAGTCGTAAAAAATCACAGCTCATACTGTGGTTAGGCGTACGCAACCCCTGAGAATTCTTGATGGCTTTTTTGACACCATAGGTGATGCACATTGGCAAACCTTGTTCGGACTTTAGAGATTCGTGCACTAACTTCATCGGGACTTCCGTCAAAGCTAATACCACCAACAGAACTTGCAAAACTCCCATTAGCATCCGTTGCAATGACTTCTTGGGGATACGTTCAGAGACCACGCTTCCATGTGCGAAACCACTATTTTGTGTGCAAGGCACACGCATGGTATGTCTATCCAACCACACTTGCGCTGTGTTCATCTTATGAACTTGGGATGCTGCCGTCTTTATATTCCAGTTGACAGGCTTCCAAGTAGGAAGAATTTGAACACTAGAGTACTGAAAGCCTTCCAGTGTTTGCCTCATTAGCTGATCCATGGCAAAGCTTAATAAAATGCCTGCCGGGCACAAATTTTTAAGGAAACATTTAGAGAGACATCACTGTACTCAAAAACATCTGAAAATATGTGAATATATGCGAATATATAAGGGTACCACTTGCAGAAAAGTGCGATTAGATCTACTGAGTGATGGTCAATGTCGAATGCATTCTTAAATTCAAGGAACATCAAGACTGTGGGTAATCTGTCCACACAACGTTGCTCCAATGCCTGATGTATGATATTTTAGGTGCGGCATGCACCCGGTCAAAAACCTTCCCTGATACTCATGGGTTATGTTTTTGTGTGCTACCTTGTGAAACTCATGAAGTAACGACGCCTGAATTCTTGTTAAAATGGGAGTCAGACCAACGTAACTGCGGTTACTAGTATTCGTTTGGAATGGCACTATTATCTCCCAACCCTGGTTGTTTCGGACGGCTTCTTTCTTCCAGGTAGACTCAGATGGGTTATATAGATGATGACCAAGGAGTTCTCGACTGACAGGGAAGAGAGCGGATGGAGGTTAGTCGGCACCAGGAGTACAGTGATGACAGCGTTGGAATATACACAGGATGGAAAGGAACAATATCCGTATTTTACGTATCTGTCAAAGTGTGCAAACCTGCACTACGTTATCAACCGGAAAAATGAAGGAGCCCTTTGTGGTCTTACATCAAAAAGTACGCATTAGGAGAAGAAGACGCTCAGAAAAGCAGTTATTTCGTCCGAATTATCAGTGGGATTTTTCAAAGATCCAGGTAGAATAAGTCACTGCTGACCAGCTGTATTGCTAACATCAGAGACTGCATAACACAGTACAATGTATCGTTATCTAAAGCTAACAGAGGCATATCCTGTTAAACAAGCTGAATATCGTACACTGCCGTAACTAAACATGAATTCCATCAGGACAGTTCGCATTATGATGGTGGGAAATGCCGTTGAGCATGGCGTCTGCATCCAGTGTTGAATATTTCAGTCGACTCAACCTCACCCCAAGTGAACTTATCATCTCTCATGTGAGGTTTTTTGTGTACGACCATTTTGCTGCTCTGTGGATCATAGAAATCCTAATTAAATGCAAACAACCCGCTGCGTTGAATTTCACTCAGCTTTTTAGCCCAGTATTGCTAAATCGCTATGGAATATTCTAGTAGCTCATGGTGTGCCCAGTAAAATTCTGATTATTATGTAGACTTACTGGTGAAGTTCCTCCTCCTTACAAACTGGATGGAAACCTACGAGTTCCATATCATGCCTGATTTACGACATTATCATAGCTGTTTTGCTTTTCAGACGTGCAAAACCAGTGGAAGACTAAGGTGTTTTCGACCTGAGCTCTCAAAAATGTGGCCGTTAAAACCAGAAGTCTGTGATGATCTCATTCTGTTTCCGGCATATTGAGAGAACTCAAGCATATGTTCACAGGACAGTTCTTGTAGGATCGAAAGTCGAAACTATGGAGACCCAAAGTTTCTATTTCTGAGGAGGTACCTGTATGAACAATCAGCGCAGCAAGTTATAAGGAGGGAAAACTTATGGTTTCAAAATGCTTGGGTATCACGACCTTACCTTAAAGATGGGGGAAGAAAGAGGTGCAGGAGTGCATTTACAATGAACTGCTAACGGTAACATATTCGGGTTACTAAGAAACAACCTGTGAAATAGAGCTGCGATTAGGCTACAAACAAGCATCTTAAGTCTTTCGAAAATGGTTTTTACTCTGCCATAATTTCTAATCGTGAAACATGGCCGTTAAATACAATAGATTCCAGTCTTTCCGAAATTACCGACGGAAGTGATCATGACTATCATAGTTCATTTGACGACAGCACCTGTTAAATCTATCCATCTGCATCTCAAACAAACTTTGACCCACCCCCTTACCAACCGGCTTGTTCTCCCCACCCCACAAAAGCCTAGCTAATTACCATTAAGACGATAAGGAATTTCATTTTCAATTGTCTAAAATCGGTTAAAAGGATTCAATACAATATAGCTATTTGTGTGCATTCAGCATCCGTCGCTTGCTTGTTGTTATGCGGGACACTTCTGGAGGAAACTTATCCTGCTTTCAGGTATTTGTACCAAAAGACAAGAATAACGTGGTTGTCATGACTGAGTTTAGTGCACTCGCGATGACGTGGACTTTGGCTGATGGTAGTGGGAAAGTCATTTGCAACCACTGTGATGGAAAGCAAAAATACCTTTTATTAAGAATAAAGTTGCCTTCCCAAAAAGCTTCATAGGAATATATTAAAGGACAAATCAAACCTCATGTGAACGATGTAACTGTAGCATTCATTCTGTTTTGTAACCGGATCGAATTATTCACACAAATAAAATTCTTTTCCATACTGTGTCAGGTATACAAGTCGAAATATTGAGGATGACGCTTTCAAGGGATCGACACTAAGACGAATCAGGTGGTTGTCTGATATCTATATTTCCATCTACACTAAACCGACCACCTCCTATTCGTTCCAGGCAGGTGATGGTCAATAGCGGCAGTAACTGGAAAGAAACAAGGTGAAAGATGGTCTGCGGTTCTAATAGTTATACACAACTTATTCTAAAATCAAGACGTGAAGCGAAGCACCAATGTAGTGGTCAGTTCGTTCTGGGTTATGCACTGCCCTTAGTATTCATAAGTATTCATCTTTTGTTCCGTTGTAACCTCATCTTTTCCTTCAGCTGACTAGACCTCTTATAGCCTCTATATATTATCATCACTCTAAAAGGTTCACTTTCTGTTTTCCAGAAAACAATCTAGTTAATCGCAGAAGACTAATCTGAAGCCAGTTTAATAAAATTTTATCATCAGACAGACTTTTATTACTCATGCATAACCAATTTGATTACTTCCAATCAAACTCTTTGTTCGGTGGCGGCAAATTTCAATGAACAAACCTAATTGTTCCTTTTTGGGCATAAAGGCTTCACTGCGGATACGTTTGCGGCCGAAAGAATTCATAATGACCCAGGCTTACTAAATCACGGTAAGAAAAACATGACCGTAGGACTCAGGTGGTTAGAAGAACTTTCGAATAAATCCTGACCTTTTCCAGTAACAGCAGGACGAATTAAAAGTTATTAGAACAAACCCAATGAAAGACGTAGAGCTACTGTGAACATTCCTAATGGATAATCGCCTCACTTTTCAGTGGGGTTTCGAAACTTTATCTAACCCTAAACTCACTTGCATTAAATTGGTCTGGCAGTAAAATAGGGTGAAATGGGCATAATTTGTTAGAGTAGAGCTTAAATTCGGCACCCATAGTGGATTCTAGATCATTGGTTGATATTCGTGGACATTCATACAAAAACTGAAAGTCTACAAGAAGTCCTTCAGTACAGTTCCACTGTCCGACAGAAAACGTATTCGCACCAGTTGTCGGAGAAACGTTTGGGCTCTAGTTGCGGATTGCAAGCTTTAGTGCTGACTACACCACGAAAGAAAACCTGATAACCTGAGGAATCTCGCACAAGCAATTATGTAATTATGTGCATGTGTGGAGTGAGCATATCTATGCTCTTTCTATACTGGTTTACGAGTCACTGAGAGGGATAGACTCGCTTTCTCTTATATCCTCCTTTGGAATCGATAAGCTTGTGAGGTTATCTGAAGCAGAGAGAAGGAGAATGATTTTTGCATGGCGGTCTGCATTCACAACCGACCTGTACATCGAACTCATTATGCAAATGCACGGAGGGTCGTTGATGAGCTTGCTACATGGCACTCGACCTTGAGTCCCGTCTCTAATTGGTGTTCCGCTCGACGAAATATTGAACACAATGTTTTTCGCACTACTGTGTACTCGATTTGTTCGGTGAGTTCCAAATAGGACTGCAGCCAACGGGTGTGCGTGCGTTTGCACGCGTGTGTGCGTAACATCCGTTTGCCAAACCAAACGGTCTCAGGCCAAAATTTAAGTGTGTATTCTCGCATAGGCGCAAAAGTGTAGACACACGTAGAAAGGTCGACAAAAAATAAGCAAAGTTGCACAGTTGTTCAAAACTTCGCGGTCAAGTGAACAACTTAAAGCTTCAAAGAGGAGCGTAATCGACACAGTTGACGATAGTTGCGCAGAAGTTTCGAAATCGGTGTCCACATCCACGAAGCAGACGACTGAAACTTCCTGACCTCAAACACTTGAGAATAGAGAAAGCAGATCATGCCAAGTGTTACGAAAGTGAAGAGTTGCGGTCGGAAAAAGATATACTGGTTGGAGGCCACAGGAGAGTTGGTTTGTAGAGAACGTCTGCCGAAGTCAGTGGCTTTTGATCATAATCAGGCCTATGAGCTCTTGCCCAGATCAAAAACGCTAAAACCTATGATGCGCTGCAAAGTGCGATGTATTGCAGATGGAATTAAAGTGAAAAAAGCATCGACATTCGGGGCTCAACCACCGAGAAAATTCTACCCTTATAAAGATATTCAAAGGTTCTACTCATTCAAGGATTTTCCAAATTTTTTGATTCTCGGATGTCCAGATTCTGAAACTCGGAATCGTTACTACGAAATTTTCAAGTTTGATGAAGGCCAAGTTCAAGAGCTGTGTGAAATTATCGATAGAGCGCACGCCCATCCGCTCTGTCTGCTTGTGGACGACGACTCTTCGCTGGTTCGCTATCAGTCTTCCCAATCAAGTCTTGCTAGTGATACGGAAAAGAGACCTGAACTGGCAACTCCTCAACAGGCGATGCCTACAGTGACCAGCAGCCCCGGAACAGAAGACGACAGAGGACTAAGTGAAGAGGTTTTGATGGAGGAAGAGCCACTGCTTGAAGCAGCAGCCAACGATGTTTCAGAGTTTCAGATGACAATGAGCCCTGCAGATGAGCTCACTGTAGAAGCCGTGGAAAATGTGAAGATGGAGATTAACCAGGAAGTTTCTATGGCAACCCCAGGTGAAGCGGAGACTAACGCTGAGGTGCACCATCGAAGCCCGATACCCAAACACCTACGTTCTGATCCACTGTTTGAAAGCCTATGCCAGAACGTAAAGGAGGAGGATTTGTGGGCTGTTGATATGAAGTATGTCGACAACCATCCTCAGTATGGAAACCAAATCGTACCAAATGGAGCTGTCTACCTGTTCGTAGCCCATCACAAATACCCAGAACTTCTCATTCAACCGACAGGAAATATGTTAAACAATCACGTTCCTTCTGACGAAGATGACGGCCTGAATACGGCAGAACTGGAATTTACAACCAAATTCTTAAAACGCCCGACAGCTAGTGGGTGATTAACACCTACATATCCTGTGAGTTTTCAAACGTATTGCTTCCATTTCAAAGTAAAAGCTATTGTTTTGTTTTGCCAGTATAGCGATTACATAAGATAGCCTCAAACAATTAGTATCAGCCAGGACGTGTGGCCTGTCTTCCGATGAACAATGCATTGTCTACTGGATAACAGGACTTACTGGATTCATTCATTTCAAGTTATTTGTGAAGTGGTTTTGAAGGTATAAACTCCTTGTTTGGAGCTCAAATCACAGTTGTAAATTTTCAAAAACCGCAACTTTGCACACTTTGGGTTCATTTGTCTGCCTGACCGCGACATACTGGCTACTGATTTTGTGCTTCTTTCCTGTGTGTGTTCCCTTGGTTTATCCGATAGATTGCAAAGTACATTGAAAAATTTCAGCTGGAGTAACCTGTTGTTTTTACTGACCAGGTAGTCCAGTGCGAGTATTATGGTGGTATGTATGAAGATCTGAGAACGCTGATCAAGCAAAATTACGACGGCAAAGTGTATTTACTGTACGGGTTTGTTGAACTTGGTTTGAGCAGGCAAAATAATGCGCAACGTAGTCCACATCTCTAAATAAGTTGCAGAAGACAAATACGTAGTGACCATTTCTGATAGAAAGTGTTTTCATTTTCGTGACAGTTCAGTGGGAATGCTGGTAATTATTTTGAAACGAAAACTTTGATTCAGGTCTTTCCGCCTCTAGAGAGTGTCCCAAAAAGTTCCGTAACGTAAGGGGGCTTCACAATATAAAGGGGACAAGTGCGCATCCATTTATGACACCGGCGAATGGTGCATTCCTCATAACAACCGTTATACCGCCGATCACTGCTAGACAGTATTATTTTGTCTGTCTGTTGCAACTGTCCCTTCAATGCAGATTTTTTCGTTTTGTTATATCTCACTTGTTACGGGATGCCAACAATAAGTTATTCAGGACAGAGAGAGAGTAAAAGGAACTAATCCCGCGTTAGTGATATCATAGCATCCATAAGGGTAAACTAAACCCAGACCATCAAATGAAGGTTGAAGTTTAGCAAAGGTGCTAGTCGTCTGTAAAGTGAAGTTTGAGGTGGACCCCAGCAAGTGAAACAAACAGTTTCCGAGTATCCGTACAGTTAACTCGAGATGAGTTACCGACCGCTCACATTGCTCCTGAATGCCTATTGAATCAATTTCAGCGTTGAGCCCATCTTCCTTGCAGTACAGTAAACAGTGCCGCATTGTGCGCCCAATTCAGTTAACTGACAGCACAGGTTAATTTACACATCTCTAACATTCAAAATGCTTCTTCAAATTGTTCCTAATATGGGATCACGTCGATTGATTGTTTACACTAATCTCAAATTACTGTCACCACTCTCATATCTGCGACCTCAACTTGAGTTTGTTTCTGGTAACCAAAAGATAAGTGTAATAACTAATATCCTTCATAGTAGTTTGTTGCGTTTATGACCCGTAACTCTGGTTCCAGATGAAGTGGCTGTTTACCTTTTATCTTGGCAGACTATTGACACTTTTAAGCTACAGTTTATTTGTACCTGCGACATTCCCAAACGGCTTCGCAGAAAGCCTGATATTATTGAATGACGATTTTTGAGTGGGATGCGGGAGGATTAGGAGGGGGTGCCACTAGCCAAGATCAAACCTAAATAACGAAGGGGTCAGCCATCAAAAAGACTTTTTACAGCCTGAACCACTAAATAAATAAATAAATAAATAAATAAATAAATAAATAAATAAATAAATAAATAAATAAATAAATAAATAAATAAATAAATAAATAAATAAATAAATAAATAAATAAATAAATAAATAAATAAATAAATAAATAAATAAATAAATAAATAAATAAATAAATAAATAAATAAATAAATAAATAAATAAATAAATAAATAAATAAATAAATAAATAAATAAATAAATAAATAAATAAATAAATAAATAAATAAATAAATAAATAAATAAATAAATAAATAAATAAATAAATAAATAAATAAATAAATAAATAAATAAATAAATAAATAAATAAATAAATAAATAAATAAATAAATAAATAAATAAATAAATAAATAAATAAATAAATAAATAAATAAATAAATAAATAAATAAATAAATAAATAAATAAATAAATAAATAAATAAATAAATAAATAAATAAATAAATAAATAAATAAATAAATAAATAAATAAATAAATAAATAAATAAATAAATAAATAAATAAATAAATAAGCAAATAAATAGACAAGTGATGCAAATAGTCACAAGTGAGTGCATAACTTGTGAATAAATTAGTGACTTAGCAGCTTCAATCGATAAAGCATAAATTCAAGCACAACGACATAATTCAGTTCCATTCCGAATTATTTCGTCGCATCGTTTTGACGCTCAAATTTGGTTTTCTGTGTTCAAAAGCTTAGTTCAGTGCAGGATGAGAATGAAGATGAGTTTCAATCCCTTAAGGAAAAGGTCATGGTTTTGCCTCTGAAAATCGCCGACCGAACACAATTTTCATTGTTTACGTAGGAGAAATAAACCATAGGACTTTACAGTTTCGCCTTCACTTCCTCAACTGTACAAGGCTGTAAGCTGTAAGCTTCATACGTGTAATAGGTTTAAAATGTTCGACGCAGCCAATGAGAAAGCTACCCGCACATGTGAAGAACCTCTGTGCATGTATACTTGGTTCATCGTGTGTAATCATCCTTGCCTCGTTGAACACTAAGGGTTTTCGATCAGAGCGACGAACCAAGTCTTTGGATGATATTCTGGACTCAATCCAATGATAGGTGGCATGAGCGTGTCCTGCATTCAATGAGGACGGTTCTCGGGCTCGATTCTGAATTCTGGTCGATAGTTCAGTCACCTGAATTCGATGTATAGATTGCAGGGCTTTCACCGCAAGTAAAAGTGATTTACTATACAACGCGTGGGTGCGCTTTGCGTCCTACTCCGCAATTAGATTTCCGCCGTGGAAAGACGGCAAGATAACTTTGACCAACCCCGTCCCCCAGTTCGCGTTTACCAGCTCTGTTGCAACTGTCGACCTTGAATCCCAACCTGATGAGAACATATTTCGTGGTTGTGCCTACTTCCTCAACGTGGAACACTGTTGATAGATTGGTTGGTAAAAAGGCTTTCGGTGAAGAGTCTTCCTTCTTGAGGTTTTCGAAAGAACACATCCATCTACTACTCTCGAACAGAACGTCAACCTAGGTTGATGGCTAGAGGAGGAAAACTGAAAGGATGCATATATTTTTCAGTCAGCTATATAACAAAGTCTAGAAGCGTTTGATGATAAAATATTCAAAAAGCCAGACTTTCCGATTTCTACCCGTCTATCTAGCAGAGAAGTCAGAGTGTAAATTCTCCATCCATTTGTTGAAAGTAGTGCCAGGATCTCTTGTAGCAAGTTGTAAGAGAAGTGTTGTCAGAGTTCTGTCATTCGCATAACTGGCAGAAAGTAAGACATATCAAGCTCACAAAAAGTAGGCATTACCACGTCATCCGTTTTTTGCAGGTTTCACCGCTGAACCTAAAGTGATTAAGTTAGGTACATAAAATTGGCAGTTCTTTAGGATATTCTAAAAGGAATAAAGTGGATTTTTCAGGCAAATTTACAGTCGTGCAGGTCCCAAACTGCAGAGAGAAGTAAGACATCCGTAAATAAGAAATTCATATGCATACAACGCAGCTCCTTTATTCGCCGGCACGGTGTTCAGGAAGTGTGCAACTTGGACAGTGTTCTACCCACAACGTCCAGTCAATTATTCGCTCACACGAGTCAAAATATCGGCCAACTAGGGAATTAATACATGGTATGCACGATCACGCATGCGTAAGATTGGCTGCAGCAGGGTCTTTTTTCGACGTCTTTAGGGCTTCACGTACGTAAGGATTTCTTTCACCCAGGAGCATCACTTGGTTATCAAGTTCACTAAAAATGAAATTTCAATGACCATTTGATAACCCTTCATTCCCAGTGGTTTCGTACTGTAAAATTCTTTTGTAAGGCACTGCATTCAACCCATTATTGAGAAAGATAGTTCGTATGCGACATAGACAAGTTTTGCCGGATGGTGACGAAGGGCGAGCGATAAATTTTTCAGTTGATCGCAAACGTTGTCGAACTGGCCTTGGGTTTGAAACGGTCACTCCGATTAGAGGAAATTTGTATATCACTCCCGAGGGTAAAACTGCGAATGACCCATTCGATAGGTCTTGAACATTATGTAAACTCAATTTCACCAATGAAGCACCAATGGAGCATATTTTGCTTGATGTCTGAGTGTGTTTGTATCTCATTTAATGCACGGTCTTTCGTGAATAACTTCCGACTTCTATCGACGGACGAGGAATTATCCAGTTAATGTAAGGACAAATGCTTTCATGCCTGGACACTTTTGCACAGTGCATTCGGGGGTGTCTCTGTAGGCGAGGTAGTAAGACTTTTAAAATTAGTATTGTTCGCCGACAGCAAACCGGACAAATCGAGTGTTTTAAATCAGCAGTTGTACGTCATACCATTCATTTGACCTGAAACATAGCAGACTAGCGTGTAATCACATGACCTCAAAAGGGATCTTTTGGGAAATCTAGAGCACAAGGTCTCTTTAATTCACCTACATATGATATGCGGATGGGCATCTCTTAAGTTCAACTTTGTGATATTTAAAACTAAAGTTATATGCTGTTTGGTGATGCAGACACTGCTAAATTATTTGTCAACTGAAACTTCCAGAACCGTTAGACCCTTCCACAAACGCTTTCCGGAAAATAGCATACCACTAAAGCACAATATTGCCCGCGGGCGCCCGGTGACAGAATCATCCATCTCATAGATAAGATGTCAAAAATATCCGGGTTCATCTGTCCATGTCGATCAAAACTGGACATGCCCGAGTTCGCCAAATTTATCCAAAACCTGCATGTCGTAAACACCGGTTGGTATTCATTGGAATTCTAACTCTTGTTTACTAATTTGCATCTTTTCAAAACAACCGAGTTTATCTACTTTATCAGTGTTTCGAGGAAATCCTGTGCATCGTGCGCGCTGACGCTAGAGAACTACTATAAAAAGGTAATCTCAACTAATTGGCACTACCCCCCGATATAAGGAAAGTTGTGATGTGCTTTCCACCGAATCTCGTCAGGTGAACTGAAACGACATGGTTACTCACAACAGTTCATTCAAGGTTATTTGAAGCAATAAAAGGAGGTCAACAGTAGCTTAAATGCTCATTCACATTCTAGTTCATTTCAAAATAAAGACCCTCATAAATACTGGCCCGTTCCACGATGTTATAGTTTGCTCCCAAAGGTTACATAAAAACGAAGTTTTCAACAAGCAACACCAACGTTTAGATGTTTTACGCCTTCACACTCCATATATTGAAACTGAGCTGAAGGTTATGGAACAGCCAGCAGATGGATTGACGGACTGGGGCCTCAACAGGAACAAAGGGTTGCCAAAGTGAGGTTAGAAACACCTAGTGAGGTCACTCACTAGGTTAGTTTACAACGACACTTTCGGTTCGCACGATGTAAGTCATTTCAGTCCACCGACAGAACAGTAGTTCAGTATGTTTAGCCGTATTTTCCGTGGTCTCCAATTTCCGAACCACTGTCACCGGTCGATAAACAATGGAATCAAATTCCATGGACCTGTTTCGTAGCTGATATTTATATGGGATTAACATTATAACAGTTTATAATTTTATCTTCGCTTTTCGCATCAGCAAACGTACAACTGGTTGGAAAATATAATTCGTGCCCTCGTCGAACATAGATGATGAATCCAGGAAGATGTGTTTAGTAGGCCAAGTTTTCGGACAAGCACGCGCACAAAAAATGTGTGACGTAATCTGATCATATGAAACGTTACCTTTTCATAGAAAAAATCAGGAATCACTTCTGTGTATCGAAGCTTGAACTCGAAAATGTCTCGATGTCTGCAGTGCCAGGTTGCTGAGCGTCATAGAAACCGCTAAAAAAGCGAAACCCTCGGGACTGTGATATCCCTGTAAAGCATTTTTTGAGAAGCGTGACACTACTTAGACAAACACTCACAGGGGGAAGACATTCCTACTTTCGACGACCTTTTTAAAAAATACGGCTATGAAGTCCGATTATTCATATTTTCCCATTATATGCGACAGTGTTGAGGTTCAGGTGGTCAGAAGGCGTTGAACCAAACTGTCAGCCGAAACTGGAACTCTATCCACGGATAGCAGGATAACCAGGGTGGACTGCTGGGCTCGTCAGACGTGGGCTCATAGCCTGATGAAATAGCTATTTTCTTCCATATCCGTAGTCCAGTCCTCTGAAATTGAAACCCCCAAACTAAACCGATACACGTTTTAGATTGTCAATTTTGTTCAGCTTCCGAACGCTGGCACTCATTGCGACGGTTAGCATATCTTGTGCGAAAAAATGTATTCATTTACCTGTACTGCAGGATAATCTGACTGATGAAGTGAAACCCTTGAAGATATGCAGCAAAAAATAATCATTGGATGTCAGTATCGAGAAATCGCAATGTAAACTTTCGCACGTTGCAACGAAAATCTTCAAGTTACCATATGAATGGATACTGAACAAACGCATTTTGGTTGAGACAATTGGGTTCCAAAAATAAGCAAAAATGCTTAGAAGTCACTGTGATAAACCCACTGCAACCGGACTATAACGAGTCATGCTATCTGCAGGTCAAGGAAGCAAATTTAATGCAACACAGTATGGAAGGCGGCATTTCCTATGGAACCAATAAAAAACATCGAACGGCACGTGTGGTGAGGTTTAGCCTACTGCAGATGAGTTGGCACGGGTGCACTGTCAACGCAAGTCAATAGGTTCAGACTGGTCACTAGAACGACTGTGAATTAACTCCTTCGCGGCTGTATTTTATGAATATTTTGACAAGGTGATCTGAGGTTACACTGCTGAAGTCACTGCAGAAATTTTTGACTTCCTAATCATAATTATAATCATACATATATACATACATGCAATCAAAAGAGCTTATACTTTTCTTCGTGTTGAATAAGATAAATATTATCGTTCGCCACTGCTCACCCAGTTCTGTCTGCGAAGGTCCACCCAGTAGGTTGGTATCGGAGATACATTACACACTAACCCATTACTTGTAAAAGCGTGATTAGATTACTAATATGAATCCAGAGTATTCGACTACACTATTTGGTTCCACGATCTGGAATGAATGGCAAGATCCAACTTTGCACCTGTGTTCCTTTGTGTCCAGTCTCGGTCAGCTGCCTGGTGATCGGTTGTATGGCTCTTTCCTCGTTCAAGATTGAATTAAATTCAATCGAATCATCCGCTTCATTTTAGCTTCGACCGAACAGACTGCGGTTCCTCGGAGCAGAATCAGTTAGTTAGTTTATAGCCTTGTTGTTAATCCAGCGATAGCTGAAGTTTAATCTGAGGCTAAAATGGTTTTTCCAATTCATTACGCTACCATTTAATGCTATACAAAAGGTGCAACTAGCACCGCATTCCTAGCGACAGACAAGATTGAAATAGATCATTTATCCCACAACTCCATTGTTCCTACTCCGTTGTTCATCATGAAACCCATTTATTCGAATTAGATACGCATTTATCCTTTGATTTCACAAAATAAAAACAGAAGCCAAGGGGCAGAGCGGTATCCTCACAAGTTTACCTTTGAATGACGGGAGGAGTTCGTACCAAAGTTCGCCCGGGTGAGCTTACTGAATGTTGGACGGTCTAAAAAGGTAACGAATTTTCTAACGGAATCTTGGCCTAGGGTTTTCTCAACCCCGTGTTTGGAATTTAGGCCAAATGGTTTGTCCAGATAGTGGTGAAAACTAGCTAGCACCATTAGTTGGAAGTTTACACAGCACAAAAGATCAAGTTCTACGCAACAGCGTAAGATACCTTTAGGAATATCTCCTATGATAATCTCGTGAAAATGAAGACAGAGGGTGGTCGAAAGG
The DNA here is from genome assembly GCF_000715545.1 of Opisthorchis viverrini. Classification (NCBI taxonomy): domain Eukaryota; kingdom Metazoa; phylum Platyhelminthes; class Trematoda; order Opisthorchiida; family Opisthorchiidae; genus Opisthorchis; species Opisthorchis viverrini. Next base: position 953,517 of record NW_008751682.1, read on the forward strand.
AAAGATATCTCAATTCACAGAGGTCAGGATGACCAGCGTAAGTGGACATCCCGAGGAAGGGAAAATTTGGTGACAGATCTAAAAGTGAACACAAAAATATCAATAATTTAAGAGGTTATACCGAGTTGCTGCCCAATCTCAATTACACTCAGTAGTTAGGAGAAACAAACATAGCCGCGAGCTATCCACAGTCCATCTGGTGACGTATGTGCTGTATTATTCCTTGTAGGAGACAAAATTATATAAGTAATAAAATGTGGTAGTTTGGCCATTTACCTGAACTTCGCAATTAGCTTGTACTGTTGGCAGAAGCGCATTCTCTACGGAACAAAAAATATGCGTTCGAGAGCTTCAGTGGCACCCGTAAGGTGTGTTGGAATTTCTATCCGACCAGAATGGAAACTCCAGAGACTCGTTACAATTTTGCACCTATATATCAAAATGCTAATGTATGAAAATACCAAACCCACAGGATCGCCGATAGGTTCTTTGATCTGCGTCACTACGGATCAGAAATGTTTATCATATATATTGTACCACAAAGAAGACACGCGATTCCCTGTGCACGACGAAAACATTTTGAGACCGTTTTGTGTGGCAGGTTACAAAGTGATGTCAGGGTAACTTATTGAGCGTTATCAGTGACAGCGGCGTTTACCGCACGAATATCAGGAGGTAAAACTATTTAAGTTCTTATGATATTTTCATAAACATCCTCTCGTTGAATATTTGGGATACTATCTTTGAGGAGTTTGCGGTTTCAGAGACGTCTGTGCCACGAAATTCCCTTGGATGGGTCATGATCCATCGAGGGTGATTGTATGGGCTCTTACGTTAGACACGCGCATGGTAGAAGACCGACGGTTCATCTACCAACCTTCCGAACCCGATTGTCACCCCTGAGTACATCGTTTGCCCTGAGGTTCGTTGTAGTTTGCTTACTACCGGACATCACATTTGTGCGCAAGTACCGAAAAAGATAAACTTTGATTTGCTGCAATGTTGCACAATATCGCTACAACCTATAGATACTGTAGACGCGTTTTAACTGGTAGCCACCTACAGAGGTGAAGCAGCAGTCTTATTGCTTCGGTGGACGAGGATTCCATCAGAGGTTCAATACAGTTCCCACTCTATAGTTTCCCCAGTACAAAGACCACACCCTGTTAAGGATTTATTTCCGCTGAATGAGATGGGAAACTCCAGCAAACCTGCCCCCAGGCGAAGACAATCTGACAATCTGTTAGGCTCAGTTCCTGCTCAGTAAAACGTTTCGGTGCTCTCGGGCCACCATAATGATGGACGCACCCACATAGTCCACACATCTGTAGCTCCAGAGAACTAATTACGTGTGTTGTGTTCAGTTGCCCTTTCAGGTTGGTGTCTGAACCCTCGTGTTATGTGCATCCACCCACTATGCATCCGTGTGCTTAGACTGGATAACTGGTCATATTACAAATCCGACCATCTCTGCTGCACACCGTTACTGGAAGACAAAACATGTGGGCCTATCTGGTGCACACTGACCATCATTCAGAAGCAAGAACCGTTCTGGATAATGAGGCATTTCATACTCTCTTTCATGGCACATACAATGTCATAGTATCATGATTAAAACGCGTATGTTGAGAGTGACTGTCGTCGTTGACGGATGTGCCGAACAAGGAGGGAAGATGTATTTGATACATTACTAACCAATTACATCTTTGCTCAGATCGTGCCAAAAATTGCTCACCGTCTAAGGACCACCTCTAAGACAGACCAGTTTCAGCGATTCGTAATGATGATCCGTACAGAGAACAATAATTATAGTGTGTCGGTCGGCTGTATTCATTTTCATTAGGTGGACGTTGCAAGTGGGCATTCAGAGCGTGTTTGATTAAAACGTACAGCGCATGAGACACCGCTGGTTGTACATCGGTAAAAACGTTTGTTCCGTTTACATTTTCCGAGCTTACCAAATTCCAATGTTACTTGTGAAGTAAAAGGCTCTCCAACCAACTAAGGATGGATACAATTTGAATTAGTGTGTCCATGATGAATTTTTGACAATTTACAAATTCAAAGGGCGCGGTTTCCGGAACAATAGAGATCAGTAGCACTTTAACATAATAAACAAATGTGCAGCGGCGCTACACTACATGGCTTATCAATTTTTCTCATCCACAAGCTCTCAATCAGCAAATGTGGTTGTGCGGCAGCGAAGCATCGGTGTTGAATACTGACGTCATGCTACCGATGATGATAAATCAGCGAATGCCTGCTAACCGGGGGGCTGAAAATTGCAGCTGTGGGATTTATAATGGCCATTCGCTAACTATACGCAAACTATCCGTCTTTGGGATGCACATAGAAATGGGCTGCACCGTCCTACAAGAATTCGAGCACACATGGCCGATTTCCTCATTTGATTAATTCACTGAAGTCCTTCTGAGGCCCTGTCAAACCGGAGTCTGTTCGTTTAGACCACTAAACTTGAATCATGTGCGCAGTGTTCAATCGCTCGACTATGCACTTGCTGACCTAATTGCACTATTCCATTCATGCCCCAGCTAGATGCAACGGCGATACGAGCAAGCGGTATTCACTTGCATATCAGAAAGTGGGAACCCTAGTGCTCCATCCTGTGCTCAAGTGCCTGAAATGAGCCGACAAAAGCTGCGTGTGCTGGCCACATATCCGTCACATGCCGCAAATCAACGTTAAACATGCTCCACCCAATGCACCTTCACGAAATACAATCTGAAAGCAGACTATGAAAAGCCAGTGCTTTGAATATTGTGGAACAAAACCTGAGCCAACCCCAGCTGTGTTCCGAACTTTTGCTGAACTGTAGCGGACAGCCTGGGTCCCTATAAGTGAGCTGTGCTTTGTTCAAGGCACGCATTATATGATTGCCACGTGTTAGCTGCATATTTCGCCAGTTCCCTGCCGTCGTATGGAATCGCTGACAGGATGGGAAGGGGGCGCGGTAATTCCACCTGGGTAGACTGAAGTATTCTCTGGGCAAGAGTTGGCGTACACGAACAGCCGCAGTTCGAAGAGAGATGGATAGTGGCTCAAATCTCCTTTGACGAAAATTCACCTCATCCTCGTTTCCCTCTAATAGTTTACGGTCGATGTGCATTTTTCGGGATAAATCCAAATCTTCCAAGATTAGCAGGAACCCCTCATTTGCCTAACGAAATACAATTAATTAAGTGAAATCGCAAATGCTAAAAAATACATCCGAAAGGCGGTTTATTCTTCAGCGTAGCGTACGACAACCCCCGGAACAGAACAGAAGGGAACTGAGTAGGACACGTGAATATCTTGCTTGATTCGCTCGCACCAGTCACGGTAGAACACTGTAAACACATTTTGGAATGCTCAAAACATGCGCTGAACTGTCGGAATTAGTAGAATGCACAACCCGAGGTACCCTTAGCCTGTCAGTCTCGCCCAAACTCAGTCCTAGGAGAACAGTCACATCAAAAAAGCTGCATTGAGAATGCTTCATTAACGACTGCCTCATCAATGACCACTCCTGCTTTCAAGCGAGTTTCTGCAACTGAATACAGCCTGTATTCTATCACACCATGGTGCGTTCGCAAGGGAGTGCTCAAACGGTCTAGTCGCTTGGGTTGTACTATGAACCAAAAGATGTGAATACCCTCGTGGCTACCATCCATGTGTGGATAAGCACCCGATTGCGCATCTTACGCAAATTCTGAGGTCCACACTTAACTAGTGGTGAGTCGACTACTGAGGTTGAACTGGCTCACACGGAAGTGGTCAGCTGTGAGGTAGTAAGTTCTCAACTGGGGGGCGAGATGGCCGAAGTGGTTAGAGCGCGAATTTACTGACCAGAAGGTCCATGGTTCGAACCCGACCTGACTCTCGACTTCCCCTGTCTAGGCTTGGGCAACCTGGCAGTATCCCAGCCCTCATGCTTCGCTTCCTGTGCATGGCAGCTAGGCACCGAAATGGTGCTACAGCTGAACGATTATATTATTTATTATTATTAAGTTCTCAACTGAGTAATAAAATAGTCGAGAAAACCGGATCAACTAGTTGTACGGTATTCTGGTGGGTTGAAAATCTGAGCGGTCCTCATCCTGTTCTGGCGCATTTACTGGCTAGTTCACAAGAAAAATCGAAAGGGGTGAGCTCTTGTTGGAACTTGACCATGCCGGGATCGAAACTTCAAATACCTTACATGAAACCAACATACGCCGGACATATCTGGATTATCACGCCTGAACAGTCGAATCCCTCCAAAGTTGTGCAGCGTGACCAGTTTGTAACAATAACCGAAATGCAGAACTGACTGCCCCCACCCCTAACTGAATCAATATAACAGTGATATCGGTGGAGATGCGAGATCCGATTTACGAAAAAGGAACATCACACGGACGAAAGTCAATAATAGGGACAGGTTGGGGGCTTGGGTAGACCTAAGGAAAACCTCAGTATGGTCATTACAAGATAAGACAGCTCAGATGAGGTACAGAGGAGAGGCAACAGTCCGAAAGCTGAGGTAACATTCACATGAGGCATGCTGAGACGGAACAGGCAATGAAACTGAGGGAGGAAGCCGACCACTTGGTGTATAAATATGTATAAATGCCATTGACAAACCCGGTAAAAGAGAACGATTGATCGCGGCGTGTCTATGAAGCTAGCTCTAGGTTAAGCACCATGCGGAGGCTGCCTGACTGAAATTATATAAAAAATAATACAGGAAATAATTGGATAGGGTCAAAGAGCGAAGGAGGGTCATTACGTGATGCTCTACATCTTCGGTGTTGCAGGAAAGCAAACGGAATATAGATAATGTGAATGAAGAAGATAAATGAGGTGCTATTGCACAATGAAATAACAGTATTTCCACAGTATAAAAAATAGGCGCGACGGACTAGAGGATAACATACAACTCGTGGTATGGGGATAAGGAGGGGGGTTTGTCAAACATAGGCTTCTCTTCTAATTAACTATCGAGGGATGAGCGAAACACTAGATAAGTACGGGACGGTTGCGTTAACGTGTTAGGGGACTATAACACTTGATCATCCATGGAGACCCAGGTATGTGCTATATACACATACTGTGCTATATACATAGTCTTGAGGTGACGCGGGAGGCTGACAACGATAAAACAGACCCAGTCAGCACATGATGGTCGGTTGAAAGTATGAAAGAACCGGAACTGCACGAAAGCGAAGATATGAACTGGGGAAATTGCACTGATGAATAAACATGAAGACACTTCACAGCCTTGACGGTGGGTAGGTATGGAAGGATAGAGTAAATAAAGTTGCGCATGTTAAATAAAATCGACAGAGCAGAAAAAAGAACTGTCGTTTAGTCATTACTGAGCACGTCCCCATAGTATCAAATCAGTTGTTGAAACGATAAACGAAGGTTAAATCCGACTGATCCGATCAAGAGATGCAAATGGGGATCGGTCAATTAGTTGAGTCTGAGACTGAAGGAACTGAAGTAAGAAACAGGGAGGGGTCGTTATTGGTACACAACCACAGAGAAGGGGTCCTCGGTCTGGTCTGTCGATGGTTGATTTCGTTATATTAGACAAAGCCATACAAGGCCTGAAAAAGCTGAGTTGACCAAACATGAATTTCCGGTTGGATTGACCAGCAGCGATGAGAAATGCGGTTGACAGCCCTGGATCGGCCGTGACCTGTACAAGAAACAGATGTGAGAAATGTACACAAAGTTCGGAGTCCTGTGGAGCAAAGCAACATTAAGGATGTAAGGGTAACAGCAGAAATCCTGATTAGTCACTTTCCATGCACGTTTCAATCCAAAAACTCAAAATCCCACAGGAACTCAGATTGAAAAACAATTAGTCTAGAAAAGTGGTCCTCAACCTTCCTAAAACCGTACAACTCCATTTGGCATACGACCTAAGGCTGTTTCCCACCTCACTAATATTTGAAGCATTGCGGCATTCATGGAACGGGTGCAAGTTTAGAGCACGGACGAGTGAATAGCATCACCACGTAGGGGATTTTTTATGGAACTTCTGCGGCTAGGCTATCCTGGTACGAAAGTGCATCAGTAATACAGAAAACATCAGTGAGGTGAACTTGGTTATCATAAAATGAACGAGATGGCATTCATTTGCTCCGAAAATGGACTAAATGAATATTCGAGGGCTTAAACCTGCGAAACATGTGGCTTCCATTACTACTTGAAACTGCTTTCTGGGATGTTCCCCACTGTTGCAGAGAACTGGTGTTGACTTGCTCCACGAGCGGCGACTTGCCAAAAGGCCCAGGTAAATTATCGGATGACCTGATTTTGGATAGGTTATTGATACTCCGAAAATAAATGATTGCACCCAGTTTCAGCGTAGTTTGGTCACACGATTAATCAGCCACCGACAACCTAATTTGCGCCAGATCGAATGTGCATCAGATGCACTGATGATGATTCTCAACAAGGAAAACACGTCAAAAAATGTTGTACATTCACTTGTAAGATGAAACCCACATATGGAGCTTCGAAAGTTACCTGACTACCTACCAAATCAAACAAATGGCCGAGATACAATTGTACAGCGATTACGCAAGTCCCGAAATAATTCTGGTGAGCGCCATCTGGGACTACACCACTAGTTTGGTTTTTATATTGACTGGTACTATAAAAGTAGAACTCGTCGATAAGAGATATCAGCCATGTCAGTTAAGCAGGAAACACAAATAAAATCGGAACATATCACCAGAAATGCGCCGCTGAAGTAAAGTGCTGATGGAGCATTTCTGGAGAATTACTGAGCAACGTACGCGAGATTACGAAATCGAATATAATGGGCCACCAGATATTCCAGACAAACTTGACAATTTCTACCAACATAACCAGCTAAATGTGCTTAGCGAATCCCACGTGGTTACACCTACAATTAGCTTTTGCGTGAAAGAATCAACAAGAAAAAAACAGTAATTCGTGGACAGAGGCTTCTCAGGTAAGTACTATTCTTAGTGAAACCAGCGGAGGGCATTCAGACAACTAGTTCCTGCAGTGTTCGACCATTAGCCACCTTGGTCAAGGCCTAAGGGAAACAATGAAACGTTCAAGGTAGTGTGCTACGTTGTTCACCAAAAACTGCACATGGACGGTTCACTATCCGTGTACGCATAAAAGTGAGTCACGTACTTCTGCGGGGAGTTCACGATGTCTGGTTCTTTCGTCCAGTTTACTGATTCAGTGAGTCAACAGATAGGCTTATTAGGATACGCATTTCCACCGTGTCATTCATCCGCGCTTCTCTTTTTAGGTTAGCAAGACACACACACACTTGACAGACACAGTATGAAGCGAAATGTATTCACCTGAGCTGGTTGCTTGACCAACCGTACCAGTTAAGATTGAGTCATTGACACAAACATCAAAGAACACCGGTGTATGAAGGCCACACAAGCACATCCTTAAAATGGACAAAAGAGAGGAACAGAACAGGAAAAAGGAATCAGGGATAGTCTACTGCAAACACCCGAGGAGCCTACACTCAATCACAGTCACAGTTTGAATAGAGGACGGCGGTGTAAAGTAATTAGCCGCCATATCTTCCGATACCTCAAGCCAAGCACAGGATCACCAGGGCGCCATTCTGGAGGGGCAACAGCACCAAAAGCACATGGACTTTGCGGAGCATACTTCATTTCCTTCCACTAAGTCATACATTGTCCCCCCATAGGTTTCTACCAATCCAAATTAGGCATGGAAAGCAACAGTCATCTCCGTATTAGTTGCACACGACCGAATCATCTTAGCCTGCGGTGCTAAATGTATTCCCTGAGTGAAGTACTTTCTGTTCCAAAAAAGTCCCGTTTCCTGATAATCCCACTGCGCATTAGCTTATTCCAGTCGTGTCCACCTACAGTTTTAAGCTGCCGGTGGTCTAAGGTCTGAGAATGTCTCAGGTCCTCCATCGACAGTAGCCAGGTGTTGTAGTGGCACAGCGATACAACCCGCGTTGTACCATAATACACGCCTCCTTTGAAACCCGACGGCATATTTCTTTCGATGCCAAAAGTAAGGCGGAAGCAATTCTGGCCTTTGGGATAGACGCGTTAACTTTGTCTGCTAGACCAACAACAGAGATAATGCAACCTCCGAGATATGTGAACAACTTCGAATCTCGCCAGGAATTCATAGGGGTGTGTGTAACGACTGTATGTCCAGCAGAATGGTTCTCCACAGTGTGCGAAACACATACAGGAAAGTAGAATGAAGGCTTTTCCGCTATAATTTTTGCGATTTCTTCTTCCCAGAAGTGGGAGCAGTGTAGTTTGAACATTCCGACCCTACACGGGTGTACTGGACATAACCTGCTTGCTCCGTTGCGGCGGTGAAATGGACCATCCAGGTCTTTACTGAATCTGTCTTGAACTGGGGGTGCCTCAGAAGTTCGGTCATTATATTCACGCGCTTCCAGGTGTGTGAAAGTATACGGGAATCACTTTGAAGGCCTCGCTAGAAGAGTAGTGTCCGTTAAGCACGTCTACTCTAACCATGTACGTTCCCTTTAGTCACCGATGAGATAATGTGACAAACGCTATAAGGTCTTCGAAACCCCGGTATTCAAATCTTTTCCGGTGAGAATCTTGTGGACATGGAGCGTGTAGATAGCACTGACCGAATCACTGAGGATAGACACAAAGAACAAACTCGTCATCATATCATCTTTGGCACATCTATTGCAAATCAAAGTGGAGTAACGTCTCAGAGTGTGAAACCTTTTAACGTGCCCCTAGCAATTTGCGGAGAAGCACTGGAGATCGATGAAAGCTTTGTACGCACGGGTTGTATTAGCTCTGATAGAGTGTACGACGCAGTTACTGCAGGAACCTCGAAAGCCCGAACCTAGTTTCCCGATTTGCACTACTTATGGCATCATCAGGTTCTTAGGGTTATGCGAACGGGCTACAGAAGAGGCATTGTTGTGTGGTTGTGGGACATGCGCTCCGAGGACAAATGACCTGAAGTTTCTTTAAAATGTTTATCACATATGTCTCAGAATCGTTTCTGGAGTCGGATGGCGTTGGAGTTCGTGACGGATATCTCGTTGTGAAGTGGGTACCCCAGCCATAGAAAACATTCAACATCATCAAATGTGGTGGCTAGGCAATGCACCGCGCATGGCATATAGTCCGCTGAGACTGGCATTTTCTTCTGTGCTTTCTTCGAAATGCGGAAAACTGCGAGGCGAAGAACCCATGACTTGGTAATAGTGTGTGGGAGATTACAAAGGGCTTAGACGTTTTTGGTCCAATTCGTCCCCCAAGAGAAAGTCCCCGAGACTCCGATTACACTTGGCTGGACACGCTACTGGATATGGCGGCTAAGCGATACCAGTGGTTTTGGTCGTCACAACCCCTTTTCATATTATCTGATTGGGCATTTGGAAATGCAGGAACATAAGAGTGCTTGAGAAAGGCCAGCATCAGGTCTTTTGCTATCCATCCTTTTCCTTTTTACAATCTAGGGTTTTAGGTATAAGTCGTCGTACAGTGAAACTACAGTGCCAACATTGATTTTACTGTCGCTGATGATGATGATGCATGGGATGACATTACCTGCGGGGAAGCTTTTGGAAAATCCTTCAAACACTCACGCGTTCACAACTACAGGAATACAAAGAGCATAAAGATACTCACGAACTTCTAGAGCAAACCTTGTTGCACAAGCATGTTCAGAATTGTGAATCAAACACACCCCTGAAGACAAGGAATACCACGGCTGCGAGACGCCCATATGGGTGGCGTTGCTCCAACATTTGACGGAATATGAGACACATTTCCATTTTTGGATCATCCCGTAAAACGACGTGACGTAAGTGATGCAGAAATTATACTTACAAGGTGGGTCAAGTTAATTACTCTGTGACCGTCTTACTTAATAAGCACTCCTCCAAAAAAGAAATGGGCACTATTAGCTTAATCCATTGGGTAGGAACCGTCTATTTCACCCAGATAAGGACAAGCAATGATAAATGACTTCATCACTATCCATAAACAGAGCGTGCGTTCGTCAGGACTAGCAGTTCGATGGTGCTAGCGTGTGAGAAAGCATTTCGCGTATTTATGAAGTAGTCGGAGGTTCGTAGTTCACTGCCCAAGGCCACGGACGGGTTAGTAATGTGATTGGGCAATAAAAGTGGTCTTCCAAATGGTTGTTCAGCACATAGATCCAGGTGTTATTTCCTGAGGTCAGTGAGCCATTCTAAAGTTGCTCATTTTGCCTACAGGCGGCGTTCTTGGGTCTGTCATGTATATCCATTGCAACAGCTTACACCAATTTCAAGAGTTTCGTCGTACCAACAAACCTTTAGCTTTTTAGACCCACCAGTCTACTCGATGCACGCAGATTCTCCCTGACATCAAATGATTCATTGAGTTGTATTGTACTCTCAACCAGTAGGAACACATGTCCGAAGTTCCAGGAAGTTTAGAATTTTGATCAAAATCCAGTGTTGCAGTTAGTTGTGCCGAATAGCGCTCAACGTCCTTCAGAGTTGCAGATGATACTCTCCAACAAGACTGAACATCAGGGGTTGTTTTGTCCAAAAGCGACTTCAGCAGGTGGTTTTGATAAGCTCGTTTCATATTGGGGCCAGAAAGCTCCTTAATGGCAAAGTAGACAAATCTTGTGCGCCCCAAAAATCACAACAAGTAACAACGGATAGGCGCGTGAGGGAAATCCACATAGGTGTTTCAGAACATTCGGTGATCAGTAATTTATTCACTAAACCTATGGTTAATGGCGATGTAGTTTGTTTGTGTTGGAGGTTGGCTGGCACATCGGGAACACCATGTGACCAAGCGATTCCAATGGTTTCGGTCAGGATACGATGTTCGTGTTCACCGTTGACCATGCGTCTCGAGAATGCCCAAGTGGTTAAAGCGCGAATTTACTGGCCAGAAGGTTCGTGGTTCGAGCCCGCCTCTGCCTATCGGCATGGGCAACCTGGCAGTATCCCAGCCCTCATGCAACCTTCCAGTGGCATGGCACTCAGGCACCGAAAGGGTACTACAGCTGAACGATTATTTTATTTATTGTTATGCATTTCGATTCCAGTCCAATGGACCACCCGATTGGGCCTGAGCAGTGTTAAGCTTACTTACTTGCACTGGTAACAACAACAACAAAGCGCTCAAAGTGCTGTAAATAATAACATATAATAAACGTTCAGCTGTAACACCCTTTCGGCGCTTAGATCTAATGTACCTTTGCCATTTGAGAGACATGACAAATCACTAGAAAGCGAGTCAACGGTATAAGCTTGATGTTCTCAGCTGTAACCCCTTTCGGCGCTTAGATCTAATGTACCTTTGCCATTTGAGAGACATGACAAATCACTAGAAAGCGAGTCAACGGTATAAGCTTGATGTTCAGTTGGTTTCAGTGTGAATGTCGACGGCTACCGAAAGAAACATATCAGTGGAGTTTGTGGCAGTAGAGTTACACATACGTAACGCAGCTAATGAAAACGGGCGATGAGCGGATCTGCCAGTCTTCAAGAATGGACAACGAGGATGTTGCCAACAAGGACGGGAGAACGGAAATATGACAGAGGGGAAAAGGTGTATTTTCGATAACCAACCCGGCTTTGCTCAGCAAGTAAACTGATTTGCTGAGGACACCACGTGAAAGCCTATGTAGGGTGAAGTTAGTTGTAAAGGTGCGATCCATTATTCTAAGAGGGCTACAATATTGCTATGGTACCCAAGTCCAGTAAGATGGATGATTGAGGTCCACAACAGAAGTCTTTGGCTCCAAGCCTAGCAGCAGTCTAAGTTTTCAAGTAACAAGTCGTCACACAGCCCTAACCCCCAGCCTGAATGACAGACTGTTAGTCAGGCATCTACTAACTTAATAACCTGTAGGTCATACAATGCAACTAGCTTCCTTCATTCACCAGCTGCACCTTGTCAAAGATGTGTTACGTGTTTCACGTGGGCAATCAAGTTTTAAGGCCATGCAGCCTCCATAGAACACCGCGGGTGAACCACAAGACGTAGTGAAACAAAACACATTTCATTTTCCCAACTGTTTCCGCGATTGGGCTTAATCCAGTGATTCTTCCATTGTTAGAAGTTGCCTGCGGCAGAGTTACATGAAGATTGGCGTGGATTCCATTAATGTATTCGTCATTTGCCAGTAGGTGTTGCAATCAAGTACAGGACACATCAGGGGACAACAAAAGCTTGCTAAGATCAACGTTAACCATGAATGTCCAGAGCATTTTTTTTTAAAATTGGTTGGTTGGCGTCTGCATCATGAATGTCCAAACATTTTTTTTTAAAATTGGTTGGTTGGCGTCTGCATCCGTCCATGGACCGGTTAGGGCAGTTAGTCAAAAACTATAAGAGGATACGAGCACACTGCTAGATACCAGTGGAAGATAACGTGTTCTTTAGTGAGCAGCGACCAAAAGGAACCCCCGACTGTGGCTTGATGTATTTGAATGTTAAGATTCTAATATCAATGGGAGTGTCCCTACATTAAATATGCCTCCACTATTAGAGTTCATTTTTTCTATAATGCGCGAGGCTTGAGGAACCAGCACCAACTATAAAGCATCGAGTTCGTATTGGACGGCTGCGCAAACAATCATCTGCAGCACTGAGTCTTTTCAGGCCACTTGACAAAGACGGTAAGATACAGGTAGCGGAGTTCGCTACACGTCCCTTGCTGCAGCTCCTGGTAATAATTTGCATTTGACCGGACCCATTTGCATATGTGATCGAAAATAAAAAATCGATATCCACAGGCATTCATGGGCCGGTAGTGTTGGCGACAGCACTTTTTAAACACATCTAGACACAGAAAAAAGTAGGCACCGAAATCTGATTTGAACTTACGAGGTTTGGTGCAAACACGTTGATACACATTCAGAAGCGACTCTGGCAAGTACTTTAAATTCAGCCAACGAATGTTCCTTGTGATTGGAACCGACAGTTAGAACTGTCATGGGCATTTCGTTTTTAACACCTTAGGTGCCATTAGAATGGTGATTCCACAAGAAATGAAGACAAGATGAGCGCAATAAAGTCAACTACAAATAACTACTGTTAAATAGCTTGGGGGGAATGAACAGCGAAAATCATCACCCTCGGTGCCATACGAATGGTGGTATATCAACTCTGCATGTCTTAACTAGGCAAAATAGACCTATACTTGTACACAGTAATTCAACGACCCAGATATCCTAGTCGGCAAACTGCTGGGTGAAAATTCCGTAGGTAGGTCAACTAGTACGATGCAGAGATTCATTTTGCCCAGTCGATAAGCTTCCTTGGAGCCCCTTTCGCATAACCAGACAGAGGGTGGAAAGAAGACAAGGGGCTCAAGCAATGACTTGGCAGAGAAGTATCAAAGCCATTACCTGCAAACTCAGCTGAGCCGTCATTCCTGTCTCCTTGGACCGAACTCCAAGATGGGACACATCGGACCCATTGACAAACATATGCACGAGTTCAATAGCTCGCGTGCATCCAGGCTGCTGCCTCTAATGCATACGTTTCTCTGCCGATTTTCCCTATGAAAAATTCGCTTACACTAAGGAATTCACGCATCAATTATATCAACTAAAGCCCTCATTGCGTAGCTACATACCTCTCAATCTCCAGATCACCGGTTAACAAAACAGGGGCGGCCATAACCACTGTACAATACGCAAGTGGTTTTTAGAAATGAAGATGAGGACAGTCGATTCGGAAAGTGAATCTATCTTAGGTGGTCGGCTCCACAGGACTGTTGAACGGTGACCAACAAGTTCTAGTCTGATGGCCGTTTTACCCTTATGCAATCATTCCAAGCAAACCATTAGTTTCTTGATGTGAATGAGGTACGCCAACCATTTAACTTGCTATTTGTAGTAATCTTAGTGGTCCACAATCGCTAAGACTGCATATGTGGCGTCGCTCTACCATAACCTTCTCAGAAGTCAGTTACAGATACATGTATGACTACACTCTCAAAAGGTCAAGTATCAATACAAGCAAATGTTTCAGAAAAGCAGCTTCCACAGGAATACTTGCATAAAAATCAAGGCTGAAAGCGACTAGCGAGTCAGGAGTGCCAGCCCAAAACCTGAAAACTGTATAATAAAAAACTCACCCAGGTAATATCAAGTCATCGTCTGTGAGTCTTCACATGCCGATGTAAGTTCCCTAACTGAGCGAACGCCTTCATACACTGAGGACAACGATATGGCTTTTCACCAGTATGTGTGCGAATATGAGCGCGTAAATGATCCTTTTGTGGGAAGGCTTTGGGACAATATCTGCAAGGGTACGGTCTTTCTCCGGTGTGAGTACGAATGTGAGCCTGTAGATTGTCTTTCCTTTCGCAAGATTTAGGACAATAAGGACACTGATGCCGTCTGCGACTGGAGTTCGAATTCGAAGAAGAAGTGCTTTTCGTCGTGACAGTTGCATCAGCTAGATTGATCGCCGGAGCCTGCGATACCAGTGTTGACGAGCTGCTGGAAGTAGCTGACGTTACTAGTTGTGCTAGCCTACTATCCTGGGAGCCAACGGGTTGTACCGAAGTGGCAACAGGATTCTTCAAAGATGCTAAGGGCACAGCACAAGGTCTAGAGGAAAGTAAATTATCCGCAGATGGTAGAACAATGGGTTGTTTTGAAGTTTGCGTATCACCAACTTTTACGTTCTCCGTGTCAGTACGTGCAACCACCGGCAAAGTGGCCTCAGTAGTCACATCACTTGATGAAACAGAAGGGCTTAAGAGGGATACTAGGGCAGAATTACACGGCGAAAAAGCAGACACAGACTGAGTGACTTCTGGAGCCATGAAATTTGTTTTCGTCGGCCGAGGAGGCATAGTAGAGTAAAACGACAGACAAGATGAAGATGAAAGTGAAGAGGCGAGTGTGGTTAACTGAGTCAAAAAGGTTTGTGTATTTGCTTGAAGGTGATTGGATGGATTGTTGACAACAGGGGACCACGGTAATTGCATCACAATAGATGGTAGTGTAACTTCTGGAAGAGCTGACAAAGGAAGATTGTTCTGATTTAGGGAAACAGGGTGAGTTAGTAGCGGAGGTAAGGAGTGTGCAACCTGCTGCGTGCACGACTGACCAACTTCTTGCTGGACATAAGCCATAGACGTCAAGCTGTTCGAACTAATCAATGGTTCAATGCCTTGGCGCCCAAAAGCGGTTAAAAGAGATGGGTTAGTAGCGACTGAATTCGCGTTACATTGGGATGATTGGATGTTCACAGAATTGGAAGGAGGAAACCATAGTGGTGTTTCAGGCATACCAATAGAACTGGGTATCATAGAAGGGATAAAAAAAAGATTGGTAGGGTCTGAAAGGGGCTTCTGTACTGCATTCGGTGACAGAACTAACGTCACTCCAGATTGTGGAGTGGAGCCAATACCCACAGTCGGAGATTCTGGTTTAACAATCACTTTCGGGGATCGTAGAAGAAATAAGTGAGTAGACATAGGAAGGGAAAAAGGTTGAGGAGATGCAGAAAGTCCATTGTTTGTTGAGACAGGATAAACACCATTGTTCACAGCTGAAGGGGCAAGATATGAGGGAATACTTGGAACGACAACCAAGGAAGTAGGTGCAGTAGAAGATGCAACCTCCAGTCGGTGCTGAAAGGGCGGCGGAGGGTTTAGCGAATTAGGGACGGTAGACTTAGGCGCATCCGAGCTTCCTAATTCCGGAAGCAAAACTATTGGGTTTTGGGATCCGGTTGAGGAAGCGATGTTCGTGTGTGAGCTTACGTTAGCAATACTACTCGTGTTACCAAATAGAGCACTAGCCGTCTGGTTCTTTAAATTCAGTAAAATAGACATGCCTGGACGGAGAGCAGGTAGAGAATTCAAAAGTTGTAGAGTAAGGTGACCTGCGGTACAGTTTGCCGCTGGAGCCGACGGTTGTTGAGGTAGCCCCTGGTTGGTAGTTCTGTTTGGAAGAGGTATTATTACTGAAATCGGCCGAGTTCCGGATGAAGACATCGAACTATTGGACAGGTCTGAGGGCATTACAGCTGAATGTGGAAGTGAGAAAATTTGGCCCCCACCATTTGAAAGGGACTTGATATTCTGGAGGCAAGTTCCGGGCACGTTAGAGGGCGCTGGAGCCTTGGTCACACTAGAAACTGAACAGACATCCGCCGGCACAAGACACTGCTGGTGAGTACTGGCAGGGGTATTCAGTTGCACCGGCGAGGGGTCAGATAAGTTGAAGGTGTCTTTAGTACACACAATCACTGACTGAAGTGGAGGAAGCGCAGTTCCCGAAACTGCTGCTCCCGTTGGGATGGGAGATGCCTCACGCTGTGTGCCGTTCACGGGCTCAGCAGAAGTATGTACTGCTCTGTTGTTATGCAAAGAATGCACGGATTCAGTGTCAGGTCGCTGTGTGCTGTTTAGGAGACATACTCGACGGGCCAATCTAGAGTCGTGACCAGCGAGTGAAATCTGAAGATGTAAAGTAGGGAAAGAAAGACGTGAATGACCGACCCCACATGTAGTTATATGTAGTTATACGACACATTGCAGAGGTTTCCCTCAACCCACCTTTTTTCTCAACTAGTGGCTGAAAGAATACTTGCGTGTGGTTAACCAATTATTGACTTTGAAATAGGGTACAATAGGGATACCCTCAATCAAGACGGTATAAAGTATCTGATATACTTAGATTTATCTACTCAAACACATGGTCACTACGGCGCGCAGTCAGTGCAGCGCAGTTCATCAGCTTATGTACCAAGGGCAAGTTAGTTCCAGCTGGTACAGTTTCAGTCAACGGATTATTTCCCCATTCATTCGCTTACTCCGCCGATATATTATCCTGATGTCTCTGCGCAGCTGACCTACTTACCCATGCGCGTTCGTGTTCCGTTTGCTGAACCTGTTTATCCTGATCTGCGCAGCTGACCTACTTACCCATGCGCGTTCGTGTTCCGTTTGCTGAACCTGTCTTGACCTGTTTTCTCGTGAATTCCGTGTGCTCACATCGCCAATGAGAATCACGAGACTACCGTCAGAGAGGACGACCGGAACCCGCGCTGCTGGGTCAACGTTCCGGTCACCGCTCTTTCGTGTGCGGACGGTGACATTGCACTATGCCAGTCAATAAAAAAACTTGTGCAATTGTTGACGCTACGAACGTGATAATTGCGGTTTGTTATGTGAATTAGCATTGTGTATCTTTGTGTAAATAGTACCGGAGAATTTCGAACCCAACTCACCCTCTTGCTATTCGGGACCATCGAACCTACGCGTCACTCAACATGGAAAATATGATAGATACAGTCAAACACTGAAGAAAGTTGGCTCGCACTGCGTTCTGCTCTGAGGAAACGGGAAAGTGGGTAGCAGTAAAGGAAATAGCTCTGATGGACGATTGCCACTGTGCGCGTGATCGGGCCATGTCTGCCATTGATGTCTGTCATTGATGAGTAATGGGCTCAGTCCTTGTTAAAAGGCAGCGACAGTCGTCAACCTGGCTGAGTTTTCTGGTTACTGTTTCGTATTTCGTTGCCAAATCATAAACTGCCTGCCTAGGTCACTTCCACACAGTACAGCGCTGGGGAGAGTGAAAAGTCCTACGATCCTCTTACATGTGGAGTAAATGTCCCAATCAGCGTAACCTATGGAACACGCACACACTGGTGCATGCATGACCCTGCCCTGTCTCACAAATGAGCGCTACCGCCCACTTGACCAGTAGAAGCCATGGTAAAAACATCGATTTCATGAAAAGTATAATTGAGTTCTAAATAATCCTGTGGAACGGAAAAGTGGCAACCTTGAGAAAACAGTCCTTCTAAAGATCTACCTATTCGTGTGACCATAGTGAGTTACTAAACAATAAAACCATGTTCCAAACTTTTACATAAACGTTGATATTTACATCAAGACTGCCATAAATCTACAACCTCTCAGAACCAGATCCATACTGTTTTGATACTGGGCATTGGTAACAGTTGTAACGAGGCATACTACACGGCTTATTCAATCATCATCAAGTAAAATGAAGTATCTGGACATACGATACCGCGCCATTAAAAGCAAAGGTACCGACATTTTCCCATAGTATGAATGCGCAAGTGGAACTTCAAAGCACACACTTCGTGAAAGACAATATTTCAACAAGAATTTAGGCGGGTACCTGTGCTTTCCCTGTAGACTGACTTGACAACCTGGACCACAATACTACTGTTACTAGTGGCTTTTCGATAGAAGCTTTCTTAGCCAAGAGGACTCAAAAGCTATATCCACTCTCTTAGCACCGCGTGTAACAGATATAATCGTTGGATAAGGCAGTTGGGAACTTGCATCCACGATGACGGAGGTAACAGAAGTCACGGACAGTGCTACCATAAAGATGAAATAGACACTTGAGGAGAGGAACCGCGTAATGCTGTCCGACAACCGTTCGATGATTCAACGAAGCTCTAAAGCACTACCGCAAGATAAAATGTCGTGATAAATGCTACTATGCTTCAGATTAAGTGCCGACCAAAAAAGCGTAATTCCAGGATATCCAGCTAACGTTCCCGGACAAGGCTTCAACAGTGCTGGTAAAATTTGCCGCGGAAGCCGACAGAATCATCTGGATGACAACACTGCTGCGAGGATATTTCTTCTTGCTAGAAAGAAGGCACAAATCCGCCCGAGAATGTTTCAGTGTATACCTACGGGGGAGTCCTAGCAGCGAAAATCAATTCCACGTGGTCGCCAAAGTGTTCAATTTCAAGGCTCGATAGTTATTTACAGTGAAAAGCATGTACTGCATACTTGCACCCTGGTGAGTCACACTGCGTCTCTCCACAACAAGCGCCGACACAAACCGTTCGTTATTTAATCCACTGGAAGGGGTTGCACGTAATGGAATCACAGCTGTTGCTCATAACCGTTTTAGGTTAGTCATTATTCACACGATGGTCAAGCAAAATAATGTCGGCAAAACAGTGGCCGATAACTATAATGGGTGTACTGCGATTAATGGACATGAAAAGATTCTACTCGGAACTTCGTTGTGCATACTTTATTTTTACTCTAACTGAACGCGAGTTGGGATAAAGCTGGGTGAGTACAACTGGCAGCTAGGTCTACAGTGATCAAGAGTTGAAATTATCATAGTACGTACTTTTCGGACAGTGCAAAAAAGACGATTCCCAGCAAAACATCACAAGGCAAAAGCAATGATGAGTTTAATTCCAGCAACTGATTTCAAATAAGGCAGTGTCTGCTTGCAAGCCAAGGAATAATTGGGATTTTCCATGCTAGTCCGAGAGCCATCGTAAGCTATTAACCACGGTAAAATCTTTATGGTTAAGTTATGACCAGGGCATTACAACTCAGCCACTATAGCTACGCTACCTTGACGTTAACGGAATACTTAAGACCGCGGTTTGTTACAAGGATACAAAGTTGGGTGCATTGTCAGAATTTAGCTTAACCCAGCTTCATCGTAAGGTGACACCAATAGCATTTTTAACAGGTCGATGAGCTAGCGATGTCATGCTTATTCGTAACAGAAATGCTATAGACGTCCATTCCTCGGCAACTTGGACCAGGAGTGCAGAGCCAGATATGTGAGAAAAGCAGTACGTTTAAATCTGTAAACGCGAGCTGCTTGAAAGACACAAAGCACCAACCTGGGCAGGATTTTCAAATGGGACAGTAAGACTCCGAACGGACAAGATTGAAGATGCTGACTGGTTTTGTGGAACGGGAAGACTTTGATGAGACAGGGGTATGGTGGGAAGACGATACTGTTCAATCATTGAGTCAAACTGCCCCACAGACGATGGGTTCTCTGAACAGGATGAAAACCCGTCCGTCGCTTGGGCGGTACCATCCGAGAAACGAAGAATCTGGTTAGTTGGCGTAAGAACGTCTATTTTTCGGCTGACCACAGGGGTTTGGAGATGTGGAGAAATACACCCAGTAGATATAAGTGCATTCTTCATCAAACGAAGATCAGACTCGTGGTGCAATACTGTCTTAGTGGAGTGAAGTGAGTCGGATAACCGGCGAGTCTGTTTTTCAAACGAACTTGGCGAAGCTGAAAAGCTGTCAACAGGAGCAGAATCGGGTAACAATAACGTGGTCGAACAATCTACATGCGACGCTGAGGACATGGGAGGCGGAGATTGCACAACAGAGTAGAGAGGCGTCGAGTCGTGTGGCTTGGTCGATGACGCGTACATTTCGTCAACAACTTTGGATGGGGGAGAGAAATAGCTTTTCGCGAAGTCAGAGTCTACAAAATCATCCGTGCTGTTTACAGTAGGCTCAGGTGATAAAGATGGCGGCCGCATGTTATCTGACATTTGTGAAGACACCAACGAGGGGGGCTGTAGTATCGGCAAACAAAGTGAAGTCAGTCGAGCTTCGTGATCAAGGTCATCCATATCCGAATCGGTAACGGAAACTGCGTCCGCCATCTCACCCGCAATCCTTAATGTAGACTCACTAACGAATTGTACAAGTTCATTCGGAACAATATCTGTCTCCTCATCTTCTTGCAGTGGAAGCGACGTATCTGGGTCAGTGCAGTCAACAGTACTGACAACCCGGTTCTCGTCGTGTAACTGAATATCAGATGGACTGGACTCACAAGAGGTGGTCGGATCACAAGAAAACGAGTTGAAGTCGCTGAATGGGCCTGAAATGAGAGTAGATGGGAAGTCGGCCAAATCCATCGCGGAAGAAGACGAGGTCTCAAACGAGTTGTCCAGGTTAACGTGCCCGTTACCATGGTGGAATGAATCGGAGTAGTGTGAACTAGGTGTTGTGTCGGTGCTGTAGGCGCTATGAGAACAGGTGGCCTCGATCCCATCTCCACACCGGTTCAGGGTGCCAGTCAGGATGGGAGACGTGTGTGAGTGTAACGGAACTTTGCTGAAAATCTCCTGCATACCGGGTATACCGAACGCAGAAGAAGACTGTTGCGGTGATAGTACAAACACAGAACGTTCGTACTCATTGGAGAAACCCAGCTCCTCAACTATATCATTCATCTGACGACCGGATCAATACAAACGTAACCACGATCGGCAGCAAACGTTGTGCTATTTGATGTCACCTGGAAAACATGAAAGATTACTAGTAAGTAAGCATCAACGGTAAAACACACACAACGACACCTCAGAAACATCAGATACATTCAAGAATCCGATCGTAAAATTTCTTGCATCAAAAAAAAACGTTCAGCTGTGGTACCCTTCCGGGGCCTAGCTGCCATGCCGCCCGAAGGAAGCACGAGGACTGGGATACTGCCAAGTTGGCCAAGCCTAGACAGGGGAAGTCGAGAGGCAAAGGTCGAGTTCCAACCACGGACCTTCCGGTTAGTAAATTCGCGCTCTAACCACTTGGACCATCTCGCCCCCATTGCATCAAAAAGTGCTAGACCAAATCAACCAGACACTACTGTTGGTCTCGGGGGTTCTTCTAGCTGCTTCAATGAGGTACTCCCACACATCACACCTTTACTAATGAATAGATATAGTGGTGTCTGGGATAACAGGTAATTGAGTTTCTGGAGAGTTCCCAGAAGAGGATTTCATGAGACTAACACCCACCAAAGCGACTTTTCGTGTCAGAAGAACAGTACTGATCCAACACAAACACCTGTGGAAACACTCAACTTGAAAACAGTGACCCCAATTAAAACATGCGCTTAGGTTTCGAAAGGGTGATCACATCATAATTGCAACATGATTGCATGGTCCATAAATAAACCTATAGCTAGGAAACTTTTCTGGTGAGAGAAACCATTCATCACGAAGAGAGGAACATGGAGAGTACATAAGTCTGATCGGACCTGGATTTTCAGCAGTTGTTACCGAAACACCGAAGTATGCCACTTTTTTGCGGACAAACAAAAAGGAAGATAGAGTCCGAGAGGAGTAAAATATGAGGCAAACTTCCGTCCCCATCAATCATTTTCATTGCATGTAGGCCTCAGGCAGTACCACTATGCTAGTATCGATACGCACATGTCACATCCGATAATGTGAATAAC
Organism: Opisthorchis viverrini; assembly: GCF_000715545.1. Taxonomy (NCBI): domain Eukaryota; kingdom Metazoa; phylum Platyhelminthes; class Trematoda; order Opisthorchiida; family Opisthorchiidae; genus Opisthorchis; species Opisthorchis viverrini. The sequence goes on from NW_008751682.1 coordinate 975,544, forward strand.
TATACCGAGTCGGAATATTTAAACAGAATATGTCCTGGTGCAACTAAAAAAGTTTCGAAATCATGAAAAAATTATAAAGTCAAGATCAAAAGCAGTGCAATGCGGAGTCACAAACATAAGTCTAACCGTGTTAAGGAAAATAATGAGAATCACTCAGCTGTAACACTTTTTCGGTGGTGCCACCAGAGGGGAACACGAGAAGTGAGATACTATCAGGTTACCCAAGCCTAGACGATACCCGAAAATTGAACCGCGGACCTTACAGTCCGTAAGTTTGCACCTTGACGATTGAGCTATTTCGAGCTCAAGGTTCAAAAACGTTCAATCCGGTTTCGATAACCATTCGTGTTTAACATTGAAGGTTCAAAACACGTCTAGCAGTAAACACAAAAAATGTCATCGGAACCAAATATTATGGGGAACACGGAAGTGAGATACTATCAGGTTACCCAAGCCTAGACGATACCCGAAAATTGAACCGCGGACCTTACAGTCCGTAAGTTTGCACCTTGACGATTGAGCTATTTCGAGCTCAAGGTTCAAAAACGTTCAATCCGGTTTCGATAACCATTCGTGTTTAACATTGAAGGTTCAAAACACGTCTAGCAGTAAACACAAAAAATGTCATCGGAACCAAATATTATAAAAGAGCCCTTGTGGTCCGGGCTGTTCATACCGTGACCAGGTTGTTCGCAGAGCTTAGATGCTGTTGCCTAGTTTCGATAGCCAGGTGAAGAACCCCAATAACATCACATGACACAATGATCTCGCATCAACCGGTGATTCAAAGCTCCAAACAAAACTCCGGAGCCCAACAGGCAACTCAGCTGGCAATTACATCTTACCGAAGACCCCGGACATCACTAAAACTTGCGTAAACGTGGACGTTCGACAACCGAAATTCAGAGGGTTAAATTCCTGACACAAAGATGTATCCGAACTACTCATATGAAAGAAGTAATGTGAGTAGTTAGAGAAACGTCATGCAAGAGAAGTGTCCTGCAGGGTGTCGTGGCATCTCCGATCGCTGAGACAAGGTCAGATAGTGTGAAGCCTCCACGCAAGACTCTAAAGATCGCAAGAAGGACGAGCGTACCACGATCATTAGGGTGATGATTTTCTACGGACGTAGCTCTGATCATGCCATTGTGCAGACACGAGTACCCTTCGCTTTCTGCCAGAATTACGCATGCTAGAACCGAGCAACTCCATCTATTAACTTCAAGTTTCAGAAACTCAGAAATATCGAGCTGGTCTGGCTGGAAAGCCGCTTGAAAAGCACAATTATGCAGATGACGAAGACCGCTTGGAGATTGGACGGAATCGGGTTAAAGAAGCTATCCTCTCAGTTTTCAGAATCGTCTGCCTAAGCCATCCAGAACGATTAAGAGAAAAGTGGATATCGTCGAGGTCAGCAGGTATCTTTTCTGCCAGAAAATCCATGCCAGAAACTCACAACTCTGATGCCACACGGAGATCCCCCAAAAACTAGAAAATCAGCAGCTTAAAGAATGACACATAAAGCTACTGGATTCTGAGAGTCCGAGAGATGGAGAAGGCTTTCGCTGCAAGCAACAGTCGCACCCCATTTCATCAGTTTATTTGGCCAAAAGAGAATAAGTGCTGGCGCAACGACATGCGAGAAAGACGGGACGGCAATTCACTCACAGATTCGTTGTCTTGAGCGACGGGTTGAACACCTCAGAGAACAGTTCAGCTGGCTTTTTTCAACACAGCGACTGGAAGAACCCATCGGACCGGAATGGAACATCAACACCAGCCCACCACAGACAAAAATCCTGGTGTACAGTCTGACAACCATACTGCGGAACATTTGTGACGAAAAGAGAATACTAGTGAAACGGAGCACGATAGTGATCCCAGTCTTCAAAAAGGGCACAAGAACGTCATGCCAAAACCATCGTGGTATCAACCTTCGTTGCGGCTAAGGTGCTCCCTAAAATTATTTTGCGGCTGATAGATTATCGCGAGACAGATTAGTGAGAATACGGAGGATTTCGTCCCGGACGAGGACGCACCAACCGTACCTATAGACAAGCCTATAGACAAGTTTTTGAGCAGTGTCACTCATTCAAACGTCCCACGTTGAGTGTTTTCCTTGATCTGAAATTTGCTTTCGACTTTATAAATCGTCAGAAACTTTGGTGGTATCTAGTGAACAAGGGTGCCCCTTTGAAATCTATATCCCACATGAGGATATTGTATGACGACTCCTGTGACCGAATGCAATTATATGGGAAGTTTTCATCTGTGTTAACCATACCCAGTGGTGTAAGTGTTACACACTCACGCATTTGGTTATCGACTTTGCTACTGATGTCCTATTTGAAATCTATTTGCCTGATTCCGAAGCCTCGAGGGTCGAAACGCTCTAGGAACGTTCCCTCAGACATTGAACATGTGGATCATATTGCTGCCTTGGTCCAGATCCAAAAGTTGAAGCTCATTAATCCAATCAGGACCCAGGAGATCAAGGCCTGTATAGCTCGTGAGTTAGCACGAATCACTGAGTTGAATCCCCTTGAACGTTACGGAACAGTTAAGCTTTCCGGTCAGTTTGAGGCTTACACCAGATGTATTACGAACGGTGCACTTTGTAGGTTACACTGGTGGCCTTCCAATTACGTTCCAGGTTCGATTTGAAATCAGAGTAAGGTCAGAACCTGTATCAAGTTGGAGGGTAAGCGGTGTGCGATTGATACATACTGTGACGATCGGGTGATTTCATCCTGAATGTAGCGGTCATGGCCACTGCCTGCGCCCATTGGTCGGGTCGGTGTTTGCGCGAGCTCCTGATGTTGTCTCTGCAGCATTCTTCTTTGTGACCCTTCCGACTGCACTTAATGCATCTGTGGTTCCGGTAGGGACGGTGGCGTAAATAGGGCCATTTTCCACAAAAGCAACATGGTATGGGCGGTCCTCTTGAAGTTCGTTTAGAATTTGGTTTCCTTTTGGAAGTTACTTTGCATACCATATCCGGCTGAGAATTTGGAATGTCCAAACATTACTGCATCAGGCTTGAGATTGATAACATGCTGGCATTCGGTGGTAAGTTTCCGAAGCGTCAACTCTGGATCCTGTTCAATTCGATTCAGTAACTGGGTCCGAATATCTGCATCGTATGGCGATTGAAGACTAGCCACGAGGATGAGACACTTGGTATGATCCCCGTGTTATATACTGACGTTGTGTTTACCTTTTTACTCGCTATTCGTTGAGCTAATTGTTTCCTAATTTTTTAGCTCATGTACTGAAATTGATAGAAGATTAAAGCCAATCATTCGGCAATCCTCGTCCTCTGTTTCTGGCACAATCATTCGAGTGCGCAACAACTTAATCTTCTATCAAAATACAATGGAACGATTGTTTCGCCCAGATCGGTTTGACGCCGATCCCCAATCCTCTTCTGCTTCAGAACAATGGATCCATTGGCACGAAACGTTTACGAACTTCCTCTCATGCATCGAACTCCCAAACGTTGACAAAAGAAAACTTTTGGTAAATTTCCTTTCTCCGTCCGTCTATCAACATGTTTGTGATTGTACTACTTACGAAGACGCCATCCAGACGCTCGAAAAGATGTACATTAAACCCAAAAATGAAGTGTTTTCCCGCCACGTGCTGGCTACTACCAAACAAGAACCGGGCCAATTAGTCGACGCGTTCCTGCAAAAATTACGTTACCTTGTCAAGGACTGCAATTTTCGTGCGGTTTCTGCCGATGAACATCGGGATGAGGCTATTCGAGACGCTTTTATCACAGGCTTGCAGTCTAATTCCGTTCGCCAACGACTACTAGAAAAACACACTCTTAAGCTTCAACAAGCTTTTGACGAGGCACGTCTGCTTGAACATGCTCAACAACAGTCACTCTCATACGACTCGTCTTCTCATGTTCCCTGTGGCGCCGCATCTATCAAAACTGATAAGCCTCTTACTCCTGTTCGTGATGCTTTTATCTCTCAGATGGAATCTAGTGACACGATTGCAAGCACATCCTTATCTTGCTTCTTCTGTGGCAACGGTAAGCACATTCGTTCAAAATGCCCGGCTCGTGAGTCTTTCTGTCATTCTTGCGGCAAGAAAGGTCATTTCCAAAAAGTTTGTCGATCCAAACTGGGTTCAAGCCGTATCACATCGACGGTGAACCCTGGTGTCTCATCCATTTTCAACATCTCTTCATCCATGGGACTTTCCAAATCAATCGTTGATGTTATAGTGAATAATATCCCACTTCACGCACTTATCGATACTGGTAGTTGCGAAAGTTATATTTCTTCTGACATCGCACTGAAGCACGGTTGGACAATAACATCCTCTAAGAGCGCTATCTCGATGGCTTCAACGAACTTATCATGTGTTACTAGCGGTCACCTTTATGCTACCGTCTTGTACAAAAGCACGCTTAACGAAGGTGTCAAACTCTCGCTCTTGTCCAATTTGTGTTCAGACGTCATCCTTGGCTTGGATTTTCTCAGTCAACACCAAAGTGTCATCACACCATTCACGGGTAAGTGGCTCCCATTCGCTATATGCACACTGAAAGCAGCGAAAGTCAATGCCCCCTCTCTGTTTGAAAATCTCGCCCCTGGATGTACTCCAATTGCCTGTCATCATATCACGGGTAAGCGGCCCCCATTCGCCATACGCACACTGAAAGCAGCGAAAGTCAATGCTCTCTCTTTGTTTGATAATCTCTCTCGCCGATGTACTCCAATTGCCACTAAATCTCGTCGTTTCTCTCGCGCGGATACAGTATTTCTTGTAGAGATCCCATTACACGGTGTTTAGCACACTAGACCTTCAAAGTGCGTACCACCAGATCCCCATTCTCGACAAAGACAAGCCATACCATATATTCGAGGCATGTGGTAAACTCTTTCAATTTCGCCGCATTCCGTTCGGAGTTACTAATGGTGTGGCCTGCTTTCAACGCACCATAGACAACATCATACGCGAGGAAAATCTGCTCGATACATTCGCATATGTTGACAATGTTACCGTGTGTGGTCGCGATGCCCAGGAACATGATCGAAATTTGAAGAAATTCTTAGAGGCCTCAAAACGTCACGGTATTACATTTAACCAGAAAAAGAGCATCATAGCTACTGCGAAAGTACTATTACTGGGATACGAAATATCTCATGGTATGATAAAACCGGATCCTGAACGTTTTCGAGCCCTACGGGAGTTGCCTCATCCATGTGACATCCGTTCACAACGAAGATTGGTCGGAATGCTGGCATACTACGCACACTGGATTCCATGTTTCTCAGATAAGATTCATCAAATCGTCCGCAATCAGATCTTCCCGATTCCAGATAGCGTACAAGCGGCACTGAATAAGCTCAAACACGATTTGGAAAAGGCAGCCGTTTTCACCATAGACTACACTCGTCCACTCGTTGTGGAAACTGATGCTTCCGACATAGCCATTGCGGCCACTCTCAATCAAGACGGGCGCCCGGTAGCTTTCTTTTCACGCACTCTGTCACACAGTGAGCGGCATCATTCAGCAATCGAAAAAGAAGCGTACGCGATTGTTGAAGCTCTGAGAAAGTGGAGACACTACCTGATCGGCAATCACTTCACACTTGTCACGGACCAACGATCAGTCGCCTTTATGTACGACAAACAACACAAAGGCAAAGTAAAAAACGACAAAATCCAGAGATGGAGACTTGAACTGTCCTGTTTTCATTACGATGTCCAGTACCGTCCAGGTAGTCAGAATAAAGCCGCTGACGCACTATCGCGGACTGATTACGTATCTGCGATGTCACAGGTGGATCTCAAACATCTTCATAATACATTATGTCACCCCGGTATCACGCGGATGCTTCATTTCGTTCGCTCAAAAAATTTGCCGTTTTCGACCGATGATGTTAAGGCGATTACAAATCAGTGTAGTATTTGTTCGGAATTGAAGCCTCGTTTCCTCAATCACCCTTTTGGCAATCTTATTAAAGCTACACAGCCGTTTGAACGCGTCAGCATAGATTTTAAAGGCCCACTTCCATCGACCTCCCACAACAAATACCTTCTAACAATGATCGACGAGTACTCTCGTTTCCCATTCGCCTTCGCGTGTACGGATGTGTCCTCATCCACCGTGATCAAGTGTTTTAATCAGTTGTTCTCTTTGTTCGGAATGCCCTCATACGTCCATTCTGATCGTGGTGGAGCTTTCATGTCAGGTGAAGTACAAACGTTTCTTCACGACAGGGGTGTAGCAACCAGTCGAACTACCCCATACAATCCGCGCGGTAACGGACAAGTCGAACGGCTTAATGGTACTCTTTGGAAGTCTATCACTCTGGCGTTGAAGACCCAACAACGGGACATTACCGAGTGGGAATGTGTGCTTCTAGATGCTTTGCACTCTGTTCGCTCCTTATTGTGCACCGCTACTAACACGACACCACATGAAAGATTCCTTAACTTCCACCGGAAGTCAACGTACGGCACCTCTCTTCCGACTTGGTTATCGACTCCAGGCCCCGTTCTGTTAAAAAGGATGACACGTTCTTCCAAATACGATCCGTTAGTGGAAGAGGTGGAACTTGTTAATTGCAACCCGCAGTATGCCTGCGTTCGTTTCCCGAACGGAAAGGAAGAAACTGTTTCTCTTAGACATCTGGCATCCAAAGCACAGAAAATCTCAGATGTCTATTTAACTGAATCAATCGAAAGTGTAGCGGCTCCTCCAGACGAGACTCAATCACACTCGCTTGATCCTCTTGGACGCGAAACGGCACCACCAGAAAAACCCAGTGAAGTTCCAGGGAATGTCCTACAGTACATCACAGACCAACAACGTGTTCGACCGTATAATTTTCGGAACCGCGAAGCCTAATTTATATTCTCCTGAAAATAATCCCTCCGGTGGGGAAGGATGTTATATACTGACGTTGTGTTTAACTTTTTACTCGCTATTCGTTGAGCTAATTGTTCCCTAATGTTTTAGCTGATGTACTGAAATTGATAGAAGATTAAAGCCAATCATTCGGCAATCCTCGTTCTCTGGTTATGGCACAATCATTCGAGTGCGCAGCACCCTGGTCATGGTGCTGAGCTGAAAGCGCTCGCATTTTCTGTTGACCACACCGGCATATGTGATGAAATCCTCAGTATCCCTTTTGGTAACCTTGAGACACTGATAACGAATATTGAACATGGAACTTCGCTCACCGAATATTTGGGCCAGGATTTTGAAAGCATCTGCGAACCCAAAGGCAGGAAGGAGTTTGGGGAGTATGAAATTTGTGAACCGATTATGCTCGGCTGTCCCCAGTTTCCGCAGCAACAGTCGAGTCTTCCACGCATCACAAAACTGAACATAATCGGTTTCAAACATGTCCTCATATTTTTTGAAACAACTTTTGGAAGTTTGTCCAGATTGGGTCTCGCAATTGTATTCAGTAATCGAGCTGGCAGCAGCATTTGTGGAAGAAGTTGGAGACACAACTGTTTTTGTCGCATTCACCAACATAGTGCACATCAGAGATTCCACTAGCTTCATCTGTTTCAAACTGTTTCTTCTTCAAACTGTTTCTGTTGCTGTTGTAAAATTACTTGTAGTTGTTCTGCCGAAATTGACATCGTAGGTTCGTGTTGTCGCCAGTTGTTGTGTTTTGCTGAATGGTCGTGCAACTCTCCGTCCTTTGGTTTCGTGCTCCGCCCACTATAGTATTTCAAAAGGCACGGTAGCTTCAGACAGCAATTTATGGATATAACGGAAAATTATTACAACGGTATTTATAGGGCAATGATAATGTTCCACAAGGTCGTGCTAGAATCTCCGTGAGCGGGAGAGGCGTCGAGTCAAAGATGCTCTATTCAGATTGGCTGGCATTCTGGCCAATCAGAGCATGCCTTCGTTTGGTCTGTATCCTGCACGTGACACATTCGTCCAAATGATGTGATGTTCCGTTATTAGGGAAGGCCGGCCTTCGGACAGTCTGTGAACGAGTCTCGGAGCCAGAAGCTGATAGATATCTGTTTATCGTGTCTGTCTACGTCCCAAATGACCGTAGCTTTAACGCCGTCAAAGATAGGTTTTATGACGCCCTGAATGCCCTACTGCAGCGAGCTAAAAGTTCAGACATCGTGGTGGTTGCCAGAGATTTGAATACATAAGTGGGCAGGCTCAGCGTATCTGAGACTCAATTAGGTGGTCGACATGCACTGGACTCGTTAAGTACGGACAACGGGAAACGACTGCTTCAGCTGTGTGATGATCACACGCTGTTTTCATGCAGCACTAATATCCGAAATAGCCGAAAGCGTCTGGCCATATGGTGTCCTCCAGCTGCAATGCCGGCCACAAACTCAAATCAACCCCATTGCCATCAGTTGCCGATGGTGTGGATCAATAACTGACTACCGGTCGTTTTGGAACACATTTATGGATTTTGGCCACGCAGTCGTCCGAAGTCGCTTCTCCCTACGTTTTCCAGGGCCGCGTAAGGTGCAGACAAATCGCTTGGCAACTGAAAGACTAACAAATCCGGATGTTAGACGGACTTACCAGAATCGTCTTTTAGTTTCTTCCAAAGGTTCCACCATCATATGCGAACTCATACTGGGACGGGATTGCCACCTCTTTGCATGGTGCTGGGAATTTTACCCGTGGCACGGCACCACCAGGGTCAATCAGGCGCTGGATATCACACTGAACGGTGGCACTACTTAAATCTCGGAGAAATATCCCAGCTGGTCTCGAACATAACGTGACGCGACGAATTGCAAACGTCAAGTGAAAGTTAGCGTGCGAGCCGACCGTGGACACAGAAAGCCAAAAAAATGGAAGGGGCCTAGAAAGCTGGTAATGCCCAAGGATTATTTCAGTTGATCCGTGCGACCGGTCCCCGGAAACCACCTGTGAGCGAAACCATCAGGTATCAGGATAGAACGACCATCTCAAATAAAGAACGCTTCGACCGATGGGCCAAATATTTATATCAACAATTGTCGTAGCCACCAGTTAGCACTCAGCTAAGACCCACAGTTGACGTAGAACCCCAAACGGTGAAAGTGGAACCACCTACGGCCTCGGTGGTTTACGACTGCGTAAGTCCTCTCAAGCGCCATCGAGCTTCTGGCTCGGATGACCTCCCACCCGCATTATTCAATGACAAGGATGCAGTCCTCTGTGAGCGCTTGTCTAATCTGTTTGCCTGCATTTAGGAAAAGGAGGCTGTCCAGGACAACTGAGGGGAGTCGGTGATAGTACCGACTCTCAAGGAACGGGCTCGTAGTAAGTGTGGTGACAACGGGGGTATCAGCCTAACCCTGGGCGTAACGAGACTGCTGGAATCACTTGTGCCTCGTCGCCTTACGGTGGCTCGTGAAACACTGACTCGAGAGCAGCAAACAGGATTCCGGCCTGATAGGGGTTGTGTTCACCAAATCTTCACATTCCGTCAGGTGCAAGAACAACGCCATACGTATAAGTAACTCACAATTCTAGTATTCCTGGATTTCCAAGGCGCATTCGACTCCGTTGATCGGTCTGTTCTTCTTGACACGCTTGCCCACCAAGGAATGCCCCGGAATTTTGTGAACACAATACGTTCATTGTATTCTAAGACTTCCGGACGTGTGAGAGTACACAGCGAGCTTTCTAAAGGATTCTGTACACAAACGGTGTCCGCCAGGGATGCCCACTGCCTCCATTCCTTTTTAACTTCGCGATCTACGAGAGAATGAGACGAACACTGGAAGGTCTCCAAAACCCTGGTGTTCAAAAAGCCTGTGAAGAAAACCATGTCGACCTGGAGTACGCAGACGACATCGTTCTCATCTTCGAAGAGAAGGTGCAGGTGTTTTTTGGATGAACTGACCAAAGTCATCCCGACAATCGTTGTCTCAGAACTACAGCCCTGTCGGTTGGCATCGGCGTATCCGTAACGAGGCAATTAAAAGGCGAGTATTCGGTTGTGCAACGGGTTCTTCCATTGAATAATGTGTCCAGCACCAGAAGCTGCGTTGGTTGGGACATGTGTTGCATATGCCTAACCATCGTTTGCTGAAGAGAGTGCAACAAAGGTTTCGAATAAATCATGGTTGTACAGCACCGAAGCATCTGTGATGAACCCTGATGTCATGCTGTCGACGATGATGATTATTTGTCAAGGGCAACGTTTACACTGCAGCAGTGCAACCCATACTGTCTTATGGATCAGAAACTTGTCCTGGACGCGCAGAGAATATACGAAAGCTGTGAGCGTTTGAATATTGGTCTCTCCGAATGATTGGTCGAGTCTGGTGGGAACATCGGTTTGGTAACGTTGAGATATAGCAGATAGTTTTATAGAGGAGACGAAACTTTCCCGCGAGGTAAATTACTTGTAGGTTACGCTGCTAAGGACACGTACCCCGCACGCCAAAGTACTGACTATCCCGCAGAGCTCTTTTCGCTCAGCGATGTGCCGTCACGAAGAGACTGGACCTTACCGTGGTGTAGCGGTTTGCGCACCTCAGCGATCCATTGAGCTATACTGGAGAGTGTCCCGCGACACTCAGTCTCTCACACCAGGTTGGTCAATGGTTAGAGGTCTGACGGACACAGTCTCCTGGCCCTCCAGGTTGGGGGTTGGAACATGTGGCGACTTGTTCCGTAGAAATGGTAATGCATTTGCATTCCCGTCAAACACTGCTGCCTTGCGGTTAGGCTTTTGAGCCAAAGGCTTTGGTTGAGGACCCTAATCGTCCTCCTATCTAGGTGTGGGCGCCCTGGCAGTATCCCAACCCACATACAACCATCAACTGTCATGGTTGTATGGCAGTGAAGCATCGGTGTTGAACACTGATATCATGCTGTCGATGATGATGATGTGCTGACTGGAATCGAATTAGAAGTTAACAGTGTATGACCGGGGAACGAAGTATGGGAACACTAACTAGTTGGGTCGAGAAATGGCGCCCTCATGGGTGGGAACCGCGGGACTCGACTAACTAATGGTTTGTGACACTGGCCGAAACGACCCAATCGCGCAGTCCGTGGCACTCATGCACCAAAGCTATCGCCCCACTTTACGTTCTGTGGACGCCAGTTGTGTTGGATTGGGAGTGTAGCCTAGCCACCTCACGTATTTTGTTCCAAACGAAATGATGTAGAATTGAAGGAGCACGTCCAACTCAAGAGAATATACTCACACATTCCTATAAAGACACTCGATAAACTATGCCTTCAGTATGAACTCCCGAATGCAACTTTCGACCCTAACTCAGTAAAATGAATCGGGGGCACTACAAGACAAAATTGCCTCAAAACTGAGTACCCGCAGAGACCAGCTTGGTGGATCTGAAAGATTGGAGAAGTGAAGAGAACAAAAACTGGACACTTCGGTAGTCCATTCTAGTTGAATCATCCGTAGAGTCCTCGAAAGTCAGTTGTCAGTGAAACCAAGGGTCAGATTTATTCCAATTTGCAGCAGAACTTGGACAGTTGGACGGCTTAAGTAGGATTCAGGTCAGCAATTGCTGTCGGTAGTTGATAGACTAGGAGGCTGTGAATATGAAGCCATTTTAGCATCAGTTAGATGTATATCCGTACTCAAGGGTCATCGGGCTTTTGATCCAGACAGCCATCTAAATGCTCTGTTCCAGGACGGCGATGAAGCTCTCAGGTAGCTCGAACTCTACCTCTAAGTATCGACTCCCAGTATATCCGGCTAATTTCAAATTTTGCACCCTGAAGCAAGCAGGACAACAAGCTGCTTTTGCGTTCACACTAGACTCACTTGACATTGATCTGTGCTACGTATCAGAAACAAGATGCAAGCACAGTGGTTAAGCTAACCAGTCCATCACCCTCCGCTCGCTTTCAGCTGCGAACCTCTGGCGATCCAGAGGCTGCTGCGGCAGGATGTGCAAGGGTTAGTATCGTCCTAAGTCACCGGGCGAAAGGATACTAGCTTGACTGGATACCCGTTGACAGTTACTTGTGTGCGGTTCGTCTGCCAACATCTGTGAAAAGGGAAGTTGATCGAGGCCTGTTTGTCGTGTCTGCTTACGCCTCAACTGACTGTAGTTCTGAACCACTAACGGCAAGTTTTTCGACGCCCTGAGTGCCTTGTTGCGGCGAGCTAAATCTCAGCTATCGCTGTGATTGCAGATCTGAATGCACAAGTGGGCAGGTTCAGCGCACTTGACTGAATTAGCTGGTCAACATGGATTGGACACGGTACGCACGGATAATGGCAAAAATTGCTTCAACTATGTGCTTATTGCAGGTTGCTTTTATGCAGCAGTAACTACCTGAATAGCCAAATTCGTCTGGTCACATGGTGTCCAACAGCGTGCCGGCTACAAACTCAGATTGACTACATCGCTACCAATTACGAATAGCGCGGATCAATAACTGACTGCCGCCCGTTTTGGAGCACATTTGCGGATCCCGAACACGTGCCGTCCAGAGTTGCCTTTGCTTTTGTTTTTCAGGGCAGCGTAAGATGCAAAAAAATCTCAAAGCAGCTGAGATACTGAAAGATACGGATGTTCGACGGATTTACCAGGATTGTCTCCTTGGGCCTCTCTCAAATGCTCCATCAGACGTGAATACATACAGTGCCGGGAGTTTGGCTTGCGGCATGACGCTACCAGGCTCACTCAAGCACTGGATATCAGATAGAACAATGGCACTACTTCTTGGTCAGTTGTGAACTCGACCCGGTGAACTATCATGCGTCGAAAATAAGCGTACGCATCGATCGTGAAGTCTGGTGGATTCGGGAATCCGGGGAAATCTAGGCCCAGAAAGCCGAGGATGACCGAAGGTTACTGCCGATGATTCATTCAACGACACCACAGAAAACATTTGTGAAAGAAACCATTAAAGATCAGAACGGAACGACCACCTTGAACAAACAACGCCTCAAACACTGAACCGGGTACCTTGAACGATCCTTATATTCGCCCGCTGCCACTCATCTGGAGCTTACGGTTGAAATAGAACCCTGAGTGTGGTCCTAGACAACATCCCATAGCCCCGGAGGTTTCTGACTGCATGTTCTCCCACTGGTCCAGATGACCTTCCACCTGCAACGTTCAAAGATGTTCAAAGTCAACGATTTTATGATCTTTGTCCGCATTCGTGAAAGGAGACTGTCCCGCAAAACCGACAGAAAGGGTGCTCGTAATGAGTGTGGTAACCAAAAGGGAATCAGTTTGATCCGGGCTGTAACGAGACTGTTGGTGTCAACTGTGCTTCGCCACCACCAGTCACCATCAGATGTTAACACTGACGCCTCACTGCCGTAGAATCATAAAGTACGTCAAATTGTATTGGGAGCGTTAGAGTGAAAAAAAAAGAAAAAGTGGGTGAAGGAAAGGACTTAATACAGGCCCGCGTCAAGCATGCTAAGGTGCCTACATCTCCAGGCGCTCAATCAGACAATCTGGAACGAAACTGACAGCGCAAGCACAAGGGCGAGATGGGTCAGTGGTCACAGGGCAAATTCCGAGGTTTGAATCCGACCTCAGTATCCCGAGTTCTGTCTCGGCTTGGGTAATCTGACAGTATTGCAGACCTCGTGTTTCCTTCGGGTGGTATGGTAGCTAGGCAGCGAAAGGATGCTACAGCTAAAAGATGAGCGCCGCTGAAATCGATCAGCCGCCATATCTTGCAAGTTCTCAAGCCAAGCGCAGGCGGGGTCACGGGACTCCATCCTGGAAGGCGTAACGCACCAAAAGTATACAAATTCTTCCCAATCTCTTTCACTCCCTTATGCTAAAGCATACATTCCCTATCCCATGGTTTCCGCCATTCTGAAGGAGACAGTGTTGCAGCATGTGTAGTAAATGGTCGAGCCAAAGCAATGGAGCGGGTGTTTTCCGTCACTGAAGTACCTACTGCATAAGCAAATACAAGCCGTAAAGCGCATGCCGAAAGATGGTATGACGATGGTCAGTCCATTCAACAGGGCTTGTGCTTCGCTCTGATCCTGAAATATGACGGCGACTTCAGCCGTTGAGATGGGCCAAGTGGTTAGAGCACGAATTTACTGACCGGAAGGCCCGCGGTTCGAACCCGACCTCTGCCTCTCGACTTCCCCTGTCTAGACTTGGGCGACCTGGCAGTATCCCAGTCCTCGTGCCTCATTCGCGCGGCATGGCAGCTAGGCACCGAAAGAGTGCTACAGCTGAATGATTTATTATTTTATTTACAGCCGTTGAAAGAGAACAGAAAGTGGACATTCCCGTCGGTCACATTTTGTGGGTAACATTTTTTGAAAGCTCACTACACACTCTCACGCCAGGAACTATGTGAATATAGGGACCCGATTATGCCTAAACTTCTGGAGAAAAAGTAGTTAACAGCACTGACCGATCGACAGAATCGAACACACTCCTGAAGTCAAGGGACATTAAGATTGTGGATCGTCTGCGTATGTAGCGTTGCTCTAACGCCTGCGTAATGTGAAGATGTGGTCAAAGCAGCACCTACCCAGTTGAAATTCCGTTCAATTCTCACAAGTCAAAGTTTCGCGCGTCACCATAAAACGATGGAGACTTGGTGACGCTAGAAGCCCTGTCACAACAGGAGTCAGACTAACACTTCTGTGGTTATCACATCCACTGTGAGTAACCATTTTTAAAATGGGCTCTATTATCGATTCACCCCAGTTGTCTGGGAAAGTCTTTTTGCCAGATATGCCAGACAGACACTAGCTGAGAAACCCCCCACCATGCTTGAGCAGAGTGGAAATTTATCACTGCCAGAAACACGATGAGTAGAGATATATACACGAATACTTGACATATCCACAGTCCATTTTTTTGTTGAAGGCCGGCAGTCCGGACTGGAGGTAGCACGTGGCCGATTAAATTGATCGGAGTACTGTGTACTGGTCCAAACGTTCTCTCTTGTTGGATATTAGGGAGCCCTTCTGGTCCCCGATAGTTTCGCCGGCAAAGGACTTTCCAAAGATAAAGTGTTCAAACTCCCAAACATGACTGTGTGAAGACCGAGGTGACCAGAACTCTAACCACTAGCCAAGCTGGTGTATCGCACACATAAAACCCAGTATATTTCACCGCGTCACGGGAGTACACAGAGCGTCACATCTCGCTAGATTTGTCTCTTCGTAGTGACACTCAATAGAGAATTAAACACAACAGCTAAAGCAGGTTGCTGTTCAGCTTGGTGCGGATAGCATACCTTAAATACTGCCAGACGAACAGGCGGTCAGGATTTCAGGGCCTACTTTCGAACTCTTCTGGCTGTGAAGACCAAAAGATGTGTACGTGTTGCAGCTAAAGACGTCCAGTGAGATTCCACTGCTAATTTATGAGGACAGAGATTACACTCATTCAGGGAAAAGAAATGAATAAGTGAAGGGATAGTTTTTAGTAGCCCGTTTGCCCACCTTCAATGCGGTGTAGGGCAAGTGAGATGACCAGATTGATGTCAACACGGTCAATGTGGTATGGGGTTTCTTTTGGTTGCATTACCTCAGACAAACCCTAGAAGACATTTAAAGTCACAAACGTGGATGCAACGCATGTTCAACCATATGACATCGATCTTTCTTAGTCATCGAATGAACAAGTGAACACTTGCATGATCAATACAGGACCGGTTACAACAGGGAAGGGCAGAAGAATTACTAAGAGAGGATACTCTCGTGAATAAAATGCCGGTATACTGGGAAAAGGAAACCATACAGCCACCTACGATACAATCATACGGGGAAAATCGCTCCATGAGGACTTACCCAGTAGTCTGTTGAAAAGTTGCTTGAATAAGTGGTACCACTTTAAGATGTTACGCTCTGGTCCAAAATCAGCAATGATCATTGAAATCTACATGTGCTCGTGATTACTCTGTTAATCCCCGGGGGTAACTCGAGAATGATGTTGTGAAGGCCGAAAAAAGGTGAATGCAAATGTCTTGTACGAAGAATGACAGCTTTGTTGAGGCGATCAGCTGAAAACCTGCATCGATACGAAGTGATAACGGAAATTTGATCCTTCTTTTTCTAATGCGGTGACCAAAGTCTAGAGGCAGTGGAAATCTGGTCAACTATGGCCCATTTAAAAGCAGCAATAAACCTAGGGTTATCTCAATGATTTGAAGTAAAAAGCATGGCTCCCATATAATGTTTGTAATTAACTCTCACCACGCGCGGTGAACATTGAAGTGAACGGTCCCTGCTTTGTCATGGTCCTATGAAAGCGCTGGAACCCACTGATGCAAGAGAATGTGAACTGCTTCGAAATTCGCCTTCATTCTATGTACCAAGTTGCAAACTGCCATTATTGAAGATCCGGGTCTACGAACAGTCTACGTAAACAGTATGCGGTCGAGGCTATCGAAACCAAAACTGTACCGGCACGTGCAACAGCCCAAACATCAATTGTTGCAACCGATTACCTGAGACCTCAGGCATCCAAGAAGCCGGTGTACTTTCACGCAAGCGTCACGGTGATGTACAGCAGGGTAAGCTAGTCGGTCTAGTAACATTGGCCGAGATCACCTAGTCCGTGAGCGTCCACACAAATATTGCACACAAAAGGTGTCCAGGTTTTTGTTGTGACTTACACGAGTGATACACAGATCCACCACCGCCTAGGTGAAAACACGGCCCTGACATCGATTTTTTGGATCCGGTGACCGGCGACTGAATTCACAAAAAGTACATTCCACAAATGACGCCAGTGAGAAGCCAGCATCTGCCTGCAGGGGCCACACAAGAGTACCATTCTACATGCATCAAATCGCCAAAGGACGGTGGCAGATAAGTCCGCGGGCTACCAAACGAAAACGCGGCCACTGGTGCGCGCAACACCCTCTTCAACAGGCGCGCTAAATGGCCGTGGGATGTGATGCCAATCAACAAACCCAGTTCACTGTACACGCAATCAATCGAAGCACTGAAAATGCTAATTGGCTGAAGTGAGAACTGCATGACTCCAAGTCGTTAGCAAGCAGCAGAGGCAAAGTGTTCAAAGTGTTCGATTGAGTAGACAGTAGAATGCAGGGGAAGGTCAAAAGGTTATCTAATAGTCCTGCGGACAAGCATTCCATTCTTGCATCCAGAGTATTCCGCTGTAAATTCACGGATTCACGGATTGATACACAGGATCGAGGTTTTTGCCCAGGTTTCCAGGGTCGGTTTTGTTCTTTTTGTTCAGAGGTTGCCATTCACCTGAAAGGCACAGGTGAAAAAGGGGTGTAGCACTGCTCTTTATGTTCTCAGTGCGGGACAGTATGCTTGCCAGCTCGAGGATTCTCATAAACAAATATCTAGTAGTGCTTTAAACTGGGTTCTAGAAGGAGCGTGGACAACCGTTGGAAGAAGGTCATTCCACGCAGCTACTATCCTAAATGAGGAAGAAGTTTACCTGATGGATGTATGCGCTCTGAGCGCGAAAACCTTCTTACTATGTCCCGGCCGTGTGTTTTCTCGGTCAACGGTGAAAAACCTGTTGGCCAAGCACTGTTCGAACACAGCATAAGTGAGAATTGGGTCCCCTCGGACGCCACGATACTCCAGGGGAAGGAGATCAAGCATCGCGAGACGCGTTTCGTAGTCCACGGATTTGAGGGCGGCAATCATCCTAGTAGCGGCTCGTTGGACACGCTCAATGAGGGTGACGTCCTTCGTGCGTCCTGAGTAGACAACTTGATTGGCGTATTCCAGGAGCGGTCTGACGTAGGCCCATGTAAGTCCGTGAGAGCGATACGGGAGAAGGTGCTTCGGATCATCCGTAAAATGATGAATGCCTTTTAAGCCGATTTCTCGTGTAGCAGTGAGAAAGATAAGTTCGAGGAGACCCAGATACCCCAATACTTTTTGGTGTGTATCCTCATGATGTTTTCTTGTCCTTTCTCACACAATCCGTCATTGAATACGCATGTCCGGGGCTTGTGAATCTGCAATACCTTTGAAGCGGAGTCATGAAACCCTTTAAAATTAGGCGAGTGTTTTTATAAGTTAATCTTCCGTCCTCTTGCGCTAAGCTACTAGAGAATATGTCTTTTCGAAATAACTTCAATACTAGTTCGAAAATTGCACTCAGTTTACTACTCACACTTTTGAACAGTATCCAATAAACACCGGCACACGTAGCTATCGGTGTAACTGTGGAAACTGTCGATGGGTCATGCGAATAGAATGCGGTTTTCTCGTAAATCCGCGTGTAATATACAGTGATTGACTTATAGGCATTCGTGCTGTACGACCTTGGGTACTGGGCTTTGCCTCATGATCCTTGTTTGTTTTCCATCCACAGAAATTGTCGTGAACACTTGCCCTCGGCGAATCACTGTCCCCTGGTGCTTCTGTAGCGTGGATACTACAATATTGGCGACCACGCCGGGATGGTTACCACATACCGGTGGACCTCCCACAAAGATCCTGGTTCTACATACGTGCATACATACCTCAGAGTTAACATGTTGCTCACTCACACACGGTGGACGCAGCCCCAAACTCAGCAACCTCAGCACACGCTCATCAGCCTGACGCGCTACACCACCGGCACCAGACGGATCACGTACACCGGGGACGGTGTCCTTCAAAAGAGGGGGCCAGTGTTATATACGGTGCCTGTCATTTTGATTAATTTGTATGTAAGTATTGGTGATGTACAACCTTGCTTACTTGGCTTTGGCTCATGAGTTTTTTTTCTGTTTTCCACCCACAGCACTTGACGTTAACACCTGCCCTCGGAAAATCACTATCCCTTGGTTCTCCCATAGCGTGCATATTAAACCGCCCAGCGTTTAAAGGAAGGTGGGGTTTATTACGGAACTCGAGGATCTACCGTTCAACGTTCGTTTACAGTTGCGTGATAGTGAGTGAATATCCACGAAAGTTCAAATAGGTGCATGAGAATGGTCGGTTTTTGAAAACAAGATATATAGGAGAGGTTCATGTTCCCTCCAACAGTTCACTACTATTCAGTTGGCGCTTGATTAAAGACAGAAGCCAGAAGTCTTCCTCCTTACATTTGGTGCCGTGGCCAGAATACGGATGAAGAGCCCGTGACCGCAGCCTTTGAAGGATGGGGATATGCTGAATTTTCCGAAGATTTTCGATGATGTCGTAGTGGTGGCTATGCTGTAGACTGAGTTGGGTAATTTCGCGGCACTGAAGGCCCTCCTCAGAGGCCACCCTGGATGCGGCCGGAAGAGGCCTTCGGAAATGGACAGGGCCGCCGCGAAGGAAGGTCTTGCAGTGGAGTTCGACTCACCGCCTTACCGCCATGAGGCGATGAGGCGGTTCAGGATGGTCAGGAGGAGACCTGAATGCGACCCGGCAGTGTCCTTCGCCAGCACGCAGCAGGCGCTGGATAGGGCCTTACCGATACTGGACAGAGTGTTGAGCCACCACTTGCGGTCTGACCAGTTCGTTGAAGGTGTTAAGCCTGTGCATGGTGAGCAATTGCGGTTAACGAGAGCAACTTGGCAGTTGATTGTTGGGGATTTTGTGCATTTGATATAAGATTCGGAAAGCAATAAAACCACCTGATGTTCTGAATCGCCCTTGAAGAACGATTATTTAATTACGTGTCAATAAGGACAGTGGTCTTACTGGGATAAATGATGGAAAATACGTACATGTATGTTTGCCGTGCATGGTCTGCGTTGAGCAAGCTTGATTGCCCATGAAACCAAAGAGCAGCATTCCACCAACTTTGAATGTCACAGATATGTGGTTTATGGAGTCGCTCAGATGCCACTTTGAGGAAGTTCGACAAGAGACATCTGACGCCATGGTGATGCCACACAACCCCAGCGGCCTCCTGATAAGGTCGTTTTCCATTGCTCTTGTGCGCATGATATTCAGTTTTGACAAGGCATGTGCCGGTGTAAAGGAGAAGGACATTTGCTGCGGAGTCATTTATTATCAAACAAAAGATAAATAGTTTCAAGTCACTAGACAGGAGAGTGAACATCTAATTTGTACACAAACTTTCAAAAATGGATATTCTCACGCGTCTTCTTGGACACTGCTGGATATTTATTGACTACCACACAATGGTCAAAGACCAATGCAAAGCGAGCCCAACATACCCTTGGGAAAATTCATCTTTCGTCTGACGCGAGGCGGAGCTCGGCTCCCAACCATATACCGCCTCAATCCCTCGTTACACCGGTAGCTTTCCGTGAAAATTCAACACATCTGTTTTACTGACTGTAGCAAGCAGCGAAGACAAATCACTGTACACTGTAAACAGGCGTACCACTAGCGAGCTTTAACGGGATTATCACAACTTTGAGGACATTGGAAGCTGCAGTTTTGCAGAGTTAGGAAAATGTTCGCTTCAGTTGAGACCGCTGGAACCCTCAATTTTAGAGGAAACCGTCGCCTGTAGAGTTTCCTGTATTTTTGTATTTTTACCTTACCTGTTATTGAGTTAGGTTAAGTTTTCTCGAAGGGTAAAAGGGATGCTTTTGCGTTCCATTTACAACATTCGTAAATCGCGGGTGGTTTTCGACTATGTTCTTTGCCTTGTACGTTTGGAAAAATGTGCGAGGGTACAGGAGCTACTGGATCGGTTTTGCGCGTTTCTCTTTAATCCTCTTACGGCAACTTAAGGAAGGGTGATTTTGAGATGATGCACTGTCGCGTTCATGTACACCGACGCTAGACAGTCCGCCAACAGGCACGCGTAGGGCAGTTTTACCCGTTCCAACCGACTGTTCATCCTTCCACCCGTTCCCTTTTTGCCCTTAATTAGGTGTAGCAATCTTTGTTGGCAACTGCCCATATACAAGCGATAACACGAGCCCCTTGTTTATTTTAAGACATTCGCTTGCATTCACGCACTTCTACGATGCTAAATGGGCTAACATACCATTCATTTTTCTGCCTCCTAACTGAATAAGTTTCTCAATGTCACAATGAAGCGAATCTTCTGCCCTCCACTGGATAATGCCACAGTGTTACACAGTTAATTGTTGGAGCCCACGCTCCGCCATTCGATTTTATATTGCTCTTAGTCCGAGCTGCTCTATATCTTACCGCACTCCACGAAGATGCGCGTATTCAAGTTTGTGTATACTGATCATTTATCGGTCGTTTGTCAAGATTGTCCCTCAGAAGATAGAACAACTTCAATTTGATATTCTGATAACTATGAGCGCCAGAAATTGCGCTAGCCAGCTGAGAGCGCATGGCCTACATGTTTACGGTAAGAAGATCCGTGGTCTCTACACGATGCTATAGTTAATGGCTAGCGCATCCCGCAGACGCGCTCAATCAATACCAGATTCTATGCATCCACCAAATAAAGAGAGAAGTGGTGGACCGGAAACTTCGTTAACATTGGTATACTTGCTTCCTCAACAACTCATCGACCGTGATAGGTAGGTTGTTGACTGTGAATTAATGTGATTTGAAATTTTCTATGCAGTGGAGCTTGTAGCTGTTAGCTGTCTGTGACTGTCATACAATCCTTGGATGCCGCAATCGGTCACCGAAAGTCACCAGTGGTGCGTATACTAAGTGCAGTTACGTGGCAAAAAGTAGACGGCGGTCATTTCCGACAATGTTTTCGTCGCATGTTCTCAAACAAAATGAATTTTGCTTCAGTGGCTTTAGTGGCAGAACATGTGGTAAAACAGCCCGCCCGAGAAACTTCTTTTTGAAGCAAGGATTTAGACAATCCCATGTGCGTGAAAATAAAGCTTCGAGGACTAAGTGTAGTGTGATTCAGGCCTCTGTTTAGTAATCAAAGGTAGGTTGGACCCTCATTTTCCGCAGCAATAGAATGCTGTCTCCAAAACATTAACCATCTAGCCAATCTGTACACACTCCGTTCAGTTGATCTTCCTTGAGACGGTTTGTATAGAACTCGGGGAAGACAATGTTAGCCGGACCGAAAAACCGGGTTAGTACAGAGAATAATACTCACTAAACCTAAGGGTGCTTGGAGAGTTTTGGTGGCTCCTTCAAATTGGCGATCTCACCCAAACACGGCAGCCCGCCTTCGCTCTGAGCAGGTATGAGGTCTCGGGTGTTCTCAACATTTGTTTTGTTGACATTAAATTCATACGTCTTCAGGCTTTTTGTGGCCATCAAACAGAATCACACGCCCGAGATCCTCTGCCTTGTGAGAAAATTTTCCTGAAATAACATGCAAATTATTCCGGCGTGAGCGTTACGAGAAGTACGCGAAGCGTTTATGGAAAGCAGAACTTTATGGCCATCTTTGTTTCGTCATAGGGTGCATATGAGCACTACAAATTTTGTGAAATCCATCACTAGTGCAGTATTTCATACTGCATTCACGATGCATACGTGCTTATTGATAACTTTGTGAATGCGAGAATGGCACAACATGACACTGTATGAGAGTACTAATGTCACCGCCCATTTTTGTGCCCCTAATTTGTCTATAGCGGTACTGTCCGTCTATTATCTGTATAAATAAGCCAAGCAGTTTACGCGTTGGGGAAACTGTTCGCCTTCCATTAGGGCATAGATAACAGGGCGTCCGGTACCCATGCCATCTGAGATCGGGAGGAAACAGAGCTTGTATCTACAGGCCGAGCTTTCCTTTCTTCAAAAGGGCTTACGCAAATAAACTTATGGCGCGTGCACCGTCGACGTTCACTAGACTCTGGAAACATCAGAACAGCAATATCTACTGCCATCTGGCGCAGAATAGGCACCTGTATTGACCTTTTTCCGATAGCAACGCGAACACACGTCGCAAAAGCTTAGCCAGAACTGAAGGCATATCCAATGGCACAATAAAACACAACTATCCGTCAGGTACTCAGCTGAGGCGGTCGACGTTTCCGGCGGCAGTTGTACATGTCCTGAATTTAGCTGAGTTTGTCAAGCAGAAACTGCCGCACTTTGCACGGCAGCGTCTCGTAATGAAGCAGGGCTACTCATCGGTTAGCTGAGGAAGTAGGAAGCAGGTCGTACAAAACTTGGAAACATTATGCTTCTGTCCAAGATAATAAAATTCGACTGCAAAATGTTTTTGTGTCTCCCTAGGCCACAATCCCATGGGCAGCCAGTACCTTCTGATATCGTTTGTTATTGCTGATTTTTGCTGGTCGTCTGATGCTCAGTATTAGTGCTTCGTTTACCCACCGTACCCACAAATACAGCATAATTATCCTCTATGAATTTTTAACGCCTAAAATGCTCCCAGTGATGGAGGCCGGATAGTCACCTTTTTCAGAAAATATCTGAAGCCACAACGCTGGAAGTTCAAAATTTCATGAAATTAAAGCCACGCATACAACAAAATGAAGCGTTTACGTACATTTTTATTAAACTACATAAGTTTTGGGGATAAGGATCAGTTGTCGGAATTACTTGCAATCATACATCGGCCTGATTCTACCGCCGAAACTATGGAGCCTTCAATTTGATCAAGTTTACAAGGCGCGGTACTTTTCAGTAGTGTATCGCTCATGGCCATTTGCATAAATGTGTAAGCGTTCAAGATAACATAACGATATGCACGTAATCACCATTTTACCTTTGAATCATGGATTTAAAATGTTGCAATCTCCAACAGTTCGTAGGTTTCCTAAGACAAGAGATAATTTCCACATAATTTTTAGTCAATGTTTCATCAAGATGAACACTTTAATATCTTTCCTCTTTATTCCACCCGTCCAATGTAACAATCCAACAGCTAAAGAATTTCGGCACCACACTGCTGTTTTTGAGGCTCGAATGGCGTCGAGTATGGTATTTAAGGAAACTGTGCAAGCCGAAGTCACGATGCATCACAATGAAGCGTTTGCGCTATCAGGTATGCCCATATATTCACGAGATGATTCAGCGCTCTTCCAGAAGTTGAATGCAATTTGCGATTGGTATGCATAAGAATATTCATTATCACAAAGCACTACTAAATGCATCGGCCATCGACAACTGGCCATTGTCATAACTGTATGAGTTACCACTTATCTCGGCCACTTATCCCGACTTCTGGGCCCATATCCATGCGCTCCTTTGAATTTGACGCTCAATGGAACGACAAAAACAGTCCTTCATCATCATAATTGAATGCTTTATCGCTTATCGATACCCAAACGTAAAGTTCATAAAACAAACATTGACGAAACGTTTTCATTTATTTAATGTACCGGCATAAACATACTGCATAGCCGCTCCATTTAGTTTTCCGTGAGCCATTCACACCCGACGATTCTACAATGAGGAACTTCTATTCAGTGTAGTCCCGTAATATCGTCAATGAGCTTTAGTTTACCGCATCATTGAGAATGCAAGTTTACCACTTGCTCAGGTGGTCTCATTTCTGGCGGCAAAGAAGCCACGTGTTGCAGTGTCAAAATTCAGTGCTTGTACGCATCATTATAAGCAACCAAGTTGAGAATAAATGGAGGTTCATTCAAGGCATTCGCCAGATCATATATTGTAAGCCCGATCCCTGCAATCAAACACCTCCTGAGCCTTTGAATGTGTCCTCACGGTTGTTGTTTTAGCCCAGGTATCCAGCACTGGTAGAATCCAACTGTCGAATTTGTTCCCTAGGGACACCAAATTTTAAGTTCACTACAACTTTGCTTTCGAATGCCGATGTCCTTTAAAAAAGCAGCCGCTTCGATCTTTTCGTAACTTCAAACCATCCCAAACGCAACCACAGTACCGGTCTCGGACGTCGACTTTCAGCTTGTCTGCTTGTGGTTGTCAACCTAATCTTCCGTAGTTTGCGGTATTTGGATGACCCTAGAAGAATTTCCCACATCTCAGGTACGCATAAAACCCTTGAAGTCGTTCGCTATTCCAGTCTGCCCTCAGGCTTTTTTCAAGTCTGTCATATGGGCTCATCGTTCAGGCCGGGGTATTGCAACATTTCTTCAGTTCAACAGCGAGGCCTAAAACATTGGAGTGGATAAGCGACTTAGACAAATACCCCTGCTAGCATCTCACTTGGAGCTGCCATGTTTCGGTATTATCTTTTCCTCAGCAACAAATACTATTGAAACCGCAACCAAGTATTACTCGTCGCCATAATTTGGCCGATACCATCTTTGTCCTGTAGGCGTTTGATAAACAGTGACTCCACATTGTACACCTGCTTGATGCGCCTTGCCTGCATGTCCACATTTCTGCTGTATTATCAGACTTTTTAAACTCTTCTCACTTCTAAACATCTGACAAACTTTCTGTATCTTTTCATCCACTTCCTCATCAAACTGCCCCCGAAAAAGCAAAAGAGTGCATGAGTGACCGATTTTAGCTCGAAGTCCGTGACCTTCCTCAAAAGACTTTCCCTACGTCATGGTGAGCCCCATAGTCCACATTCTGCCGTGCGATGAAACCTAAAATCTTCCTAATCCACCCCTCTACCTGCGGTGGTNGTCATGGTGACCCCATAGTCCACATTCTGCCGTGCGATGAAACCTAAAATCTTCCTAATCCACCCCTCTACCTGCGGTGGTAAATGAACCTCAATCGACTCCGTACGCGCTCAGTTAACCGTACCCAGCGTAATGCCACGCCTCCCTTCCATCTTCTCTCATTGCCCGACCACACCGTAGTTAATGGTAGAGGCTTCCTAATTGGCGCCATTGGCTGGTGATCCTTTTATGCGTGAGGTACATAGGAAATAGCAGAGTAAAAAAATCTGCATCATGTGTAAGTTGACAGAAACTCCTTAAACGCGGGCAAAGTGGCGAGTGGAAGCTGCATTAGGCATTCTTTAGATGTTTTTATTCATAGTGGACATTAAAGAACGCCAGAATGTGCCGAAATGCGTTTTATCTCGCGCAAACCAGTAACAAGATGCGAATCGTTAATAGTCCGTGACCTTGACATTTTGCTCACTCAAACAGAATGCTAACAGAAACATGCCTCTAAAAGGTGGAAATGGATTAGAAAAACTTCCCGTTAAAGTAACAACTTTGAAAACCCTATAGTTTCGGCAAGAATAATTCAAGTGTGCTTCTTGTCAGCGGCGTTCTCATTCAACTGTAAAAGGTCTCGGTCAACAGATGAAGAAAAAATTGCACACTGTTTCCAAAACCTGCTAAATTGGGTATGTTTGCTTTCTTGCGGACGTTACCGATGTACCTGAGGTAAAAATTACCGATGGTTAATTCTCATAGCCTTCCACTAGAAATAATCGATTCTGTGGTAACGGTTTTGAAATATGGTTTATTTACATTGCAAGTAACTGATGAATGTCTGCAGTCTGAATGCCTACGATAGAATAAACCCATCCCTGTGTATCAGCCGATTAAACGCGGTCAACGGCTATATATATATTGTTTGGTTTTTATGCATTCACTTTCCTCCACGCTCAATCTCTTCGGTATTATTGGCAATAATTTTTGGCGTTGAATAGGCAAAGTTTTTATGCTCGTTTGCCTGGTGGTTTAATTTTCGTTCGCTCTAAAGCAAAGTACCATTGTTGCGCAGACCCACATTTGTGGCGTTGTAATTGTCAGAGTGGACCACAAGACGCATCGCCTCGATATCGTGGCGTGGGTACGCAGGGAGCTCACAATGACAAACAAAAACAAGTCAATGACTGTGACCTTAGGAAGTCCCATTAAAATAACAGCCTCGGCGGATCCAGTAGATCTCCCGATAAAAAATAATCATAGGTTAATTACCAAGAAGTCGACATCACAGTAGACTGCACATGAGGATATGATTATGGGGGAACTTTCATCAGCACCGTAACTATGCTTCTGATTCCCTACGTGCACTCTGCGTACATCCGAGATTATATTTGCGTCTACTATAGTGGCTCGGCACTCCCAACCGGCGAATAGACAAGGCTGGTGAAAGACGTCAAAGTAGGTGGTCTAAACTCCTCAAAGACGGTGTATCTCAGTCGACGGAGATGTTTCGCGAGCTCTTCCGCAACCAAATTATGACTAGCACATCTGATATCATGTACGATTCAGCAGGGCTGAGGAATATTCCGCGGGGGTGGATACCGCGGATAGATATTGGAGGAACCACTTGTTGAGGGACTACAAACAACAGGTTCAAAATAGGCGAACGACCGAATTTGGTAAACCGTTGCCGTAAACTCTTTTGTGCAGTCCATCACCCCTATCAACCACTGGAATTTTATGAATTCACCTCTGACTCTGATCGGAAAGATGAGATCCCAAACAACCTTACTAAATGTGAAATCATTAATCGCACTGTGTAATACTTGGCACTTAGCAGACAAGCTTTTCCGTACGCACTCAATGCTGCATCGGGCCGGTAGCAGTCAGACTTGGAATACCAATCCCCAAGTTTTTTACCGGCGTGGATGTAGATGATCTGGCCGCCCGTAGATAGACCGAGTCAGTCACGAATACACTGCCTGATGCAATTGTCTAACCATTTAGCGTGTTTTGGTGCACTTGGCCAAGAACAAGCGAGTGTGCCAGCGTCGGTACTAGGTGGTTTCTTGTGGTCACCTTTCTTCCACGTAGTTTTATTGGGTACGCGCAACCTCAAGCAGTTCAAACAGCTGAGTCCGGTGGTCGGATACTCATTCTCCTTAGAAGAGAAGGTTGTGCTAAAATATGTCACTGTATTTGCCGGACACAGAGGATTGGTGAGTCCTTCGATGAAGCAAAATGTGTGCCTGAGAGTACTATCGCCCGACGTTTGTTGTTTTCACATGTCACCACTGGTTTCGTCTTTCGGGCGTTCACCTTCATACCAGCTTCTTCCAGCTCGACATCAAATGTTTCAAGCTCTTTTTAAGGCGAGCTTGACACTATGCACACACGACGCAATCATTGTCAATGACCAACCACCCACTATGATGTCATGGAACCGGTACCTCAGTTGCGACGTCGGTAATACAAGAACCTCATTCATTGGCATGATGAACAATAATGGAGAGAACGGATCTCCCTGACTCGCACCCCTGTATCAGTTAATCTCGGGGTTAAAGTAAACTGTTGTAGCATTCTCATAGGACTGTGCGACTTATCGAGCCAGCGATGGCAGTGCTCCAAACTCCTTGATCAATCTGAGAGCTGTGTCATGCGAAACCGAATCAAGCATTTTCCAGATATGGGCAAACACTAAGCTGGGTTTAGAGGCGCGCGCTAAAGGGTGACGAAGTAGGACATGTGACAATGATAAGTCCAAGAACAACCGTCTTGATTTTGAAATCCAAATTGTGGGGAATTCAGTTGCAACCTATGGCTTCAGCGATCAGCAGGCACTTCATGAAGGCGCCGAACAAAATGAATGACGAGGAGATTAGTCTCAGTCCTAAATCCGTCCGGATTTGGGACCTACAAAACTAGGGTAACAAGAGCATGACACATTCGGCAAACAACATTCAGGTGATAAAAGTGAACGGGAATATCGAGCCAGCGCGGTGAACAAATGGAGTATTCTGGGTGTGCGCTTGTCCAGAAACATGGATAAACTGCCTATTAAACCGAAAGCACGAAAGACTTCCTACCTTCCGCGAACATAATCTAATAGTTTTTTTGGCACCGCATGACTCGTCCGTCTTCCCACGTGCTCCTGAACAAGGATAACCTGTTTCCAATACCGCTCGACCGCAGTTACCTTTGTAAAGATCTCTTCGTGACCCAGCGAGCGAACTGGACGCCGTGTCCTTTCGTCCCCGGTGGTGTGGAGTCCAGATAGTAGCTCAGATGGCTAGCCGATTCACCTTTCGGTTGGCTTGCAACCGGTGGACCAGCTGATGACGACATATGGATGCAGTTTTTTTAAGTGCGCGGAAATGTTTTGGAGACGTGGAGGTACGAGAGCAACAAAACTTGCTGCGGTGTTATGGTGCCAGACTGCTACCCTCGGGAAAATACCGGAAGGTCAACATTAGCAAACAAGGTGTTTGCCTGGGATTCGGAGAGCGACGGGGCGTAATCGACGGTTGGTTGAAGACAGACACCATAGCCATAGGCTTTTGACGATTAAACCGCTGTTTGACCGATGGTTTGGTCAGGGCCATCAAATAGTTTGTATTGTTTTGCTTGCCGGTTAAGCAGCCGTTTGATTTCTATGCTGATAGTTTATCGACTAGACAAGTACTACTTCAATCTCGCTAACAGGGTGGTCTTTTGCTTTGCAGTAATTTTGCTCCAAAAGTCTTCATGGTTTCCTAAGAAGTCTGCTTCGTCTACCACGGGTATGACTCGGAAGTTACCGGCGTATAGTGTAACAAATTCGGAACTTCCGATAAGACATATTTTTATAAGGTAAAACAAATTTATAAAATTTTAAATATCATCCCGTGACTATCTTAAGCCCGAAGGTANTATGTTGATAAAACACTCGGCATTCTTTAGACAGAGGAGTGTACCAGATTATCGTCAGCTGTCAAACACGAAAAGATCTAAGTGGTCCTTTGCACAGGCGACCAGTCCACTTCTTAAGGATGTTAGGATGTTATGCTGTGAGGGATAAAGACTGGTTGATTTTCAAGGTTCCGGGACCGGTACGATTATGAACTCACATCTTTTCCAGGACAATCACTGGGGTGCGCACCCCTAATAAGCCCAATGTTTTCCGTGTGCGGGGTAAAATTCGAACCAGCATTACCCAAGCTATTCACGACAACGAGATATTTATCGCCCACTGTACTCCGGAATTAGTCCAGTATAGATCACCTGGGTTCGGTAACCGGATTAAACTATATTTTTTTTAGAAAAAACTCACCTGTGCTCCAATTTGAATTATTCCATCTCCATCTCCACTTTTGCTCGTTGTGACTCCAGACATTTACCTAACCACCGAAGGTCACTCATGGCCTGCAATGGTTTTCTGCTTTAGTTCATGCCAGCTGGCTATTTCTTTGAACTAGTCGGACCCCATGCACATTGTTCCCAACAAGTTGGTTAAGAAACCTATTACAACTGCTTCATCGGATATTTCTCACTGTTTATGACATTGTCCTATTTTTGTGCAATCCGCACCCCCACAAACCCCCCACTCATGCTTCATTCTGACTGTAAACATATGATCATGCCAGACGGTATGCCACCCAAAAGTTGAGAATAAATATTATTATTATTATTAATAATAACAGTGATTAATTGCAGGCGTATATGGGTCTTGCGCAGGCACGAATTTCACATCCCAATGCATGCAATTCGTCTCAGTCAGGATGGGCTGCTGAAGGACCCTGTTATATTTTTCATACAAAAGATTCAACAAAGTAGATTGTGTTCCATCAAAGTAGCATAGCATCACCGACTGTCCTGGAAGGATCTTGCAGTTAAGCCAGACTTTGCCCTCAGAGCAACGTTGACTGCCGCCAGGGTTTTCGCGAGTAACCACCTCCTAAACTGTAGAGCTAGAAGCGCCGTACAACCAGGCCGCTGTCATGAAGTCACCTAGCCCACTTGTGGCCAATGTTTAAGTTTTCCATTGTGGTCAATTTGGGACCTTCATTCATCTGGTCAGAATGGTTCATCTGTTTTGGCTTGTACCAAGGTTAAACTAGCAGTGAGGCTGGGCGAACGATGGTTTGCTCACAGCAGACTTTGCAGGACCGATTCTCCGATAGGCTCATCAGAAACATGCAGACAATTCAGATTAAAGAACGGCTTACAACTTTTTGCACCATATTAAAGTGCTTGGTGTCTCGTCGGTGAAACAAATCACGGCGGAATGAACCGAATAATTTCCAACCGATACAACCTAGCACAAGAGACACAGTGTAAGCCGCCGGAGATTACGCAGTAGACGACGTTATACCTTTGGCATATACGGAGTGTAAATGTGTATGAAACGGAGTAAAAACTGTGCCGCTGCACATAGACCAACGAAGGTTACATTGAATAAAAATCATACTCCCCGCGGGCTACAAAATGTAAGAACGCCGTCACTACAATCATTGATTCAATCAGGCTGGGAAAAAACCGATAGGAAATAAAATGTGTAATATATATGCCTGCAATGTGGTAGCTTTTGGTGAACCACGCGAATAAGTGATACAACAATGCATTACATAGATGGCGTTTATTGTTGCAGTATGTGCATGGAGTGTGCTGGCACAGTGAGAGCACACAATTCACATGAAATGTACGAATGCCGTCACTGAAAGCACTCACTTAATCAAGCGAAAACAAACCGACGAGGAATCAAGTGTGCAATGTTTCTGCATCTGTGGGGTAATGGGCTGATTATTGCGGTGCGTTTCTGCTAACTAAGCGGACAAATGATACACCAATGGATTAGGACGTGCGTCTAATGCGGCGCTTGTGGCCTCTTACTTTTCACCGTTCGCTCATCGGAAAAATTATGTGGCAGTTGACAGTCGACGTTCACTGTTAGCTATGTTCTCCTTCGGTTACCCTAGTTTACAAATGCCAATGTAGACTGTTTAGTGCCTGGTTATTGTTCCCCCTCCTGGTTGCAAACTTCGATAGTTACTACTTGCATCGCGTGGAGTGTCACACTTTGGACCCCTGTACTGGACACTGTCGGAAGATTGGCGGTGAACAGGCTTTCGTTTACGAGAAATACACTTATATGCAAATCAATCTGGTTTTCATGAGAGACTCAACTGAATCCCTCTTTTATGATATTCTGGAACTGAATGTGCTGAACACAGGCCGCCTGATGTTTCAGGCACGATATTTGAGATATCGCAGTATATTTTCATGTTTTCGTCTAGTTTTTACATAGCAAATGCTTAGCAAACAGGGAAACTATGCTAATTGTGTTAGCGATGGCCAGGGCATCATCAGACATGGTGCACTTGACGTGAGAACCACCGCCAACAAATTCGAGAAAAGTCACAGGAAGGTTCTCAGGTCATTCTCAGTATCCTGCCATGAAAAATCAATGTCTAAAAGGAGACTTACGGCAACCATCTATAAGAAGTAGCTGCTACATAACATAATTTTGCTGGTTAGTAGAAAACTACTAATAATCAATGAGAAATCTGAGAACCTTCGGAACAGTTCAAGCAATGCCAAGGTTGAGTATAAAAAGCGAAATTCTGTTGCTGTCGTCCCGCAAACACTGGGCTCATCCTTGTTTATTGTATTGTGTTTCCAGGTTGAGGATGTAACCTGGGGAAATACAAATTTAACGGCATAAATAGGACTCACTTGAATTGTCCCATCCAAACGCGTGCTGACCGAATGTTTTAAACGTCGTTGTTATTGAGATACCCGCCGAACTTTGATCTCACATAGAAGCGGATGTTGAAACAGTGGCTCCGGCATTCAATCATTGGCCGTATGACCTCCAGTTCTTCTGGATTCAGTCGACGGTTCCGATTATGCTACCGGGATGGTTAGGCACCCAGAAGTTCACGGTTGTAAACCCTATTGAATTGGGTGATTCGTAACGAGTTACCCGGTCCGCCAACGCCTCAGATGCGCGTGATCAAGCAGTCAGCGTCGTTTTCCGTCGTTAGGACGACGTTCAAATCCTTCCCGGTGGCATTGGTACTTGACGAACCTTTTGTCACCGGAGAAATTTGCTTTCGAGTTCCGCACGCTATAGTACGATCCTGAAATCTACTGGAACTACTTGATTTAGTGCACGAGTCCGTGAACTTTGCAGAATAGGCGGTTGTCCATGTTTTTTTCCAAACTGAGTGGCAGCGTTCACTGTGTGCTCTTCAGCGGAGGCAGCGGCAATCGCAACGACTGATTGTGTAGGTGAGGAGGCCATAACAAGTGTGCCTCACAGGCGTGCGCGGGTAGTAATATAGGTCACGTCCAACAGTGGAAATGGGTAATCAGCCAGTACATTTGATGAAAGAACACTACTGGAAACGTGTTAGGGAGAGTGGATTAAACGGAATTTCGGACAAAAATAAGGAACCAAAAAGTCGTGGTAGTAATAGTTTGGCAGAAACTTGTAGCGGACTAGGACCTAATCAGCGTTGTAGCGGACAGGACCTAATCAGCGTGTTCGGAAAAATTAACAAGCAAAAGTAACCAATACAAAATCACAAAAATCAAAATAGGAAAGGAAAGAGCAAGAAGTAGCAGGTCGCGCCGGAAAATTGTGTATTCGTAACATTAAAACAAACGTCATGACACAATGTGAACGACAGTTACAAAGTGGTGTTCAAGTTCAGGAAGAATGGTAAATGCGACAACGGATTACAGACACTACAGCACTCCCCCCTAGAGCGTCAGGAATAATGAAATGGAATGACGCTTGATAATGTGACAAAACTCAAGGGGTGATGTCTGTGAAGCGAACAGGAGTCTTGCAGGTTCGACCAACACGTGTTTGCTTCAGGATAGGCAGCGGGTGATCGTCAATACGTCGTGCTATATGTTCGAGGTTCCTTGGGATGGCTGTACTGGAGGTTTGGGAACTTGTGGGTAGAGTGACTACAGTAGGGGGATCTGAGTGAGACTCGTCATCGATGAATGCAACTTTGAGTCTGTCGATACTGACGGAGTCCGGTTTTCCGTTCCTCTCAATCACAAAGTACTTGTCCTTGCGAGAAATGACTTTAAACGGACCATCATACGGATATTGCAACGGTCGTTTGACGCTGTCAACACGGACAAATACATGTGTACAAGAAGATAAACCGGGATCCAAATGTGTGCGTCGACCGGATTTCCGAGTGTCAGACGGGCGAAGAGTACGCATATGATCTTGCAGTCGACTGACGTATGTC
Organism: Opisthorchis viverrini; assembly: GCF_000715545.1. Classification (NCBI taxonomy): domain Eukaryota; kingdom Metazoa; phylum Platyhelminthes; class Trematoda; order Opisthorchiida; family Opisthorchiidae; genus Opisthorchis; species Opisthorchis viverrini. The sequence goes on from NW_008751682.1 coordinate 1,009,117, forward strand.
GATGGTGAGAGGTCTTCATTGGGTGTGGATACACATACCATATCTCCGGGAAGACGTAGCGTTTGTCCATAGACAAGTTGGGCTGGAGTGCAACCAATATCCTCCTTCACGGTATTGCGAATGCCAAGTAATATCACTGGTATCGATTCGGTCCACAGCTGTGATGATGATTTAGCCATAATGGCGGCTTTCAGTTGTCGATGAAGACGTTCGACTAAGCCGTTGGCTGCAGGATTGTAAGCTGTAGTTTTGAAATGATTGCATCCTAATAGATGGTTCAGTTCACGAAACAAGGAACAGGTAAACTGACTCCCACGATCTGTAGTGATGCTCTCAGGGACACCAAAATAGGATACCCAAGAATCGACAAGGTGTCTGGCAACGGTTTCGGACGAACAATCGCGCATGGGGGTCGCTTGAGGCCAGCGTGTGAAGCGATCGACTATTGTTAACACATAGGAACATTCGTTGGATGGTGGAAGTGGTCCAACGATGTCTACATGTATATGCTGGAAACGGCGTGTAGGCAAGTTGAAACTTCCGGGTGGCGTAACCGTGTGTTTATGGACTTTACTCAGTTGACAGGTTTTGCACTGTTTTGCCCATTGTCGGATCTCTTTCTGCATACCAGGCCACAAGAAACGTTCACAAATTAATCGAGCAGTGGAACGGATACTCGGGTGTGAAATGGAGTGGAAATGCATGAAGACTGACCGACGATATTTCTGAGGCACAAATGGACGAGGTTTACCAGTGGACATGTCACACAGAACTTTAGAATCACAGTTTAAGAGCGGCATATTAACGAACTTCAGGGAAGGATGTGATCTAAGCTCTTGTAATTCTTCGTCCTGCTTTTGGCTCTCAGCTATTAATTGCAGATCGAACGGAGCGTGTACCAAGTGGTTTATATGGGCACGGGATAAGGCATCTGCAACTAAATTGCTGCGACCACTAATATGCCGGATGTCACTAGTGAATTGGCTGATATAATCCAACTGCCTAGTTTCCCTCGGTGAATAACGATCAGATGTCGCGTTGAGTGCAAAAGTGAGCGGCTTATGATCTGTGAGAATCACGAAGTGTCGGCTTTCCAAAATATGTCGGAAGTGCCGAACAGCTAAGTAGATTGCGAGAAGTTCACGGCCAAAAGTGCTATATCGAGTCTGTGCAGGTTGTAAGCGATGCGAGAAGAATGATAAAGGCTGTATTTCACCGTTGACCTCCTGTTGTAGAACCGCACCAACTGCAGTTTGTGAGGCATCAGTAACCAGGAAAAGAGGTGTAGACGGATCAGGATTTATATGTGCCAAATTGGTTGTCTGATTTAACACTTCCTTAACCGTTTCAAATGACGCAATGGCCTCCGCTGTAAGGGTGAAATTGCGCGTTTTCAGTCTGAGTAGGTCGGTGAGCGGTTGGACAACCTCGGCACAGTTAGGGATAAAGCGACGGTAGTAATTGATAAGGCCAAGGAAACGTCTCAACTTCTTAATGCTGTTGGGAGCTGGAAAGTCGCAAATGGCGGAAACTTTAGATGGCAGAGTACGGATGCCGTCTGAGTCAACAATATGTCCTAGAATTTCTAGTGACGAAACACCAAATTGGCATTTACTACTATTGATGACTATACCATATTGCTGAAATCTTTCAAAAACTTGCTTTAAGTGAAGCACATGCTCGTCTTCTGACCGACTGGCGATAAGTACATCGTCGATATAAGCGTAGACAAAGTCTAATCCCCGTAAAACTTGATCCATGAATCGTTGAAATGTTTGAGCTGCATTTCTGAGCCCAAATGGCATACGAACGAATTCATATAGACCGAATGGAGTGGTGATAGCCGTTTTGGAAATATCGTCTGGAGCGACAGGTATCTGGTGATATGCTCTGACGAGGTCTAATTTACTGAAGACAGATTTGCCGTGAAGAGTAAGGGCAAAATCATGCAGATGCGGAATTGGGTATTTGTCCGGGATGGTGACACGATTTAGTGCACGATAATCGCCACATGGTCTCCAATCTCCCTCGGACTTTTTGGGGACCATATGCAGTGGAGATGACCAGGGGCTGCTTGATGGTCGTATGATACCCAGTTGAAGCAAATGCTGAAATTCTGTCTTGGCTATGGCAAGCTTCTCCGGAGCTAACCTCCGTGGACGGGATGCGGTGGGTGGGCCTTTTGTCGAGATATGGTGGAAAACGTCATGTTTTACGGAAGTGGTCTTGGAAGCAGGTTTCAGGATCTCTGGGAATTGGCGAAGCAGTGCTGTGTAACGGTTATCCGGCAAAGCTGGGCGGATTCCAATAGAATTAATGGATGAAGCTTTGCCATTTATGGAGAGAGTTGTCGAATTGTCAAGCAACTGCCGTCTGTGGAGATCAACCGTGAGACCAAATGACGTGAGAAAGTCCATACCAATAATGGGTTTTTTAACGTCGGCCACTGTGAAAACCCAAGGGAACTGACGACGAAGACCTAGATCGAGAGTAAGAAGCTTTTCACCATAGGTCTTAATGCTCGTACCGTTGGCTGCCTGCAGAGTATATGCCACCGGCCGTAGGTTATGCTTGCGTGTAGGAGGAATTACACTAACCTCAGCACCGGTATCAATGAGGAAACTCAAGGACGTGGAGCGGTCATATACGAAGAACAGGCGACAGGTAGAGGAGCCGGGTGCAGTGGTCGCCATTACTGGCCGGCCATGGCGTTTCCCGAATTCGAAGGCTTTGTGGGGAAAGTGCAAGGTCTGGTGCATCGGATAGCGCGGTCACCGAAGCGACGGTGGTAGTAGCACCAGCCAGGTTGGTCACTGTGCTTGGGAGCACGACTGTGGGATCGAGACCTAGAACGTCTATGTTGTTGGGGGCGACCAATGAGTTTCGTGACTTCATTCAGTTGGAGGGATAACTCAGTAAATTGAGCTTTCATTGCACTGAACTCGACCTCCAGGTTAGATTGCGAAGTGGATTGTTGCTGAACGTTAGAGACCACGAACTGTCTACAGGTTTCATGGACGCGGTCAGCCACCTCAGCTAACTTCGCTAAGGAAGAATCCTGCTCGATGACGGAAATGACTTTACGGACTTCGATGGGCAGGCTTTGTTGCCAAAGTTCTTTCAAAACCGCATCGTTGACCGGATGCTTACCTTGCAGGTGCATCATGTGGCGGAGATGTTGTGACGGTGTTTTATCGCCGACGTCAACACCGGAGAGAAGCTTCCGTAGATTCTGCTCATCGCTGGAAGCGGTACGAGAAATGATAGCTGCTTTGAGAGCATCGTACGGATCGGTGGACGGTCGGGTGTATATTAAATCAGAGACTTCTCGGGCAACGAAGTCTGGTAAGCATCCTACCACATAATTGTATCTGCTACTCTGCGAGGTAATGCGACGGGATTCGAAAATGGCCTCAAGTTGGGCGAACCATAGCCTCGGATCACGTGCACCGAATTCAGGTAACTTAATGTAAACCACGTTGTCTATTTCGGGTGTCTGTGTCTGTTCAGAAGCCATGCTGACGTGGAAAATAAATACAATAAAGCACGGGAGTACTGCAGAGAAGAAAAAAACTAAGGAATGATTCGGGCTCACCAAGTATGTAGCGGACTAGGACCTAACCAGCGTGTTCGGATAAATTAACAAGCAAAAGTAACCAATGCAAAATCACAAAAATCACAATAGGAAAGGAATGAGTAGTCAAATGGGGACTCACGAGTGCGTAGGTTCAGTAGTCCACTACACCGATCTGAATGCAGTAACTGGCTGTGAGAGGAAAATATTCACTCGTCGAGATTTCCTGCAGATGGCTCCGTGTGAGTGAAATATTCCACGGTAGGAAAATTATTCACGGCTAAAAAGTGTCACAGGGATTTATTGTGACGTTTAACAGTTGACACAAACACAGAGATTTAGTCCCACTGGTTCAACAGTCAACAAACAGTTCAACGGGCGTAAATACAGTCGTTCAGCAAGAAGTCAGCAGGTCGCGCCGGAAAATTGTGTATTCGTAACATTAAAACAAACGTCATGATACAATGTGAACGACAGTTACAAAGTGTGGTTCAAGTTCAGGAAGAACGGTAAATGTGACAACGGATTACAGACACTACAAACTGGACATTTGTGTTTCTGGGAATCTCGATTCCAACTTAACTACATATCCGATGCGTTTCGTGTTCGGTACTTCGAGTTGCTTTCATCTCGACTAATCATGCTTTCATGCTGTATATGTCTGTTAGTAGTAGTGTGTTATGTAGAAACGTGCTAATGGTTGAAGTGCGAAAGAAGCAGGTCAACTTCCTCCAGATTTGAACCGCAAACAAGCCGGTTTCCGCACTCAAGCTTATCTGACTAGGCCATCAAGCCACGAGCACTCAGTGATGAAAACACCCGTTATGTGGCCAAGTCGTAGGCTAAACTGTCGTATGTTTGGGTATGTGTCATGTGATTCAGTGTAGCTAAACATTTGCTGGAGTTTGACTTGTGTACGAATTGACTACTGATGTCGTGACTCACGTGAAAGCGTGAATTGCTTACGAAAGCTAAAAGAAGTTAGTGCAATTGTTAGAGACCACATGGTACTGGTGGTCGAAAAATGCGCAGCAATGCTACTCTTGTGACTTGATTTTGTCTCGCGCTTTCCGTTTGACTAGACGGATGCTGATACCTGTGTTTTCGGACCTGAGGAACATCTGCCGTGATTCGTCGTCTCTATAGACACATTCATTGTATTCGGATAACTCATACTAAGCTTGATGAAGGTAAGGCTTTTAGGTGTTATTGACCAATGCCTGTAGGTCAATTTTTTTGATTCACTGCTTGATATCACCGGGGAAGTATTCAGGTACTTTTTTCTGGCAGCAAAGTTCTCCATTGGAAATGGTGAAACACGCCGGACCTTCCATAGCCGGCTGATAGCTTTTGACTAGAGACTAAATGGTAAGCTGCTGATCATAACGCCTACCATAAAGTCACCACCTAAATGAAGCAAGCCGTCGTTGCTTGCACAATACAGCGATGAAAACCAATCTGACGCACAGGATCGACATTTGACCGGGGGTTCGCAATACCTGATAGATTGGCTGGAAGTAACCAGCCTATGACAAAACAGAAAATGTGGTAATACGAGTTCCTTACCAAATGAAACTAGATCGCATATTAAAAGATTACACTAACAAGCCACCGTCCATTTGTCAAATGCTGACGTGTACGACCAATGTGGATGATGATGCAGATCAAAAGTGGACAGTACCAAACCGCTACAAACAAGAAATTCTCGGGAACAATTGCGCCGAGAAATTAGTTTTTGATGTGAACCTTCATCATATATCATCCCAAGATCAAAATGGAAATGACCTCGCAAGAGTCGTGATCACATCTTAGGCCTGTAGTGGACAAGGATCTATGTATGCGTGTACAGCTGAAACACAAGGAGTTATTGTGACGTTCAACAGTTCACACGAACACAATAATCCAATCTCACGACTTCAGCAAACAGCAATCAGCTCAGCTCAATGCAATTCCACTGACTCAGCAAAAGGCAGGGAAGTCGCGCCAAAAAAACTGTATATTTTTCCATTTTCGATTTAATGTAATTATTGGTACAATAAAACAAGATGTCATGATACGTGTACAGTGTTTACAAATTGCAATTCAAGTTTATATGAAGAGAGTAGAAAATGGGGAAAATGTAACATTGATTTGCAAAACACCACAGTACTCCCCCCTAGAGCGTTAGGAATGATAAGGGAATGACGCTCGATAGTGGTAAAAATGTTTTATGGGGTGTAGTCTGCAAAACGAACGGGGGTCTTGCTTGTACGACCAGTACGGGTGTGCTTCAGAATAGGCAACGGGTGTTCGTCGGCAGGCTGGGATACTGGGTCAGGTTTTTTTGGGATCACTGTACAGGACGATTGGGGTCGTGTATGACTGTCGACTTGAGCAGGTGGGTCGGGGTTCGAATCATCTACATATGCGACTTTCAATCTGTCGATACTCACGGAATCTGGTTTGCCGTTCTTCTCAATCGTAAAGTATTTGTCCTTCCGAGAAATGACTTTAAACGGACCATCGTAAGGATACTGTAATGGTCGTTTGACGCTGTCAACTCGGACAAAAACATGTGTGCATGAAGATAAACCAGGATTCACTTGCGTGAGTCGACTTGACTTGCGAGTATCCGCTGGACGTATGGTTCGCATATGATCCTGCAGTCGTGAAACATACGTTGATGGTGAGAAATCATCAATCGACATCGAGGCAGCAACCATGTCTCCAGGGAGACGCAACGTTTGTCCGTAGACTAGTTCAGCTGGAGTGTATCCGATATCCTCTTTTACGGTGTTTCGTATTCCGAGAAGTATTACTGGAATTGCTTCAGACCAAACCTGGGATGACGACTTGGCCATTATCGCGGCTTTGAGTTGTCGATGGAGGCGTCCGACTAAACCGTTGGCTGCAGGGTGATATGCTGTGGTTTTGAAGAGATTGCATCCCAATAGTTGGTTGAGATCACGGAATAAGGAACAGGTAAATTGACTTCCGCGGTCAGTTGTAATATTCTCCGGAACACCAAATAGGGATATCCAGGAATCAACGAACGTTCGGGCTACCGTTTCAGATGAGCAGTCTCGCATTGGGGTTGCTTGCGGCCATCGTGTGAAACGATCAACAACGGTCAATACATACGAGCAATCGTTGGACTGTGGTAATGAACCAACGATATCCACATGCACATGCTGGAAGCGACCTGAAGGAAGGCTGAAGTTTCCGTGGGGCGTAAGTGTGTGCTTTGTGACTTTGCTCATTTGGCATGTCTTACACTGTTTGGCCCATTGGCGAATTTCCTTCTGCATACCAGGCCACAAAAAACGTTCACAAATTAAACGGGTTGTGGATCGGATGCTCGGGTGTGAAATGGAGTGAAAATGCAAAACACCACAGGCCAAAGCACTGGAGGCATAAATGTTAATGTGTGCAAAAATTAAGAGAGGAGATTAATTAAAATGAATTCTGATAATATTGAGGCAGACCATGATGACTTCTGGTTTGAGTACACGTAGAGCGAAATGAAACATTTTAAGCGAATTTTTTTTATTCACCAACAAATGCTCTGAAAGAAGGCATCTCCCGGCTAATCATTGGCTGTTGCAGTCATCAACTGTGCGATTCCGCTCCACAGCACCAGAAGAAAGTTTTCTATTGATTGAGCACTTCAGAAAAATTGACCCGGATAGTTCGGGCGTGGCTCAAGTTACGCTCATTTACTCAATGTCTTTTACTTAATTACAGCGATCGAAGGCTCTTCAAAACGTTGGCTTATCTGCGTAATAAAACATTACTTGCAGAAAATGAATAATGGATGTGAGACGCAAAACAGGTGCAATCAGACCTGTTGCGTCTAAGCAGATCTTCTTAAATACCCGGCTGTACAATTGAGGGCAGACGAGTGGTTCGGAATGTGAGGATGGGAAACGGAAAGGATGTGAATGGTTTCAGTGATACAGAGCATTACTTTGGCGCCACACCAAAGAACTTTGCGGGAGTCTGTTGCGCCCATTTTTGTGAGGTCAGTACAAACTCCACTAATAACCGGAAAAAAGCATTGTTGAACTTGCAGCGATTACTTTACTTCTGCAACCACAGAGTCTACTGATGAATTCACAGGAGCTAATCAGCGTTTAGCTCAGGATTTCGATTTCGGGTGAAAACGTTCGCTAACTCTTCAGGGAAATCAACACCCACTCCAGGCCCGTCAATCAATTTTTTAGGTTGAAGGTATCTCACTTGTCTTTGACTGCGATTAAAGCATGGGGTTAAAGGATTGTTATTTATTTTGAGCAGGACGAGGAGACCACACAGGGGGCTGGTCAAATTAGATACATTCACGAAAGGACAGAGTTAGGAACTGCAGATCCGTGTTTGGTTTGCATGTATCATTATCTATTAAACTTGGGCCGCCTGAAGCTCGCTTTTGAGGTTTCCAAAACCTGATTATGAGGCCTGTATGCCAGCTCTCATGTTGGGGATTGGGATTCGTTCACCATAGAGTAGCTGTACAGCCCCCACACCAACTTGGTGATACTCCGCTAGCTGGCTTTGCAGTTGTCTGATCACCCGGAGCCTGAACAAAGCTCTCTGCGTGGGACATGATGCATGTGGATAGTGGTGAAGCAGCGTTAATTGACCATAACGTGCTGCGGACGAAACCCAGTAAATTGCTCTCCGCATTAGAAAAGTCAACAATAACGGAATTGCCCAGGCCTCGTTGAAAAACGACATTCTAGACTTGCTTCGCGTAACGGTCTGCAAGCGATGACAACCAGGCAAGTACCTTCATGAGAGAAAGAACGTGGCACTTTTTGGCACTAAAGTGCGCATGGTTATCTACGGAAAATTGTTAGGCCACACTGTGGTCTTCCTAAACGTTGCTGGGTCAACTGGATCCCATCTCACTTCTCGGCATCGCGAGAAAATAATTTACACGTTGATGATGGGTTGATGGGCAAATCGTTTTTGAAGGCAAGGAACAGTGCGTGGGGTGGCACTGAAATCAGTAATATGCCAAAGAGAATGGGCCTGTGATCTCGCACTGTTCCACTAGTTTCAATTTTTTACTTCTGGCTAAGACACGTTTCTAAGAATCGTACTGGCAAGTCCAGAACCTCACAGACGACCAGCTCTGTCTGTAGGATATTGTGTGGTGTCGACTCAAAGGACTTTGTGTTCAGGTAAATTAATTCTGCTCCGATTTCCCCATCGAAGCCTCCGGTCTAGCTGTCTCGCCTGAGAATGATATTTATGAGGTTACGTTTCGTCATCCAGTTGTCCGTTTTACTACGTACGTCTATATTAGGTTTACTGGGGACAACAGAAATTTCGGCATCTGATTTGATGTTTTCATGGGAAGTACATCCATCAGGATGCTGTCCGCAAACGACTAACTTCCGACTAATGGTTAACCCCAAGAAGCAAGCCACCTAACGTCGGACGGTGAGGCAGTCGGGCGGGATATTTGTTGTTCAAGAGCATCCAAGCATAATCACAGTTCCACTGGTAAGAAACCATTGATGTTCGGTGCTAATCCACAAAAGACACTCGTCGTTGTCATTGGAGCCGAAGCCTAAGCTAGAGGCAGCATTCATATGTGACCTCGTTAGGATAAAGCAATCTACTCGAGTGTTGAATTCTCTAGTCTCATTACCAGTATAAAGGAATACATTATAATGGACAGGAACGTTGTTTGTTTATGAAAAATGTCCTCACTTTTTAAGTGCACGATGTCTGTCAGTTTGATTGATTTATACGTAAGTATTGGTCATGTACAATCGTGCTTACCGGGATTCGCTCATGAGTTTTTCCCCTGTTTTCAATCCACAGAAACTATCGTGAACACCTACATTCGGAGAAAAACTGTCCTCTAGTTGTTCCACAGCATACTACATATTTGGCGACCATGCGTGGATGGTTACCACACAGTGGTGGACCTTGCACAAGGATCCTGGCTCTAAACATGTTCATACGGGACTCAGAACTAAAACGTTGCTTAATCACAAACGGCAGACGCAGCCCCAGACATAGCAATCTCTGCATGCGGTCATCAGCCTCATGAACCACACTACTAGCACCGACCGGTTTACGTGGGTCATGGTAAACCAGGGACGGTGTTTTTCAGATGGGGGCTAGTGTAGTTCATGGTGCCTACCAGTTTGATTGATTTATATGTAAGTATTGGTAATGTACCACCTTGCTTACCGGGTTCGCTCATGAGCTTTCTTCCTGTCCTCCATCCAAAGAAATTGCTTTGAACACCTGCCTTCGGAGAATTACTAATCGCTGGTGCTTCCATAGTGTGCATACTACATCTTGAATTGGTACCACAAGCTGTGTGCCTAAGCGAGCATGCTAAACAGCTAGCGAGATTAGCATGTCGGTCATTGACGGTTCTTATAAATGTAGTTATTTATCACATGGATGTCTAATCCAACAAGAAAGTTCTCAGTTGTGGATCAACAGCAACAAAAACATTTCTCTGCAGCATCCACACATTCATTCCAATTTTTCTACCACTAGGCTTCAAACGGTGAAATTTCCATAAACGCAACTGCTGCAATTGGATCTCGTATTCGGGTTCCGTAAGTGTAGTAAACGTCTATTGTTAAAGTGGTATGTAGCAGTAGCATGTAGTAAAAACCCGCTGGCACTGTTGCTTAGGATTTTGTGTCATGAGAACAACGATAAACACAGGAGAGGAACTCTTGGATAGAGGGCCGAAAGCGGGACATTTGGTTGCGTGAATCTAAATGTAATAACTGGTTAACATTATTAGTTTACTACAGTTGTCCACCAAAATCCAGTTAATAGTAGCTCTGCGGGTGGTTCCTTGCCAAGCTGAGATATTAGCCACTTGATCGCACCTAAGCCAGGTAGAACCTGGTAGGTGGTATGGTAGAACCTGCCAGCATGAATATCACTGGGATTGATTACTCAATGCAGTGTCTTTAGCCAAGCGCAAGGAGTAGTGGGGAAGGAACACGTATCTTCTTCGCCTTTGGGCATGTCTCAGTTACACTCACGCAACGATGGCCCAATCCTTTCTTCTAATGTCAACTCGTATATGTTCATCTTCGTAGCCCATTTTACTCATCTAAAAAGTAGCTGCTTTACTAAACTTGATCTCTACAGAGGCGATTTCAGCACTTTTCTGGTGTATCGCCAACCATTACTATGGACCGAAATATTCAGTCCCCATGTTTGTTCTTAATTTGACTTACTAAACCTCTGAGTTATGAAGATGCCCTTCAAATGCCATGCCATTCTTCTTGTAGAAGAATAATGTAGCGCTTCCGTCGCATCAAAGCTTCTTTTAGGGTCTATATGAACTCATCACAACAGACTACTGGATCATGTTACGCTAGCTAGTTTAACTGCTCACAAATATATACATCATGACGCAAGACCCGGCGCTCCCCTTCATGAAGATGGAAGTCGTCAAACCGAAAGGGTATATCGGTTTGGGCTTCCATACACAGGATGCCCACCCTTTGGTCTCACCTACACAGCGCGGAACTCGGCAAAATAAACTCCTAGAAGAAGTCTATCCCGTGACATTCGAAGTATATGTCCTACAAATGGCTACCTGCATAGCGTTAGTAAGTAATTCAGTGCACGGGAGTCATCTGATGTACATCGGCAATGCCAATCCAAAGCTCCTATTAGATCCCTTCGGTGATTTAGAGACACCCAGGACCAAGAGCCACGCAGGGTCTAGGTTTCTGATCCGCAAGACAGTATGGATGACGTTGTCTAGGCGTGCACCCTGCATTTGAGCGATGCAATGACGCTAGGGCGGCAACGCAGGTGTCAGCTGGTGGAAAAGTGACCGAGGTGTTTCTGATTTGAGAAGTGACCTGGTTTCCAACCCGGCTGCCTTAAACTACTCCACTACCAGGGTAGACGAATCTATCTACCAAGTCGGTTGTTTGGTCTGCAAGCGTTGGATCAAGGCATCCTGCAGCAGCATCTTACACTTTGCGTGGTGTGAAGTGCGTGTAAAACCGTGGGGCAAGATGGCTTGCGTTCCCAGAACACTTGCACCAGTGCAACCAAAATCTACTGCATACTTAATGTTTGTGAGCAATTTCTCCGGAAGTATTTTAGTTCCACAGGTTTGAGAAGTCAACACAAAAATTAAACGTGGCAAACTTATAACAGTTTATGAGGAATCGTGGTAGAAAATAGTCATCCTTCACCGACTGATGTGGTGAACCTGAGCAACATCCTAGTATTTACCGGTACGCGCCGACAGGAGTCCTTGTAGACTTCCTTAACAATGGATAACAATTAAGGAGGGTTTCTAAACGGGTATCAGTACCTGTACCCGGCACTCGGTACCGAGCTGGGTACCGGTAAAGTTTTCGCTAATTGATGGAGTCATAAACAGCCTTCACATCAAGACGAACGATAAGAATGGAATGCTGAACGGACGCTGTCTCCTAGAACTGGTTTGATTGAATCATTCTAAGCTAGGGCAAATCCTAGTCCAGTTTTCACGTTTTCGTCTCTCCTGACGCTCAAAAAACCTTAAAAAACTAGTGTCATACAACACCTTGGATTCCATGTCCAGCAGGCAAACAGCGTAATGGTTTTCTCATGGTGTTGTTGGGCCTTCTTTGAAAAATTGGGCTTACAGTTGGGAGGTCCTATCTTACTAGTGTTCTGTTCTCATTCCAAGAGCTCTCGGGCTAGGTAGATCTTTTACAACCAAGCAGGCCAAATTAATGAGTCATTGTTTTCTGACAGAGTCTCTAAAAACCGGAAAAATCTGTCACATTGTGAGTGAGAATGTCTAGTCAGAGGCCACGGAGAGGGTCTCGGAACGAAACCTTTCCTCCTCTTACCGCCATGTGGGTTGAACGATTGAGCCAAAGACTCAAGATGAGGTGCCTTAGGCAAGCCTTACGCAAGCACCCTTCTCTGAACTTGGCAACCGAAAAGTAGGATCTCTCTACACAGCTCAAAAGCAGAAGGTAGTCTTTTTGATTGAACAAATCAGATGTTATTGGTAACCGAGTCAACTAAGTCTGTTTGTGGCCTCACAAAGTGATCTGTCTACGTAGAACCATAAAACCTAAACATGAGGCCAAGAAAGTTGTTCAACGTAGATGCATCGAATGTCTGTACTCCTTATCAGGAAGGTTTATGGAAATTCGCTTAAACCTTTTCGTTGAAAAATTGGGCGCAGCTTGCGTCTCCTAAACCTACGTCCTAAACCTATGTACGTAAAAGACCTTTACGTGATGATATATTTGAAGGTTATATAAGGCAGGTCAATGTATTCATGGTTTGACTTCCCGGTGCCCAATGATGCAGAAGTAGCTCCGTGGATCGTTATTGCTTTAACCCAAAAATGCTCTGCATAATGAGATTCCTGTGACAGCAAACTGTGTTCAGTCAGACCGACAGACTGATTTTCAGACTTCCGTCTGAACTCTGGACCAACGGCCCCAAAACCGAAATATATTCGTTAAACCTGGATAAGTCCCAACAAACTGTAGCAGTAACACTAGTGATCACAACTTTTATGGTTATCTGTTGAGACTCGTGCGGTTGACGAGGTACCAGGTTATGAACTTGCTAGGCGGCGATTTTTAATGTCCATTTGGGAAAAACCGGGCGTGAGAGCTATATCGGAGGGATATTTGGTGTAGATACTCTCAAAATATTAACAACGATGACTGATTTTTGAAGCTAAGTGCTGCAATCACATGTCCCATGGACAAACTCTCGGCTTAAACGTAAGCCGAGAGTGCCCTTTACGTCATAAAAATGGGGCATCCAGATTGAGTGTACAGCGATGAACCATAGATGGCGATCTTCTGTTCTATAATGCCGCCAATTTTGGAATACGCATACGACGTCAGATCATGTCTTGTTTCTTCCACGTGTTGCGCTGGTCTCTAAGCGGCTAGGAAGGCCAGTAACTGCTATGTTATCATTACCTGCAATATTCAGTCTCCAGATTAGTGTAACAGGAGCAGCTGTCCAGAAAATTCTGGAGTGCGAAACAAACGGTTTGGTCAAACGAAGACTAGTTGAAAGCCCGAATCACTCCAAATTTGTGTTTTGACCACGTGCATTTTAAAGCGAGGCCATAAACCAACTTATGTTGGGTTCCACTGCAATTTAGGTAACTGAGTACGGTGAGAAATTGTAGCGACTGAGTTCAGCACGTACATCAGTATAACCAAACGAACTAGAAATTCAGAATTCACGATGACGCAACAAGTGGCACTTATGTAATGAAACTGGTGTGTATATATAGCACTTGGAATATTAAAACGAGAGAATAATGAATAGAGCAACGAATGGAGCATAGATAATTTTCATCACACCCGCCACACCTTGAATGAGCGCGTTTATATTTACAGTTCAGTGATGATCTTGACCGTAATCTTTCGAATCTTCTCGGATTGGAAACTTAAGTTTCTTTGGAGGTTCTTCAAGGATACAATAAGATCATCTACAAAGGATTCATTGGAATTTGAAATTGTAGAAGTGCCTGGTATTGATCTTAACCATTTCAACGTGTCTCCGTTAACAAGAGACATAATCGAAATCGAGAATTATGAACCTACGTTTGCTATTTGGTAAAAATATTATTCCTTTAGCAGTTCGCAGCCCATTAAGTTTGAACAATATAAGTTGTTTTGATCGTTGGTTTGTTCGCTGAGCTACCAACATTTCCCTCTATATCAGCCGTTTTGGCACAGCAAATCACATCGGGACAGCGTAAGATTGAGCAAGAAGGTCTATAAAATGGTCACTGAGTCGCACTGTCAGCAGTGACTGGGAGAAGCGGTGATTAGGGAGAGCCCGTTAAATGGAAGGATACCGGCGATAGAGAATGATCATACTCTCGTATAACTCATCTAAAACTTGCCGGTTGCATTCAATAAATTTATCTTAGAGCAGCATCATATAAATGTCTAGTCCAAGCCTTGTCTTTTGCATCCACTGGTGGTAATTGTAAAGACCGATTTGGCTGGCCTGAGTTGCCCAACCTAACATTCAGTGCACAGCTGCTTTGTTCATGAACGTGGAATGTTTGGTTTCAAGGCAAGATGAAGTCAAACAAAGGAGTCCAGTTTAGAAGACTGACAAGGTGCTTATTCCAGACTGTCTAATACTGTTTTCATTGCTAAAGGACAAGAACTCATCGAGTTACGGGGGGACTCATTTGGAACATCTGGAGGACGAATAAAATTCCAGAGGAATGGCAAACAGTTTCTGTAATCCGTGTCCATAAATGTACATTAGACCTGTATCTGAAATCTGTCGAAGTATCAGTTCTCTTAGCATTGCTTCTAAAGTGCTTGCAGACTACGCAGTCTGACTAGCATTATGAGGGGCGAACTTCTAAAAACCAGTAAAGTTTCTGTCCGGGTGGTGAATGCATAGACTAAAGATTTACCTTAAGGTAGCTTTCCGAGCACTGTCTTACACAGAGGGTGTATATGGTATTTGATTCAGTCAATCGCGTTGCTTTGTGACAAGGTCTATCATTCAAAGTTGTACAAAACCGTTTAGACACATTTCACTAATCCAATTTCCGCGAGAGCTTGAGAGTCTACGGAGAGTATTATGCTGGGTCTATCACCAAAATGCTGTGCACGTCAAGACTACCCCTTGTCACGTTTCTCCTTCAAATTCGCACTTTAATTAATTATTGAGGAAACGCATACTCTCTCCCTTTACTCTGACCTGGAGCTTCTCATTGTGTAAAATCTTAATGCCTGGAGTACGCGAACGCCATTGCGCTACTTGAGTCAAACCTAAAGCAGGTCGACATTACATTAAATACTCTCATTAATGAAGTCATGCGTTTTGGTATGCTCTTTGGGGCCTCAAAGTGCGAAGTTCGTACCACAAAAGTCGATGAGACACCAGAACCATTAGAGGTAGTGGACAGACTTACAGTCAACAAACCAAACTGAATGGATTCGATAACACCCATTGAAAGTGACTATTTTTGGTGTCTCAGGTGGGCTTTTCTAGAGGTGCCCCTATACTGCACGGTTGGTAGAAAAACCCCATCATGGTGCACGGAAACAATATTCCTCAAGTTAAAATTATTTGTCCTTTATATGAAGCTACTCATAAACTAGCGAAACCTTTGGAGAGACCACTACTAATTTTGCCGTTCCTGCGGATCCGGTCCCCCGAATCTCCATCAGTGTTATTTCGTCCTCAAACTTAGTTTTTCACTACCTCCGCCTTCGAATGTAGTTGTAATGGACACTGACAGACAGATCTTCGGTGGACTAGAGAGCAAGTATATCTATTGTCTATTGTCTATGTCTATTGTCTACAGAAACTGGAGCACATCTGTTGTCGTTTGTGCATCATCAAAAATACTAAGGGGAGAATGTTTGAATACCGGCAGTTTTTTCAATGTTAATTGACATGCGATGCAAATCCATAAAAATTGCGACTGCATGACAATTTTTCAGTTTCATCGAGTGCGACTGCTATCACGTTGCTGTTGGTTTTGCCGATCCTGGTTTCACTGAGATAGGAAAATCTCAAAGCTATTGTCAAACTGACTAAATCTGAATGTAAGCAGTGGAATATTTTGACCACAAGGCCAGACGGTGGTGAAGACCTATTAGTTCAACTTTATATTTTTACAAAACTACGAGAACAAAGGAGTTCGAGGGAGACTTCATTCTGTCATCGGCATGGTCTTGGTTCCAAAAGAAAGTCACCTTGTCAATGAAAGTTTAAATATCCGGTGACGTTCTAATGAATTATGCTGCTACCTCCTGCACCACGTGCCATGCCCGCTAACCTGACCTGCATCAGGTCACGCTTTTCGTTTATGCGACCGTCAAACTGGGATAGCCACTATTGTTTTCACAATGCTCACAAAAAATCCGCATGCAACTCGATACAAGATGCTTACTCTTGCACACAGGAAGGGAGTCAACAGGTCCACGGACAATCAAGGGACTGTACTGTGCCGACACACGCCACTTACTGCAACAGTACAAACCCTCTTCCCAAGCTAAGTTCTGTACATAATAGAGAATTGGGCTAAACCGTCACTATGTTCTCTCTGCGTCACCACACAACACAAGCAACGCTTATTACTTGATTCTGGTCTTAGACGCGCGGACTAAAAGATAATTAAAGGCATATATATCTTCAACCACTACCTTATTCATTTACATTCAGTGATATTCTTTCCCAAATGGTGGTAGATGACAGCTGGAGCGGCTCATCCAAATGCGAAGATGCCGAAAGGAATTCACTGGATTAAAAAGTCGAGAGATCAGTTTCCATGAAAGTATTTTTCCACCACAGGAGAATGCACCTATGCCTAAAAACCACCACCCACTCAGCCGAGCTGAGAGCCATTCCCAAAAATGTTGTACCACTCACGAGCAAATTGCTGTTAATTCAGAAATACTGATTATGCTTACGGCTGCTGACCCAAGGTAAGTTTGGGTGACAGCTGAGATGCCAACTCGGATAATTTACAACATTGTGTTCGTGGTAAGTAGCTGGACAATTTCCATAGATTTTGACGAGGTGAAGTGTTTTCTGAGGTTTTGTGAGTGCACGAACCTACACAACTTTTCCGATGGAACAATGATAAGCAGATGATAACACTGCTGGTCTGATGAAAGATTGCGTCCGAAAAAAGGAACATACCCGTCTAACTGGAATAATGAAAAATCCCGGAAAGTTGAAACTCTGACGAGAAACTATCCTGAAGGAATTCTCACCACAAGTAACTATGAGTTTCCGCTCATATTGATGCGTAAGAGAACGTCATCCTAAGCTACCTTCACATAAACTATTTGGAATGACATATTTTTTTTGATATTCTCTTATCGCCTGACGGAAAGATTTCGTGGTTTCCCCCAAGTTCTAGTGATTTCGCAGTGCTACGCACAAATGCAATGGTCTTGAGAGAATGGCCAGTAGATATGTCTCCACTTGTAACGCTCCGACAGTTCGTCAGACCGCGGCAACACACTCAGTTTTTCACTACTATATAGCCCCGTGCCACTGGTTGATCTATAGTTCACTTCGTATCATAAACCAGTGAAAAATCATTCAACTCTAAATAGTGAATGTTAGTTTCATCATAAGGATTGTGCACCAACAACGGAAGACATTCAGTACTAGATAAATAATAAATGCAGGTGAGGTACAGATTTTACGTACGTATGGAAAATACAGTGAGCTTACTTTGACTTTATCCTGGCTAGTTTTGGCCTCTTCAGTGCTGCTTACTCCAGTTTTCTGACGTCTTACATGGGTGGCCAAAACAATTTCCAGGAGACACTTCTCGCGAGACCCCTGGAAAATCGATGTCCTAAGCAGTCCGCAGTAAGAATGCATCGACAGGATAGGATATACGGTTTAGGCGACCCTGTTCCAGATGTTCTACAAACGCGGACTGTTGCGAAGCATTCAATTCCAACGTCGAAATATCTGCTCTGCGACAAGTTACATAACTAAACTTATCTATCACCCGATGATTTTGCATTAAATGACTACCAAGAGCGCGTGTTCGGCTCCGAGGTTACACCAAAAGAAACTACAGCCACAAGTTTTACACTGGCACAGCATAAGGCAGTAACTGAACCTGTATGACTAATGGGACATCGTGCATGTCGCAGTGGCTGTTTGTAAGCTCAAATACCTATAAGAAACATTCAGTATATCGTTGTTTTTTATCAAGACGGTCCGTTCACGAATAAATTGAACAAGTGAGGCATTTCAGTGAAAGTCGAATTCCAAAGTCAAATATCACTAAAATATGTTGAGCACGCTCTACAGTCGGAGCAGACAAAATATTTAGCGGTTTTTAGACGATTTTATCCACAATTTTTGTTCGTTCACTTTGTCATTCTCTTTCAAAATTGCCTGATTTGTTAAAATTGGAAGTAAACTTTCGTGTACCCCGCCAGCCTGATTGTGTAACCCAATGCCTGCGCATCTCTACAACGTTAACATCGTTTCAGCAGAGGCTCAACCATACGTCCCACCTTTTGAGGCAGTTTCTGATATCATTTCTAATTACCCATTTGCTCAACTCATCATTTCAAGGGTCTGTAAAATGCCAGTTTCTTAGTAATGTTTTTCTCAAGCGCATGGGATTCGCCAGGATGAACATGTTTGTAGCTTCTTACAGTCGGACAAATTTGATTTTTTCTGGTTAAACAAATTAAGGGAGAAAAAGACCAAACTTCGGGAAACGCAGGTTGATCTTCTGGTACAAAACCCTTCTCCCATGCAATAACACTCCAATACCAGAAAAAAACTGAGTTCCGAAGAAGTAATCATTAGAACGAGGATTATTTTATGGTTTTAATGATCCTTTGCTCAGAATGTTTCAAGACTTTCCTCTGGTTGGATGAACCAACTAGTGAAAGCTAGACTGATGGATAAAGTGTTAGATGAATTATTGGATTCTGCACCAAAGATGAGCTACCTACCTTTGAATTTATTTTAAGCTCCGGAGCATTTCGCCACAACTACTACACTGTTGAGGAATATCACCATCGTATATCTAACGGAATGCCTTTATATTGAATGCCACAACCACATCGTCAACAAAGTTAATTTCATCATTTTATGCGAGTGTCATTCGAACACGATGTCGCAGAAAGGAACAGAGGTTAGCAACAACAAACGATCCACGCTTTGTCCGTACTGCGTGTGTAGTTGGTGAATTGCTTGAACCAGTCCCGGGGTGCTTGCCTAAATTTTACTGCCTATGGTTATGCATCGAAATTTCCGGATTCCGACACCTTGTAGATGTTTACCATAAGTGAACATTAGCGAGTGTGATAAGATAGAGCCCAACAATAATAGCAACCCCACGCTAAACACTTACTCAATCTAATTCATTCAGACAATCAGCATGAAATGCTCTCGTGCTGCCATATTGTGGCTCTGACGGGCAAGGCTTGTTATCGTTTAGGAAGTGAAACAAAACACATACAAATACTATCGATGTTTTGCGAAAAAGCCAAAGCAGTTCGAAAAACGCATCAAATTTCGCAGTTGGGTGAGACGTTTTGAAGTTTTATACATCCGGAGAATCTTGAACTAACTTAGGTTGAGTCTCCTGCAATCGACAAATACGAAAACGAGGTGTGCATGTTATCAAGATGCACGCAGATTGCCTTGACTTAACTCGATAGGTTAGAGCAGTCAAACCGTTATTTGATCTGTCGAGAGAAGGACACGTCGCCTTCCAGTCCCTGGTTGAAGCATGTACTCGCTGGATAATTAAAAAATAGAGCCTTTGAAGCGTATATCTTAAGAATTTTCAGCAGAGTTTTACAGCTTTATTAAAGATACCCTTTTGGTTGACAAAGGTTAAACTCTACAGTTTTGTAACAAAAGATCAAGTCGTTAGCCATCAATCCACCGTCGAGATGGTCCGGGGTATCCTTACCAAACATAGGTTAGTTGCGGAATTACATTTTATTTGTCCATCGATAAGTGGCCTCTTGGGAACACGAAGTAACTTCTGGATAGTGTACTCAGCGGGGACATTAAACACTTGGGTGGTGATATGTTTTCAATATACTAAGGCCAGTGAGGAAGAAATCATATTCCCAGAACGCCCCAGTCTGCCGCATTCTCGATCGGCCTGGTTGACACAACTCAGCTATATAAGTATCCACAGCAGCATAGTTTATCGATCAACTGTTTCTGACAAATAGCTGAAAAATAGCTACCCAGCCAAAACTGCCCGCATTCCAAGTGGTCTTTTGCTCACTGGCGCCAAGTCGTGACCCACTGAGTGGCGCAAACTACTGCCTGCCGGTTGAACACCAGAGACTGGAAAATCCATCAGACCTTCGGAAGTCACACTGTTCTCAACAGTGTAGTGCTTTAACACTGCGTACTTACAGGTACAGTTTGGTAACTCTTAGCTTGCATATTTGTGCCCATGCAAAATATATACCTAGTATGTCCACTCGCTGGACTTAGTGTGGTTTTGTAAAGACGGTTATATGTTATTTTTGGACAAGCTGTCACCTGATCCTAGAAACAAACACTGGTGTGTCAAATGGATGTGATCCCTGAGGGAATGTGGATAAATTTAGGTCATTTTTAAAGACAAGTGGATGATTTACCATCGCAGGTTTTCCAAATAGTATACACCATTGGCTTTCCAGCAGTTTGGCTTAGTTCCCCAATAGACGAAACAGAAAATTGGTGATTCCCCCCAGAATAGTCTTATAGTCGCACTCCGTAGAATTTAGGATCTTAATCGCCGCTTGGCCGGTGGGCTTCCGTTGACGGTATCAAAGTTTTTAATGAAAGAGCCTAGGAGGACTTGGGAAACAAATCAAGGTGCCTCATGAATTGTGCTCGGTAGTCATCTAATCAAGGGATTTGAAACAACAAAAGCCTCAGTGTAACCTCAAAATTGTCCATTTAAAAATAAAGGAGCTTATAACCATGAGAATATTTTTGATATCTTATCAAGTTTCATCACAGTCAGCTGAAGGATAGTTTCTTTTGGTTACTATATCATGCCTAAAACGGAACAGATTTTAACTTCAACACTCTGTCTAAGAAGCCTCCGGTAACACAAGTAATGGTCCACGCCATCTCACAAAAATCCAAGGTTATCAGCAATCCTTCGGTTCATTACCTTTTCTGTCTTTGTTATTACCTGCAACAGCAATCCGCGCAACCATGTTCCGTTTCCATCTCAAAGATTCTTACGTGGATATTTATACTTATGGCACCAAAGAAGGTTTGGTTGAAATATTTCTGGAAAAAATCCCACCATGTGACGTTCAAAAGTTGGCGAAAATGCAAAAAGCCAAATCAAATAGGCATAAAATTCCCGCGTTTTTTTTTTTACGAGCTAAGCAATTCAGTTGCAAGTGTTTCAACACCAGCATTGCCATCACTGCAGCAATCTACCGTTAATACCTATTGGTATATAACCACATAACCATGAGAGAATAAGGCCTAAGTAAATAGAGAAAAGAAAGCAAGCTAGTGCTGCAGAAGCCTCATATCCGATGGAAACACGATAAAGGATACGGTAACGGCACATTTAGATAGTATTAAACTAAGCACCTCTGAGAATCATGTCAAGTTAAGGCACCATCAGAAGGATCATCCCAGCCTTTCTATGCGAACCTCATCCGACCTAGGCTCAGTACACAAAGACAGTCCAACTTTAGCTAGGCAGTCCGAATGAAGAGAATCTAACATCGACCATAGTGGACATCCGCTCTCTCACGCTGTTCCGTCCAAATTGTCCAATCTAACGGTGAACATATAAGAGAGGTTTAGTTTGAAAACAAATATCTCTTCTACTGAATTTCTAGACTTACAAAGCGCATAAGTTGACTTATTGAGGAGGTGTGATGAATTGTTAAGACAGGTTAAGTTTACATGTACTTGGACGAAACTGAAGTGTGAATGCTGTTCACTGTCATCTACAGTAGAAATCTGTCGGTGTTTGCACGTACTTAGGAGTAATTGCGCCCGTATCTTATTCGGATTTTCATATTGTTTTGGTTGCGTTTTCTCCACTGTGCAAGTTCACAGAAAGAAAACATGAACAGCTTTGAAGAAAAACGCGATTCTTTGACCAGGGGAAAGTTTGCTTCAGATAATTTGCTCTCTGGTGATATTTAAATTTCCATTAAAAATTTTATTCGTGAGATCGGATTTCCAACAGGGTTTTCATCAGTTCTGACCTTAAGTGGAAGGTTTCTCTTTGTAGAAGTTTTCCTAGAAAAACGGACTGCTAGGGAGACATACTGCTAAAATTCGATGGTAGTGGTTCCGCCTTTTTTCTCACGTGAACCTTTACAAACCTCTGAACAATTATCTTTGATACATGCACAACGATCTATCACTGGGTGGAACTACCGCAACTGCACACAATAAACATCATCGTGTTTATACACCGAAATTCTGTTTTTTTTTCAGTGATCATATACTAGATACTGATTGTAATGACGAGGATTTAGTCCTCACCCATTCAATTTGAAAAATAGGAAGCCAGCCAGATTTCGAAGAGACTGTGCCATCGTTTGTGTCCTTAGCACATATGAAGCAGTAATGGAGACAGACCAGGAGTTCCCTTGAACGCCTTCAAACGTTTTAGGCTTGCAAACTACTAAACAACTTCTTGTCTGCGCTTCCATCCGGAAACTACCCCGTAAAACTTTTAGGTCTATATTTAGTGAATCAGCGTTTGGTAGAAATGTGGTTTAGAAAATCCACCATTCATTGCTTGACTGTGCTACAATAATAATTTTATCATTCCAGAAAAGTGAATGCATTTTGAACAAGCCTTTGAGCAAAATCCAATTCGCTTATCGATTACTTCCGTTTGGTAGTGATTAATTAATCATTGGTAATATCGTGCCGACTCGTAAGAGCGCCCCTTCTTACTCCATAGAATGGTTGGAAAACGGTGGTTCGTTATAACCGCCTCATTTATCACAAATGGTTAGGGTAACAACCGCACCCATTCTGACGAGCGGCGGTAGGATGTAGAATTATTGTAAATTTTATGTGATGTTAACAGCCCCAACCTGTGCGCAACAAATGTTTTACGAACATGTGATGCAGATCAGATCAGTGTGGGTAAGTTAGGTTCTCCAGTCATTACATCCTATTTTTGACTTTGGTTTCCTGAAGGAATTACCCCAATCATATTCAGAGCTGATTAATCGCAGTCCACCAATTATTAAAGGTTTTCTCGTAAGAAACACCAACACTGTACTAAAACCCCTATCGACAATCTTACCAAAGGATTCAAAGATTATAACCTATATATTGCTTTTAAGGCTGATTCAGCGTTTGTTTACTGTTTTCCTGGAAACTCCCGTTTTTCGAGTGAGTCGTACACTTGATTATCAACACAAGTGGTCTGTAAACAATTGTCAACCCCTGTGTTTTGTGAGCTCTGTCGCACTTAAAATATAAGTTAATAATCCAAACGTTAAGCGAAATTGTTTGGCAAGTGTCTATGTGAACTTTGGTAATATTGTTTCGAGGGTTACTGCATCATACTTGTTCATCGTAAACACGGATAGATTTAAGTATTTAGCTGTTCTAGACGAGGTGCAACCTCCCCGCCACTGCATGCTAGGCTGCTATAATTCGACACGAAACTTCCTTCTAAAAGTGTTACAATTAAGAAAGGATTGGTTTTTGTTCATCATGGTAACCGAATTCCAAAATAACGCCCCTTATAGAAAGAGAAGTCTTTGACTGGTCTTAACATTCTGTCACCGAGAGATTTTTAACTGTTTTTTCCGGGCCCATCAGAAGAGTGTTTAGAGAAAGCTAGGTTTGACGATGTAAGCTGTTTGTTAATATTTTAAATCATGAAATCTAAAGTACTTGCTTGTGACATATTCACTCAGTTTTAGCGTCTTTATTTCAAATATAACTTCTGTATTTGAGGCAAAGGTCCTGTTGAAGAATATTGCAGTATTTTTATTCACCAGTACGCTTCCTTTGTGGAGAGACATATCTGACAAGAACTTTTCACATAAATGATGGGCAAGCTAGTATTCTAGCTGTTTGGGGGAAAACTTTAATCGTTCAGTAAAATAATGTAAAATTGCAACCAATTTTTTGTGTTGTTTGCGATAAACGAGCAGCAGCTGGGCTTCAATAAATTTTCGTACTATGAGAGAGGACTGTGGCTTTATATGCTGTAGAAATTGTCGCGACTCCTCAGGAATTTTTACTGGTGTTTGAATCATGTTTGAACCATGGTTTGAATCATGTTTAAAGATTATGCATTTTTGTTTTAGTTATGTGTAGTTCAGTGCATATACGTTCCTATTACCAAGTTATATGCAAGCTTAGTGGTTGTTGTGTCAGTCTTTGAGATTCTCGGTCCTATTGCTCCATGCGCCTGGATTTGAAAGGTCAAAGTTAGGTCATTGGGGGAAAAATATTTACAGATCTCAAGAACAATTGAGTTGGCTTTTTACCCGTCCATGTTTTTCCTTGTTTACGATAAAGGAAGAGAAGAAAAACATGCCCCGCTTTGACTGTAAAAATTACTATAAGCTCTAGATATGTACCGACTCAAAGAAAAGATTTCAAAACTATAATGCCTATCATGCCTTTTACAACACTATGAGATTATTTAGCCCACAACACCAAAGCAAAGGTTCCAAGGTGTTCGGAGCGTCAAACCGCTTTTTAAGACTTACCAGTAAAACTTCAAGGCCAGCCTCTTTAGAAAAATTAGCCGTGGAATGCGTCAACCAGAGTCATTATTTGAGAACCGTTTCCGCCTCACCAGAACCTCATAGAATTGGTGTACCCGTGGCCAGTTGGATAAGCCGTCTTTGCTACCTGAGTTGCTAACATTATGCTCACTAAGAGTGGGTATATCACACAAATAGAATTTATGTAAAACAGACTGCAACTGAAACTGATAAAGAGTATGGGTACTTTAAAACACCATCCATCCATTCCCTAAAAATCACATAGGTATGTTGACCAGTGTTTCAATGCTACCAATGGTAAAACCCTTGCTTGACGTTGCTATCTCTAGAGTAAATACTTTACTACTTACCTAGTATAGATAATATACCACCGGTCAAAGGATAAGCTGTAAATCAGGCCACTAATTTGTTACCAACTACAATGGTCACTCCACACCAATCTATCAACACACGCAAACTAAAATTGTACACGGAATACCTATCACTTAAGAGCACCTACATGCAATGAAAGCATTACAATCATTAAAAATATATTGTTGGCAAAACTTGAAGAAGTAGGGTATTATTACTAATTATGAGGGTTTACCTAGAAGAAATGGCGTACATCCTGACCGATACCGCAAACGTCATCCGAAAACAAAGGGTAATATACGAATGCGACGGGCTATTTGAAAAAAACTAGCAAACGGTGGGCTATTACTTGAGAGCCAATTCTATCGTACTGTACTTCTGGGACCTTAGGGTTCCCAAGGCTCACAAGAATGACGTTCCACAGAGACCATCTCGGGATATGGATAATTACACGTTCCAAGCGTGCTAAGCAGAAATGTGAGGACCTGTACTTTAGACACTATGCCCATACCGGCTGGACGACAAGTTTGAATGCACTAAATTTATAAAAGGCCTAATGTCAGTTCAAAATTGCGCTGACTTTCCAATGATACGCTGCTTCTGCGAAAGTTTCAGTCATACAGAGCACAAATATTATATTAGAATGCAATAAATAATCGGCCTTGAGAATCTTATTCATCACCATCCATTTAATGAAATCCCTCTTACCCATACAGTGACTGCTTAACTTCCTACCGATATAAAAAATGGAGCCCAGCTCCAAGGAAGGCGGTCCTGAGTTCAAGGCAGAACTATCAATAATCTGTAGAAGCTATTGGAAAATTATGGAACTGTATTTTACGGAACTTAATGAGACATGCTCTTCACACTGTGTAATAGGAACTAGCATTTGCTTCATTGTTCACATTTAATTTAAATTACGGGTGATCTGTGGCAAATCACTGGCGCAGTGGAACAGGCTCTCTATGATTTTCATTGTTAAATCAACGGCTTGGGATACCAGGAGAGATCATTCGTGATTTTGTCACTGATTACCTAATTCACCACCCACGGAATACGGTACAGCTCGCTTTTTTCATATCAATTTCAAATATGTGTTCCCCAAAGCGGACAGCCTTGTTATGGCTGATATTACGATCTGTGTTCACTTCTATAACACTTTATCTACTAAATAGGATGAATGTTTCTTGGCAAGCAGGTGACTGATCCAATCAAAAACTTATCAAAAACCCCTGAAATGATTTGGTCAATCAATAACTAATAAACGGGAGCAGTCCGAACACTGGATCAGATTCGTGTTGCCGTCTTGTAGAGGGGAAATCTTCCAAAGTTTTCCGGGTCAGTTTTATTTCAAAACCTCGAGTTGCTTCACCACTATATGAATAAATAGGTGGGCAAATATTTGACCACGGTTTCCTAATTTACATTATCAAGCAGGCATTGTTTCACGTTTGGAAGTTTGTAACCGTGCTGTCCTGGGTTTCAACATGGTGGGAACTAGGGCCAAAACGGATCATAGCCAACAAAAGAAAGGAAATGGAAATCAGCCAGTGAGTATGTATACAGTGTAAACTAATGTGTTGTTCGGTCTAATTACGCTACCTTTCTGTCTGGTGATAATAATGAATAGTAATATTAGGGATACTTATATCTTAATGCACAATCCGAAGTCTTGTCAAAGCATCCAATACTCCAAATTCATCTGCTTTGTATAGTGAAGAGGTTTCCAGATCAACTTAGTACAACAGAATCAATGTACCGATACTTAATATCAGCATGGGCATAGACGCTTCAAAAAATCTAAGTGTTGGGCATTGTGAACAAAAAACGAATCGCGTTAGGTTCAAACGACCTCGTATCCAAAGGTACACCTTGGACTGCATCTCCTGTCATTAGATGTCTAAAATCTAGCTTGAGTTTTTTTATAACTTTCATAAATATTGCGCACCTGAGTATAAAGCTCTATATCGTCTACACCTGGTTGTGAGACGAGCTGGTCTACGTACAGGTACTAACCGTTCCAAACACAGAGTTTGGGACTTAAATGCGCGATCGAGTGTAGATATTTGCAAGTTCAACTCCTCGCGACTCCCTAAGCTTTGACTGAAACACCGGGGGTCCTTAAAACAGGACATCCCTCTATTATTGCGTAAGAAATTTCAGTGTTGTCAGGAAGAGCACTAAGGAAAAGCAGACTAATCAGAAATATCTATATTTATGCAAAAGATGTTTAATCCACGCCGAAACGTTGCCGTGACTTCCCCTCCGATGTACCAATGAGGTAAAACATTCAGAAAATTCAACACACGGTTTTTGAGCCATGTGACATTCATTTGGCTAATGGCAATTTTGAATTTGAATGGACAACTATTCAGACGCTACAAAACAGCCAAATCATCCCCTGAATCCTTCAACGTATCCGCAACGTACCCGTGTATGCTTAATTCTTGGATAAGATTCATAACGCAGATTCCTGAGGTCTGCAGGCATACCTCACAAACTTCATCGACATCCAAAACATGGCAACGAAATCTTTAGCTTTACTCTGCTAAATTTGTCCTGTGACATAAACGCCTCAACCCGTACTGAATATCCGTGTCGAAGGAAAACAGTCAAGTGTCGATTGCCTGACTAATGTTGTTAGTAACGTTTCTTGGTTTCTTGCCAGTTTTGAGCTCAATTTTTGAGGCCCTGTTACTGGAACCTCGTTTTCCGCCCAAATTCACCTCAAAGAGTTCCCAACTTTGGATTCGATTACTACTGGTAGCAGGAGTCCTTATCGAATCCCATTCGAACGTATACTGTCAGGCCCGTACACCAGCCTCCTTCCACACTAATTTGTATCCTTTTGCCTAAAATCGGATGGTTGAAGTACGCAAAGGAGATTGTCAGAGATAATTTGGCAGCACTATCTGGTTCCCCGGAGTGATGTTTGAACGAAGCCTATCTAAATAACATGAAGCCATGATACAAAAAGGGCATGTCTCCGGGGCGATCACATTGAGTTGACATTAACATAATTCATCTGAACCTGTAGCCAGTTGATGGTTGTTTCCTCCCCAGTTTTTTACACATGCATCGTCATTCACAGACGTTCTCCTAGCTTGACTTAGTTGACTACAGCTTATGCAAAACGAAATTGTTTGTAATAAATTCTAAGACAGAATTGCTGAAGTGGAAAGTGAAACATATCAGTTTAAGTTAGTTGAACCATTTACTACGAAGAAAGACATCACTCTACAGGAGAAGCTTTGTCTTACATCCAAAAGTTCACTGTTGCCGTGCTATAACTTCCCAATGAAAAAGGTACAATGTCACAACCAAACCGAGTGTTGACCTGACTGAGCTTAATGTAATTTTTCTTGCACAGGCTCAGTCCTTGCAATATATAGCACGTAACCGACTGACTAGCTAAAGTTTGCATGCCATTCCAAGCCTGCGTTGAATTAGGTTAGCAAAAATGGGGTCGATCTAGCTGACGGCATTATACTCCAAGATGACGATTGGTCATTCTTATTTTGCATTCGTTTGAAAAAGTAGACACCTTGGTCTTGCTCGTCTTTCCTGCAAAAATTTAGATGAGTTGCATTAGGTCCTTATTTCCGACCTCCCTTCCACTCTAACTAACTTGCCAACTTGCCTTCCGAACTTTAAAAGTTGTTGCCTGGCTGTTCGGAAGTGTGGTGTTTCTGTGGTATCCTGGAAATCATTGGGTTCATAACGTTTCTTGAGGGAAAAATTCATTACAGGGCCCCTCTTGATATAAAATATCTAACAGAATCTGGTATGGAACACTTGATGCGGACACCGTAGAAACCCTCTCCGCAGTGTGCACACCAGCACAAATGAGCACTGTTCTCACAATTTTCGCGGCAAACCATTACAGATTTGAGTAAATAGCATATGCAGTCGCACGCATCGTCCAAATGGGGTATTACGGTGCCACTTTAACCGAACAAATCCAGGTCGTCGAGTTACACCTGGCTGTCGAATACCAAATAAGCAAGATGATTTTATTTTGTCAATTATTGAATCGGAACATTGTTAGCGTATAATTCTGGCCTTGTAACTGCACGGCTTGGTTGGCCTTTGGCAGCACGACTTGCACTGTCCAACTGGTATCTGTACTACGGTTCATTCGCGGGATTCATTGCGGTTGTTTTGTCCACTGGTCACGTGCTGACCGCAGTCGTTCACCACAGCCTTCATGGCCCAGCACGATTAGTCAACGACCAATAGCAATCTGTCGGCGAGTTGAATATCGTTCATGCTTGCATCTTCGGGTGACCGTGGAGAGGAACACTGCTCGTCCGGTCTAGATTAGTGTGAAATTTATTGACGCTGGCCCTCTCGGTCAGTAGACCGTATCGTTGTTGACCCTACTGAACGTGGTCCTGGCAGGAGGAACGCATTTGGTTTCACAGAACTCGGTAAGCATCCTGATATGCAGATTGGTATAGACTTAATTTTTTTACTAAAACTCCAACGAACGCAGTATTGTCTGAAGGAACCAAATATCCTGAACAGTTAGTGATTTTACTCGACAGGTTTGAAGTGCCCGATCCGCTGTGAAAGCCTACTTGGGGTTTCATTTGTCAGGCTATCCATTGCACAAGGCGGTTATTCAACCAAAATGACTACCTTAAAAATTGCCGTTGAGAAATACAAATGCAGCCAGAATTGTCCTGAATGCAGATTGAAACCAATCTCCCCGATTACTACAACAAGAAACTATCAATTCACCGTTCTGTCGTTGACATAGGATTCAGATGTATGCGGTTCCCATAGCAGCACAGGCATCACTCAGTGCAGTGGATGAAAGATATGAATATACATTAGGTATTTCGCTAGAGGCACCAAAATTCTCTTGATCAGATTGGAGTAGAAACCGTCTTAGGTGTAGCGCTGGCCCGTTGCAATACCTGAAATCCCAGGGAATTATCTGCTCACTCTGAGGCTTGTTGGGTGCTATCTCATCGTTACTGAAAACCCTTTGTGAATCCAGGACCAGTTTCTCACATGTTGAGGTACATCAGGTAACTGCAGTCCCCGATTTCCCAACCTTATATTCTACTTGAACCCAAAATGGGCAGAATTTACCAAATACCCTCATCTGCATACAAATTCGGTTTTGATGGGAGACTCAATTGCATTAAGCTAAACCCTTTGTTTTTATTGGTTTTCTTTATTATGTGTTACGTCAAGGCAACGTATGGGCATATCCCTAAAGTGGTACAAGTTGAAATATGTGGCGGACTACATTGTGGTGCACTACATTTAGTTGAATAGGATCACTACAGACGAGTGATTTAGTTAGAATTATCTGAGTATACGGTCAAAACCTAATTTACATGCAAGCGATAGCAGTTGACTAAAAGTGTCATCATTTTGCGTAATGCAGCACTATATGTGCGATATAACCTTCCCGTTTTCCATGGATGAATTATTGCTTTCATAACCACCCTACAAGGTCGAGGAATGTCATGACAGTTAAGTGGTTGGATCTGCGCCCGACCATCATTTAAGATCGTCTCGTATATGGGATCATTTGCATGTGGAAGTGCGCTCGAACACTTCTCCGAGGGTATCTTTCCTGACCTCACTTTTATTCAACCCGCTCATATTGTCCTTTTGATCAGAACTGTACTTGTCGTGAGGAATGGTGAATGGAAAATTTCCTTTGTTTGAGATATTAAGTTTGCTTAATCCGTGGGAATCCGCATTGGATCTAATAGGTATTTCTTCAGATAAATATTCAGACCCATTCAAAACAAAGATGGGTCCAAATCTTTAGATGTACAAGGTATAAGCATTCCTATTTACATTGTACCTTATCAGGGAATCCTATGCTTGTATACAAGCTAGTATGTTTTGTCAGCTCCAACACCTGCTGCTGATACTTTGTTCGGTTTATTTTCCCTGGCAAATATTCATTTTTTAAGTGAACGTCAATTAAATATTGATGGTCCACAAGCTGCAGAAAGACCACCGTAAGTTACTTTTCTAAACCATAGAGAACAACGTACAGTCTTCAACCTCTAACGTTCACAGTAAGGAGTCAATAATCTATTTTCGCAGGTGAAGCGTCTTTCACCCTAGCATGATTCCAGGCTTACAGGTGTAAAAGAAGACTGTAAACTCACAACGTTGCTCTTTTGCCTCAAGTTGCCTCTGTTCATAATATAGGCCAGTTAGCTGCAAGTAACCGTTCATGGTCCACAACAACATCGGCTGCTCTACTTCGTTCATCTTCTGGGTAAATCCTGGCTTAGAGGATCGGTGGGTCCCGTAATTGCCATAGGGATCTTTAGCGCACAGCAACAATGTTACTTGTTAATTCACCACCATTTATCTTATAAACATGAAGATACAGTGAGATCGACCTTGTGGGTGACGGGGTGGAAGTGCAAACATCCCCGTCCGGCATATATTATTATTTTTCACGCCTCGTTCGTGAATCCAGGGGTGATTCCTTCGAAGGTGAACATCTTGGTGAAGTGGGTAATTATACGTCAAGTCTTTCTTTAAGCTTGGTTTCATGTTCATCCACTATTTCTATGTTCATTTCCACAAGAAAGTATCCCTTAGTCAATAAAACTCTTTAATCTTGGAAGGAGCTTACATGCTAAAAAAAGAAGCCATATTTTCCAAAAAGGGTGACAAAAACATGCTTTTAAAAGTTTTAGTGTTTTATGGAATAAAAATGGCTTCACATAGATGATAAAGGACTAATATACGCCCATATATAAATGGATAGTATAAAAAGTATAAATGGAAAGTACATTCACTCAAAAAATTCCTGTCTAATTCCTCTCCCATTTTGATATGTGAAACGTGAATGATAAGTTATATTCCGGCAACACCAAACCGAGGCGTTAGGGTAGATGATCGCCCCATATGTGTTAGATGTAGACTTAAGATTGGTTATTTAACAACAGGTCTTCAGGTATTTTGTTGTAGGTTTTTCACCGTCGTCTGGGTCGGTGAGCGGTTGCCTTTGTGATAGTGTGTTAAACAGTCTTGTTTGATACTGCATAAGATTTTGGACCATTCTACAACTATGTGTTTTTCTCTGAGAGCTTTTGCAAAGTCATGTAACGTCGTTCTTTCCCGAACAATACTCATTATGGGGAACGGTCTGCGCTAAGTACGAAGGGAAAGCCTCAAAGCCAGTAGTCTATTTTTTGCAGTTATATGGTCCAACGGTTTGTATTGTCTGTCGTAGTTCACCTCAGCTTCATTCACGTCACAAAATGGCAGGAAAAAAGATAACACGGTTATAGACTCCAAGCAAACCTGGCTCATGAACTTTACAAAACTTTCTGACTTCTAGAGATGCAAAGCAAGACCTGGTATCCAGGATCTCTACCAAAGTATCTGGGATTAATACAATAGCTGGGAAGGAAGTAATAGTACGGATATTCTCTCTGCGTTCATCTTGCTATCATTTCTATCATTTCTATCCAGCGCCTTGACAGTGACGACAAAAGCGGACAAATCTGTACTCTCCTGTTGTCGTTGCGTCAGAGTATCACAAAATATATTTCAGTGCAAATCTAAACATCTTTAGCGTCATCAACCAATAGTGGAACACTTCGGCTTCATTAGGGTAAGTGAGGAGACTAGTCAATGAAAGAAATAAGCAGAAACTCCTTCTTTAAAGGGGTATAACCAATTGAAGATTCGTTTGTTTTACCACAAGGGATGAAAACTTTCTAGTAAGTCGTTGCAACACAAATGACAAAGGGCAATATGATGGTCTCATTTGGTCTTCCGATCAACTTAACTGGAAAATTGGTTTAGGTAGACAGGATACCTTATGAAACATGTACATGGGATGCTAACGTTGGCACGCAAAATTATCAAGCTGGTCAGGATCCTTGAACGAAATATACATACGTAGGTGAGTGAGTACGGCCTCGTGCTCATTTAATTATATCCACAAATAAGTCAGGCCTTTCCCCTGGTTGCTTGTTTTATATAATGTCTACGTGTGCAAATGGACCACGAAGTAACCCAGAAAACACTTTGGGTGCTGACGTCCCAGGAGGCTTCCTGGAAGTTGTTTAATGACTGAGAGGAAGAGACTGCTCCCTCTCAATTTGTTTGTGGTCACATGATGAATCCTCTCCTATTCCACAGCAGTCAACATTTTCTTTGGACAGGTAAGCCTTCCTGTGCATACCCAAAAAGGTCTTCTTAATCTCCGGATTACCGGCCTCAACCTTTAGTTATTGGGCAGAGCTCAAAGTAATATGTCGTCTTCCTACAATTTCATAAGCAATAAACAAATTCATTTCTCCATTGCATGCTCATTCATTTGGCAGACATTTAAGGTGGTTTCTCGGCTTTCCAAGAAAATCCCTAATGTACCTCTACACTAAAAATATTCAGCCTTATTGTTTCAGTTCAAGGAAATAAAAACGGGCGTTTGATGTTTAGAATCTATCGTACAATATGTTCCGTCATTTCACCACCCCCAGTGCTCTTGCTTTGCCGTTATTATTTTCATTCCCGTTCGTTTTAACTTGTAGGTTGTGTTAATTCACTAGACTTTATCACTGTAGTAGACACGAGAGGTCGATCCAAATATATAGGATTTACAAAGCAATAGAGGGACACGAGGGTAACTCAGTATAGGCGAAATACGGATTAAAAAGTCACTTGAATTACTGTTTCGCGTGACTGTCTTATCTTCGCGCCCTTGTCCGAAACGCATCTTCATAGACACGGTGATGAATGAGGGTTTGTTGGAGAAGCAGGACAATGAATAACTGTTGATGGTCAGCCTTGCTCCAAGCGCTCACCCGTATTTGGTAAATGCAACACAGTATTTCCTCACTCACTGAGTAAAACGGATAACAGATCAGTAAAGTTCATTTGTTAGGTCTTTTTTAATCGTTTTTATATCTGTCGGTTGATTTATATGTATTCCAAGAAGCGTACACTGTCATCAAAGTGCCATCAGTTCATTAGTGACACCCGAAGTCCCGGTTCTCTAATCTTTAATTCATGCGCGTCAAAATCTTTTACTTCACTGGTCTTGGAATTTCAATATGTTCCAGGTTATTTAGTATGCAACCCAGTCTACCCTTACCTGAACGTATGTGTTTTTCATCTGCATCTTTTTTCATCCATTAGTGTTCCATAAACCGCACAAACGTTAGCTGTGTTCATTACCTAAGATGAAGTCTCCGATTATGATGCATCCATTCGTTTATTTAAGACAGCGGTTAGCATTCTCACGACACCTTATCCAATTTAACATTTTCTCCGGGCTGTTTAGCTGATTCTATATATGCATTTCCTCGGTAGTGCTTCGAGGTGAGCTTTGTTGGAGCTGAAGCAGTGGTAAACCTATCCATTAGTGCATATTTCAGGTAAAAGCTCCAGTGAAGTAAGACACGTGTAGTCTGAGATGGGCGACTTGGTGAGGAATAGTGGCTGTGATTACATATTTGACCAGGTGGTTGATCTACTGTCCACGCATATTGATCGTAAGTGATTGAATGGACTGAGCCCTAGAAAGTATGTTTCAGACCATACTGTGACAAATATTATGGTTTAATTATATTCTTACATTCCAGGCCAAGAGCGTGGCAGTAATGATACTTCATGCACTAAAACCCCGTTTGACTTTGCTGCATGACACAGCACATTTTGCAGTGCATTAGAAAGTTCATTAGTCACTGGAAGTCATTCGGAATTTATCTTTTGTTTGTTGATCTTTTGTTTCACGTTCTATGGTGATGACAGTACCAGGACATCTCTGAATAGGCAAATTCACCCTACGGCTTAGATCTTCGATCTTCATCACTACTGACAGCAACAAACCAGCAGTACATTTTGATACTTCAAGACACTAGGAAAGAAGGTCTTGGTAAAGTTTAAGAAGAAAAAACAAGGGTAAGGATTCAGTGTAAGGAAGCATTATATCCTTAAAGAAAATTATCGGGAATAAGCTGTCTATACCCATATATAGCATCAAAATAAACACATCCATGTGTCCCGTCAGGTTAAGCTGCCATCAACGGGATTGACACAACGTCTTTGTCGAGTATTAATCGACATAAGTCAGGAGCATAGAGAGACAGACTTTGATGACGAATTCTGACTAGGATATGGTAGTATGAACATCAGCTGCTCGTTATACCTTGCGAAGTCTCCGGCCGTGCGCAAGCAGAATAATTTACACACAAGCCGAGAAAGTGCAAACATCCCACAGCACTTTATTTGGCAGTAGCTAATTGCACTTCACTCTTCCACGTCATGGTTTGCCGTTCACATACCTTTCTTCAGCAGTCACTTTGAAAAGAAACGAATTTTTCTCTGCTCAAGGATACTTTGAAGAGGCAGTCTATCCACAGAGTCGAAGGATCTTTTAAAGCCCAGGGATATGCGGGGGTTTTGGACGGTGACATCCGTAGCACTGCTCAAGCGTTCGAAATGATGCAGAGATATGATCAGTGCGTCCCTATCAGGTGGAAGTTTGGCGCATTTGTGCATCACGTTCCGAAGATAAGCATTACAAATATTTAAGGAGTCAGTGGCTATCTTATGACTACCGTTGGATCAGTGGGTTCTGATGTTGGACGGCGATCGTGTTTAACACGTCCTCGTTCCCAAATACAGTCCGACCAAACAGAACACCGAACCGTGGCAGTAGACGACACAGCTAACTGTAGTTCTTTCC
Source organism: Opisthorchis viverrini (assembly GCF_000715545.1). NCBI lineage: Eukaryota > Metazoa > Platyhelminthes > Trematoda > Opisthorchiida > Opisthorchiidae > Opisthorchis > Opisthorchis viverrini. Next base: position 1,044,929 of record NW_008751682.1, read on the forward strand.
GACGAAATGTGTCGTTCCTCCATTTTCATTGCAAAACACTCCTCCAGTCACTAATACATTAATTAGTTCTAAGGTTTTTCCATCCTCTACGTTCAAATTAAAGGTAACGAATATTATTATGTGTTCATATCTAATCCTAACAAGTTTATATGGCTTCGCATATAACCCTATACTAGTGGCAATCACATCTAAATTACTAGCTAGTTCTTGACCTAGTGTATTTTAGATGCCATCATATCGCCCAGCCTTGATCATGACGTTAGTCGCCACTAGACAGCAAGTACTTTTAAACATCGACATCGTAAATGGATGTTGAGTAATGCGGCTAAGCCGTATTTAAGCATACCAAGGTACGCAGGTTTGATTTATTTCATCCAACTGGACTTTCTCAGTGAATTTTACACCAAAGCACCGAATGGTTGTGCGCGTTTTTCACAGCTCGGCAGTTAGCCTTTAAAAGTTTTATCGCCAATCGAATAGACATCAGTGCGCGGCGATAGACTCCCCGATTAGTGTTAAAACATGTACAATCGATTTGTAGAGCTTGCCGAACGACCACACAACCAGGGATGAGAACATTTTAAAGTGTGTTGGTGACCTCCGGACACTTATGTTATTCTCAGATGAGTCATTCGTTTATGATGTTTCTAAGCTAGAGAGGCTGCCTGTCACAGTTGAAAGGATGCTCAGAATATCAAGGCGCTGTTCTTCGTAAAACACTGCTTAAAAGTTCGCACTGACACCCATAGCCACCTGATGGAGCCTAAGAATTCTATCATCAGCTTCAAGTTCGAAATATGCTTGTTACTGGTATGTCCAATAATGACAGTGGTCTGAAATGATGCAGAGGAATCCTTTAAATTTCCGATTTGAGTAAACAAAAAAGAGCTGCGATGAAATGCATATGTAAAGTAGCACATCATTAAATGTAGGTGTCAGAGTTCTCTCAATTAATTGGAAGGTTTTGGGGTTCGCTTTCCATTCTAAGTCTTTTTCTTTGCGCTGCTTTTGTATGTACGTTAGTTGAACTATAAACTTTACTTGTTTGCATGCTCGGAATTTTTCGAGTCTCAATCATTACAACAGAAACGTCCGCCCGGAAAATGGATTCAACATATAGCCATATTTATTAGTTGTTAAATCACAGCAATGACAAACCTTGAATTCATCACGAATCTACCCCGGTAATAGTTCGAGGGCTGTCTTTAGCATACGAGCTTTAGCGATCGGGACAGCTCATGGAATTTCGACTGTTCCCAAGTTGGTGACGGCTAATATGCTTCCCCTTTTCCTCTCAGCCCTAACACATTGGTCCTGACGGAGATGGCTAGAAAATATCTACCCAAACTTCTTATTTATTTCTTGTCGATTCACCTGCATTAAAGAATTCATATAAAAGGTATCAAGTATGGTAGAAAAGGCGCTCAAAGATTGTGCAATCACCTGCTTAATTGTTATCACAACTATTTATTATAGATTCATATCACCGTAACGCGGTTAGGATGTCAACTAACCGTGTATCCTTTGAATTATTGGTATTCGCAATCAAGTTGCATCCATTCAGGAATTTTCATGAAAATGTCATGCTACCATTGCCTACAGCGGTGTCTTGACCGATGTTAATACCAGCGACAGCACATAAGGCAAGTGCTGTTTTTAATTTAGCAATATCATAGAGTTGGCTGTGGTCTGTGTTGAATTAGACAACATGTTGCCTTCCTGAAGCATGCATGCACTGCGATAACAAACTCCAGTTCACTTGGAACGAACCTAAATTTTACGTACTTCAATATTCAGAAGTCTGGTTATCCTGATCTGGGGGCTCCTGGTGTCTATGGCCTGGAAGCTTTTCATAGTCCGGGGCCCGAGAACGTTTTCTCTGATAAGGTTATAATATCCATATTTGATGTCCGGTAGATTAAGACTATCCGGATTAGTGCATAATGACCGATGAGTGCAACCGACTTAGGATTTATACTGCGATTTCTTCAATTATTCGTTGGGTTTCATCTGTTTCCAGCCAATACACACTTCCAGCAAGTGCATTCATACAGTGTTCTCAAATTCAGTTACCTCTACACTCATTTAAAGGTCATAACAGTCGACCACCAGTGGACAGTTTTGGTAGAACACTGGGGTTCATTCGAGAGTACGCAACTTGAATTTGAATAAGGCAGTGTGGCGGTAAGCATATTAATTCGCTTTCTCTCGGGAATAGATCAGTTGATGTGAGTTCTTTCTCTATGCCCTGGCGATCTGTAAGTGGCCTGCCTGAATAGCTTTCGGAATTAAATGGGCAGAAGTGTAACAGTAGTAATTTGGTGGATGATTAGAAAAAGATGGAAGTACTCAACTTTGCAGAATTCGCAGCTGTCCACCTGAGAATAATAACACACCATAACAAATATAAGACCCCACCACAGTCAGCATCCGTCACTAATCCGATCACTTATTCCAGATGAGATGAACGATCACCAAAAATATATGTAATGCTTTTATTCATAGAAACGTTGTATTGAACAATGGTCTAAACAGTGAGGGAGAACTCAGTTGGCATCATCTTCTTAATCCCGAAAGATCACATGAGACCAATTGGAACTTCAAGAATGGCAGAAGTCTGGAGTGAAACGTCATTGCCTAAGCAAACAACCCCGTGGTTATGCATTTTTGAAACGGTTGGTGGATCCCTTAAGGCTGATCCGACGAATTTATTCAAAAATATCTGAAATGATTGTTGAATGAATACAGAACCAAACACTTAGACAATAACTGAAACCATCGTAGCCTTAGCCTAGTGAGGCTAAGTGAGGCTCCCTCTTTTATTAATCAACGCAGATTGGTCCCTCATTACAGGTGTGTGATTCATGAGAATTAAGGTGGACGTGGTAGTGGTTGGGGCATCGTTGATCATATTTTCGCTATGAGTTGAATACTGGAAGCGTGCTGCTCGTTCTGGCGTACAGCAGTGACCATTTTTCTGACTCCATCGATAGTAGAGATCTATAGCAGTGTCTGGCGATGAAGGGTAGTCCGTCCAAATGCTCCACTCTTGTAAAGGCTTCCTCTCATGGATGAGTTTGTTTGCCCCGCACAGTCATTTTTGTTCAGTCTTCGGCCGGTACTGACCTAGGAGCAGTCAGTCAATGACTTGGCACACAAAGCACGAAGGCCCTTACCACTCGACTCAGTCGCTTCTTCTATTGCCAGCTTAGAGGTGGTGGTCCCGAAGTAAGGGATGAGAACGGTTGGTAAACCTGATAGATACTGACCGCTATGACACGTAGCAAATGACATCCTGCATCAAAGCTGTTGACCCCAGTGCGTAGCTTACTTACTGGCTTTCAAATAGGACAAACAAAAAAGGAATTTTTTATGGACGGACCGAGCCATCGATTTAGCACATGGTTATTCCGTATACGTTACGGGGTCTACTGAAAAGGGCGATCCGCCTGCTGCCAAACCGAATTTTTCTGTCAAATGACGTATAACGAGTTTCCACTTGCACAAAGTTATGAATGGCCATTTATCAGGCTATCGCTGAAGCGAGCAGAGGGATCTTGATGCCGCATTTTCCAAATATAACAGGAATTGCGGTGTTCGTATATGATACTGTCATCGTGAACCATGGAGAATCTGCTCGGTCGACGTAGTCGATTCGAAAAATTATCCTATAAATACCTCTGTCACGAGCGTCAGCCATTAATAGGACGTGCGAGAAAAAAAGCGGAGGAATCTGTATTGTTCACCTGACTATAGCTAGTAGATGTTGCCTGATACAGTGAACTGCTGCAACACTCCAGATTCAATGAAAAAGCTTACGTATTTTTGGTGTCACATTTAACAAACCAGCTTCTGCAATTAGTGATTCACTAAAGTGGATTCTATTGTAAATTCCCAATGAGATATTTCCGACGATAGCCGAATTCATTTAACCACGAATTGTGAGGTGTGTTGGTAACTAGATATACTTTGAATGACCGGGACACGTAGATATGATGAGACAGTTATTAAGCTCACAACCAATATGGAAGGTTGCTGTGGGACCACAGCCCTTTACTTTAATTCCTCTATCATTGTGAGGAACGAAACATGAACGAAATCTGCAAAAGCTCTGAGCACCAAAACAAGTTAATTGCTGGAATCTCTCTGAGTTTCGATGAAGTAATTTGCCGTTTACGTAACAACACAGAGGGTTTTTTCAAAGCTTCATTTCGTCTCATTATTTCCTTGCATCACGTGTAGAAGCTTAATGACTTCGTTCTTATGACTTAATACTGCGTGCGATTTCCCGAAAAATAACAAACTACCAACCTGTCTTTTAATTCGAGGCAGTAGTTATCGTCCACAATTTAACAAAAAACGTATGGCATTGAAGTCAGAAGGCAGAATTTTGTCAGTAAACGCGCATCGATTACTTGTACTGTCCATAAGACATCATCCATGATGCAGCTACAGAATTCTTAGTCTGATTTGCGGTCTTGGCGATCCGAAAAGTAAAAACCCTCAGAAAAGTCAGTAGCTATTCAACTCGGCAGGACTTTTTATAAGTATCAGAAATGATAGAAAGTTACTAATCCGCACAAAAGCTCAACTACACCTGTGGGGCACCAATATAGGAAAATACACAAGTACTAACAGTTTGAAACCGGGAGTGTAATGCCTTGAAAAATGTCTGCATCGCGGACCGTATTTGGTTTTTTGGATACTGCTTAGCTGGAAGCGTGGGATGACCTCCAATTTTGGTTTGGCCGGCAGAAGATGAAACCCTGATCCGTTGCCCGTAATACGTACGTTCGAAATGGGAGCAAGTGAATATATCCATGGGAAGACCGATTGGTTCGATTTGTGAGCCAAGTGCAACCTTCTATCCTCTTCCCACTCAATGAGATATCCTACGCAATCAGAGTTCAGTAAAGAGAAGCATATGCGGCCGTAACTTTATCATTAGGCTGGTTGTGATAGCCCAGTGATAAGTTGTAGCTTTGCTTCACGCAGTAGAAAAAGGTGTCCTACACCAGTTGTGTGCGCTTTGAAACTATTGGTTTCGCTTGCAAAGCTGATAGTCAAATTCGGCAGCTGCTACGGCTCATGGAAGACGAAACCTTTTCCCAACACGTTAACACGCAAGGCGCTTGTTCATACAGTAACAGTCAGGTTGTTCACATATGAAAATAACGTGATTCGTCATACCGAATGGTGAATAGCCAGCGGACGTTGAGGGATTGTTCTAGGATGTGGACAATTATCGTGAAATTGAAAGCCATTTATCCAAGTTAGGCAGGACTACTCCAGAAATGCAGCCTGATTTTTATGTAACTTATCAATTGCCATTCCCCAGAAAGCGGTAAAACAAGAGGTCCTAGATAGCAGTGTTGTTTTGGGGATCGGTATACCGGCCTTTGGATGCTTCATGGCAACGAAGGTTCTTTATTTTCACTTCGGCTACACCGGTTTTGCGAGGGAGTGACCTCTAGCCTTGTGGGCCGCTGTTATCAACCATTTTTTCTGGGATTACTAAAGACTTTCATCAGGCAGTACATCTAAACCAAACTATATAAACTGCCTGCCAAGGGTTACTATTCTGATAAAGTTCTCAAAATGAGTTTCCATCAGACAGCCAAGCGACTGAACTTTGTCTTTGGAACTGCTTTCATTCAGTTTTACTCATTTTCTTCGAATAAAATTCTTGAAAATGGTGCTAAACGTTTACGGTTCCAGCATTTCTATTATTGTTTTTGTTACTAATACAAGTAAATAGGATGATAGTTTTCAGCATATATTCGTACACCATGGATGATTCGAACTGAGATCACCGACAGCGGAATCCACATGTATAGCAAGTGAGCCACTGATATGCAAAATATATGTACTGATAAACGAGCAAAGTGGTGCATTCCCTGGGAGACGGATGTCGTTATACTACTTGAAACACTTCTTGAGATGTGTTTACTTGGTAGCTTTTTTAAGCTGTCTTTATATTGTACATTTTACCTGGCACTTGCTCCAGTAAATTTGAAGGATTGGAGATGATAGTTTGTCCCCGAATGTGATTAGCACATTTTTTGACTTTTGGTGCAGCATAGAAAAAACGCGCTGTCAAACGCAATGGTCCCCATTTTATTTTGTAGGCCCACAAGGATCCTCTAGATCGTTTTGTTGAATAACAGTGAGAATTTTCTTTTGTTACCGTATGCTATGAAGTTCGGTTTTTGTGAAAGAGCTTCGGAAAACTCATTCAACTAATCGGTCTTTTCTGATTCAAAGAAAGCCTCAAATGGCGTGGGTCCATAAATTCAGCGAGGCAGCGTAGCCCTACATTCATCCGTTTGTGCTCTAAACCAAAACCTACGTTCTTTGAAATAAAGCCTACTCATAAGTCTCAGCGGGATCACCATCAGCTCTAAAAGCCTCATCACATTTGAAAGATGTCCATTAGTTGTTTAGAGAGGGAAGATTCACGTTCTGTATGTTCTTAGGATTCAAAGACTACATTACCACTTTTTATGGGGATGCAATTGAAGCACCTAAATACGTCGGTATAGACATTACATTGGGATCTAGATGCCAACCTATGGAAGCAGTCTGTTCATCTCACCGTTTGGTCCAACCCTTGATGGTCCTAGCCCAGGATGGTGTTCCAGGGATACACAAGGATATAGTTTTAAGACAAGACATCATAATACCACAAAGCTCAAGCACATCTACACATACGGCTAGTTTTGGTCATTATCAAACGGCTTGTCTCCAGTTTCCACAACCAGGTCGGACTACAATCAGTGGAGCAGAATAAAACGAACACGCCTTGGCATTTTAATTGTAAAGTCCTTGGAGTCTTCACCGAACGCCTATTTTGGCCGGCTAAGGTAATAAATGAAAACAGCATGTGCAGCGCTGTTAACCTCTACGTGACAAGGAAACGGCAATTTTAGTTGGATTACAAGTGTTTATTGCTGATGTTTTTACCCATGACACCAATTGTGGTTCCCTAAATCTTCCGTAAATATTGACTCCTCACATATATGCTTTGATTGCGCTAGAAAGTCACAGTGACTGTGGTAAATTTCCGGACCAGCATGAAAATTGCAATTGAAATCCTTCATTTTCTTTTTGCTCAGTCTAGAGTCATTAATGGATTTAGGCTGGTCGGCGCACACCTTGTTCATAAGTTGTCTCAACTGCACATCCAATTTTCCTGCTTTTTAAAAATTAACCTGATATTAGATGATGACTTTCAAAACGGAAGTTCCACAAGAAGGATAAAATTGACAGCCAGCTTTAGCCGAAAGTTCATAATTTAGACTCACTGGCTTTGATGGAGACTAAGCGTCCGGAACTTCGGATCAAACCAATAGTGAGCGCTTCACGCCTACGCCCAACCCCACCTTGAGATCTACGCCAAGCGTGCTAATTTAATTAAACAGGTGGATATTAAAAGGATCAGCCGTACATTTTTGATGCACAACTGTTTCAATGATTCCCCATCACCTTTATGCCTGCACTTGATGCCAAGTTACACACTTCAGAATAGCAGACAGATGTGCCATGGAGGTTTCGAGGTGCGTGAAACTTATGGCTTTATGGCCCAGATGAGCGTGAATTCGTCCACACATTACGTCAATTGAATTTTCAAATTTTTACAAAATTTGCCTTTGGTAGGGAAACTGGATTTTCATCGGCGAAGTTACCCTAGCCGCTGTCATTTCTGGCTCTGGATACGCCAATCTCGTCCAGGCCGGTCTGAAAACTTGACATTCAATGCTTACAGAAGCCTTTACGCACACTGTTCTGTAAAATCTGTCAGGCGGTTTTTTAAATTTCGGTTGGATCCGTGCAATTTCAATGCTCAATTCTACTGACCAGATAAAGCTAGTGGTAGATTGATATTAGTATTTTATAGCTGCTGGCAAATAGTGATGATATCACTACATATAAAAGAGAAATGTAGGCTTATTTAATCACACCGTAATGATGAATTCCATAGAGGAATGCGGTCACAAACGCTTGACAATTGGTTGTTGGAAGGATATTGATGGTGAACCTGCTGTCTGCTTGTCCACTGAGGTGGACCGTTTGGGTTTTGCGTGTTATACGTCCATTTTACTCGACAATAGACGGTATAACTACTCCCAGTCGATCAGATATGATGCATCAGATAACTGATGTCGATTGGATTACCAGCAGTGAATCACCAGTGCAGGACTTCATTTATTCCCATGACCCCTGGAGTCTTCCTTCAATGGATATTCTCCGCAGTAAGACGTCCGATTTTCTGAGATCCGTCAAAACCTTGAGAGGTCGGCTGTTCTGCGATATGAAAGGCTTCGATCGACTAACTTGAGTAAGTTATCTGTTACACTTTCTGAGCTTAAAAATTCCCGAAAAACGTATGTGTTATGTCAAGAGTGTGTTCATGGTTGAAAAGTTTTTACATAAAGTGGCAGGTTGTTATTCAAAAACAGCCCAGATCCCAGATCTCTGACAATCTAGTTAGGTTGTCAGGACGCAAACACATTCCCATTATTCACGCTTGAATGCCGGGCGAGCTCCTTCAGACAGTTAAAGTGGTTTACACGCCCATGGCAAGTTGGTCGCTCAATTTGTTTCTTGTTCACCGGTTGCTGACTATAAATGCGAAGAACGCGCAAACGTCTCAGAGGAGACTACCGGTGTGGTGGCCAACAAATCGAGACACCCAACGGACTATTTGAAACTGACCAATAGGGGAAGACCGATGTCACAAGGACATCACCTGAACCCACGCATCCATCCTGTCGAGCGCGCATCACTGTTAACCAGGCCATCGCACCGTAAACACTAGACCAGGCGGGATTTGTACCAATCCGGGCTCAGTTTCTGCTATTTACAGAAACGTTGTAACTGGTCATTCCCAACATCGCTTTGAGACCTTCCATTCCCTGGAGCTGCGTCTCGGTGAGGTGTTTGTGCCCACGGAATTCCTTGATTAATGTTTACTAAATTGTGGGATTTCAAGCTTAGCGAAGCCTGGTAACGCACTGATTAAGATTGGTGGTAAGTGAAATATTTAAATGAATTCTGTCACTACTCTGTACTAATTTTACCACTGTGAATACACTGTGATGCAAGTGATACTTAGCTATCATACAACACTCCATCTTGCTCAACAGTTGGCTCCTAACAACTAAAACCCGGTGTCTTTAGCCAAGACCGAAACAAGAAAATTCTGCGGAAGGTTCCCTAAAGATCCCCATAAAGCTACTTGGGAGATAACTGCTGGGCAAGCACATGTTTTCAGGTGTCAAACTTTGTCTTATCTAATGACACGGTGTGTAACGTACTAAAAGCAAATTACTTGCGGCAAAAATGTATGAGCAGATTCAGGCGATCTAGATGTTAGTTAGGGTAGAAGCCACCTATCATCAATATAGCCAAATGGATGGATTATTTAAAAGATATGATTTTATGCATTAAATTAATGTAATATCTAAAGTTAACCTCGGTATCTTGAGCCATATCGGATGAGGAAACGCCGGCCGCAGTAGCGGCCTAGTTTAGTCCTAGTCGATATGTAGCTAGTCAAGACTACAATTCGGACCGCCTACCAAATGAAGAAGATGCGAGTCCGAAGCTACCAGACTACGAAGTCTCATGGCTGTCAAGACTAGCATAACATGGGTTTCTACACACCAATTTTACTCAACAGATCACTGCTTTATGCCATTTATTATGGATTCGGACATAAAGCTGCTTATGCATTTCAGAGATGTATTCGCACGTGTTACGTGTTTTTCCTCTGAACAAATTATAGCACTCAGTGGGCACAGATAACAACAACAATCTGTTGGACATGTATACAGGGTCACTCTCTCTTTGTCCCTTTATGTGTCACTTTGATCTTGTCGGAGATTTCATGAGGTAATGTTTAACCCTCCACAGAAGAGCCCTGTCTACAAAGAATAATGAGGCTCTTTCAGGAAGTGTGTTGGTGTAATTTGATCACCAAAAGAGGCAACATACTTTTAGACAGTCGACACTGTGACAAAAAACTCATTTTCTATTCGCCCTATTAATTTAAACGAATGTAATCCTGGTGTCATCTTCACATAAGACCACACATGTATTTCGGTTTGACAATTATAATGAGCTTGCTAAAATGATACAAGAATGCAAGAGAATAGGAAAGAACTGGTTTTATTTTAACGGTGCACACAATTTTTTTGGTGTGCCCACTAAAACCCGATAACTCGTTATTTCATGTGTTGAATAGTACAGAATCAACACAACTGTACACCGAATGGCTGGAATATGGGTAGAAAATTGATTGTTTGAGTTTTAAAAACATCCAAGGTGATGTTTTAACCCGGAAAATAAGCTGTATCTGTAGGTTTCTAAATTCGCAAGGTAGAGTATCTGGCGTTCCATTGATAGTAAAAATACTCGAAATTGTAAAAACACATGGAAAACTCTTATTTGCCCCCGCAGTGTGTAGGTCCCCTACACTTGCACTCGTCCAAAACAACCTCTTC
>NW_008751682.1:1055439-1181060 GCF_000715545.1 Opisthorchis viverrini
CACATGGAAAACTCTTATTTGCCCCCGCAGTGTGTAGGTTCCCTACACTTGCACTCGTCGAAAACAGCTTGTTCGGGTTTTCATTGGGAACGTTGTTCACATAAACTTAAAGGCACTTTGCTTCCATGGAACTCTACAATAACTGTGGAAAATTTACAACATTTGGATGAATTGATGCCGAAAGGAAGATGATCACACGAACGCACCGTACAAATGCAGTGAGATGTCTAACATAGCAATGCAAATATGCTGAAAGTTTGAAGAGACAGTCAACCGAGACCCCAAACAACACTCTGATGACTATTCTCTGTTGGGAAAGCCTTAGCAAATCCCCATAGATTTCGAATAGAATGATGATTTTTATCTAGAACTAAGTCCGCACAAAACTGACGACTGTTTTAAGTGTCATTCGTTTTGTTGTGGAAATTTCGGAGAAGGCAGTTTATGCAATCGGTGATTGCCAGGGATTTCGATTGGCAGCCACACTGCCAATAAACTAAGAACGCCTATTTTTGTTTAGCTTTAGACAGCTATAGAGCCCATAATGAATTTAAGCTGACAACAAAAGTCATGTCACCCCATTATTAACTGAGTGCCGATTTGATAGACTTAAAGAAGAGTTTAATCCCACCGCAGTTCCACTGCGCGCCAGCGCGCTTCACTCCACACATCTAGTAAAGGGTTCCTATTTAATTTTACCGTTATGTGATGCTTATCGGGTATGAGATCTGATGTCAGATCTATGAACCGCAGTGGACCATCAATCCAGTGGCAATTCATGAACTATGTACCCAACCATTAATTAATGAATTTTTGTTAAAAGGCTCGTATCTGCTGAACAGGAGCTCACGGCTAGGGGAGTATAGTGTTCTTGGGTTTAGTGTCTTTCACAATAGCTTGTCTCAGTCACCAGCACAGTGAATCGGTTCGCAAACTCATGCAAACCGATCCCCAAATTTCATACTGAGTCGCGTTTAGCCTTCACCTTTCAAGTGCCGGTCACCGACTTTGAACAAGGAGATGCCCGTTGATTATCATTTACCTGTTTCTATTTCTGATTGTACACAGAGAATTAAGGGAAGATTTATTGTCAGGAGAGCTTTGTTAGTCTAATTGCTCAATGTTTACCATGGGAAAAGCCTTTGAGAAATGACTAATATGTTGAAAGTTGAAATAAAATGATAGCTGTAGGCTGAACGTTTTAGGTCTATTGGTCATCACCTGAATTTGCTATACACCGAGGAAGCAATCATTGTAATGTGGATATGGTACTCGCATTCTAACTGAATTACGCAGAGAGTCGCCTGGTTTTGAAAATAAAGCTACATAACATTAGGGTCGTCGTTAACGTCACCGTAAATCGAATTTGATTCTGACAAATACCCGTGAAGAACATCGGCAAAAGTATCACTGCCTGGATGCTTGTAACTGGTATACGATATTTGGGTGCAAACTTATCATGCCAAGATAAACAAAACAGAATTGACGAGGCGATTCCAAACTTTTATATTCACCCCTTTTACTCATATACAAGGGCAAATAGACCTCGATCCGTTTTATTTCATCTATTATTGATTGAAAAATTCACACAGTGTGACATGAAAGCGACATATTGCATCTGGCTGTGACGTTGCTGGTCGGGAGCCACTTCTTCCACCTGCTGACACCAAGCTTTTGAACAAATTGAGCTTCGTCACACAAGACGTGATAGTCACTGTGCTGGCTTTATACAAGTTCCGTTTGATATGTTTAGTTATGTAATTTATGGCGCTGTGCACATTGATGATCTTTTATCGGTCCGTACATTCCTCTGTCATTAACATAGTCCAAATTTAAACCAGGTACATGTTAATCAGCCTAATCATGGTATAGAATTTCGTGTCAAGTTGGGTAGGCTAGGATCGACTATTATTACGACTTCAATGATAACCTGCTGTTTTCCCTATTGTTACTGAGAGACTCACATATTAACAACTACACCTGTTTAATGTTGCGCCACCACTAATCTGCAAGTTTGTGCAATAATTTCCCTTGAGTGAATATCGCGAATCTAGTGATAAATACGAACTCTGTCTGCTGTCGCTGAGTTTCAACTCCTAATCAATGTTCTTATTCTATGATGTAACGCTATCGGGAACATTGTTCTGGAGTTGGGCAATTCTTCGCGAAATGAAACGAAATGAACGAATCGCTTTGAATGTAGAATGGTTTTTCCGACCAGCTATACGGTTAAAAAGTGATTCAGCTCTTAGTTTGACCCGTAATCAAGTTGAAAGAGGAAATTTCGGCCGAAGGGGAGTTATTGTCAGGCTCACAACGAGAGGGTTGGTTTTGTGCTCTTCTGGATGGGTTTTATTCAGAATACAGCCTGTCTGATTCGTAAAATAAAAAGAACAGCCGGTTGTGGGCTGTCGAATTTTCAGCAGTAGTGTATTGCGTCCATACATGTATCGAGATGTCTCAAATATCGCAACAACTGAAACATGAGGCGGCCTGGTGCAGTACATCCAGTTGCTCAAAAGCATCATAGGTGGGAGATTTACCTGGATTCCAGGTGAGTCTCTCGAAGAACAAAATTTGTTTGCAAATGGGTGTATTTTGCTAAAAACAGACAGGTTTGCATACATCCTGGATGGTTATCTAGCTTGTGATGACCTCAAAATTACATTTTCAGCTTGATACAGGAGAGGTTGGTATGAGGAAAGAACAGCAGTTCACAAGGTGCTTTAACTGAGACAACCCCAAGTTTGCTTGAGAAGAAAGCCTCGCAGAGAGATCTGCAGAAATTAACTGGTAGTGAATTCAAAGGCTGCCGGAAGCTCCTGATTGTTAAAGAGATTGAAATCTACCATTCAATGTAGGAAGGATCCCCTTTGGACCGACCAAACGCATTCTGCCATTCGAGTTCCTTTGAAATTATTGAGGCGTTTTTGCCATCGACTTCCATACCATATATAATCACTACGCTTGCTCCTTTGATCATGAGTCACTTCATTATCTTCATTCATATATTTATTTTACTAATTATTTTCCAAATAGCATGAATAGAAACTGCCACACTAATTTGAACCTAATTTTCAAATATCTCTATGTCATAATGACAGTCAATTTTTTTCATTCTTTTCCGATACAGTCCTCGGATCTTTGTGAAGTTGTTGCTTTACAGAATTCTTCGATTAGTTCCGCAATGGAAACCATACTTAATTCATTTTCATCCTGATTTTCTTATTCAACACATCTTCAATGAAAGCCTTAAGGGTAAAAGCATTACCACCATGTTGTAGCATGTCCCTTTGAATTGATTTAAACCCCATTAAGAGCAGAAAAATCATAGTATGAGAAATTGCGACACTCAGTGCATTTCCGCTACCAGTGCCCTATTTCTTATGGGCATCACATTTTTGGATGATAAAATGTCAAGCTTATACTTAGCTGCTGCTAATTCCATTCAGTTGAGGGTGCAGTTGAGGTCATTAGTAATCAGCCGAACTCCTTACCCGCAAGATACATTCATGGCGGACACTGTCGTTCAGATCGTTTGTCGATGAGAAGTGGGACCAGAGGCGTCTTCCAATGTCGAGTGCACCTGAGCCCAGCTGTGGTGATCCTTAACCAGCTAGAAAGGACATGCCTAGACCTAAAAAAGATATTAATGTAAATGGTTCGGGTCAGTTTATTTGTGAGTGAATATTGCGTCGATTAAGACGGCTGTTCTACAATGGACACAGTGACTATTGAAAAATCCAAATACATGTTGTATTCTCGTTCCACAAATCATAAATGCCTCCTTTGTACTTCACACTTCTTTTTTTGAAGCTTTCTTGGAGCACATGCTCACGTAAATTCGGACACACGTTTCCTTTGGTTTTAGTTATTCCGTATCCTCCAAATTTGGAAGACAGTCAAACAGACTCGGTGTGACCATGGTGTAAAATTCTCAATTATAGTGAAACAGTGCTCCTCATTTTGTTCTACCATCGATGAGGAAGATTCATTTTCTGCCTTATGTCGTCCAAATTCCATTTGTTTTATCACGAACTTTACGGCCATTCTCTACAGTTTGGCACTTCCCCTTGTTAGAAAAGGTTAAGGTTTGTTTAGTTTGGTCACGGTTCATCTGTGGGCACTGCAAATAGTGTTGTGTTCAAAATATTAAGTCATTCAGACGCTACCATAAATAAAGAATAAGACGAGAATCGTACGAGGTGTTAGTACTTTATTCTGATGAGCGAATTTGATTTCAGAATGATTATATTATCTGATAAGACGATCTGAGTAGATGTTAAGGTTCTGAAATAACGCGTCGACTATATTCGTTGGGGATTGTCAGTTTTACTGCTGATAGTTGTTGAGTTTGGCGTGCATACTGTTATAAGCTTCTTGTAGATCATTAGCGTAGTGATTATCGTGACACTACATCTTTACCTGGTAAAGTCGCCCAGCCATAACCACCTTTCAGTCGAATAATTATTCTGGGCAACAAAATAAGGCAGTTTCATGGATAAAGTTTGCCCCGTGGATGTCAGTAGGTACGAGTGCGTCAAAATGGGAATGTTTCTAGCTGACCTCTCTGAAAAAACCTTCTCTCATTTTTGGCCACCCTAACAGGATATCTGTTTTATTTGGTTTTCCAAAGACAAATTCATTGTGGTGAGGTCCCTAAGGCCGTCACGGTAACATTCGTTCAAGTGAAACTAAGGCGAATTTTAGCGCATAACAGCAAAAGTAATAATAATTCACAAATTGTACACGCATCATTCTCGGAATCCAAGGCGTCTTAAGTATTTCCAGGTCGTTGTACGTCCTCTGAACTCGTAAGATTCTCCGTTGTTTTCAGTAATTTTAAAACCAAGTTTGTGTTGTACGTGCGCATGTGTCCAAAAAGTCACTGGTAAATTGTTTGGTGTTTACAAGTTGTGGTTTAACTGAATAATTTCCATGAAAAAAACTTTCTCCTGAAAATTCATTTTTGGTTAGCGGCTTTTCACTGTTCCTCCTACCCCTTAGAGGTGCTTATCCAAAATAAAATTCTGGCGAGCTTATACTTGATAAGAGTAGTTATGTAAATCTATGTACTGAAACTATGGATGCTCTTAGTGTGTCTGAAAAAAGCGGAACCTACGATACAAATAAATAGTTGGAACACATTCTTTATCGTATTGGCGCCGCACAGCTACAACTGGATTGGATGTGCATCTGTTACGGATCTACGTGCAGACAAATGGTAGACAGAACCGTTGGCATTTTTAAGCAGAATCCATTGTTACGCCTCGAAAAGTCGGAAACAAAGCTACGTTCTGACGGAGTACCTATATGTTTGCGAACGTTTTACACAGTGTGATTCAACAAGCGCAATAGTTATTAATCATTCTTCATTAAAACCAAACAAGGGGAAGCTCCCCAATGCCATTTATCACAACTCATACTTTCCTATCAATGTATCTATTTTAATTATATGTTAGTAGCCAGAATTTGCGAAGCCACGGCTGTCAACACCGATATTATGCCAACATATTGTTAGAACACTACGGTGGCCTTGTATTTATTTATGCCATGTGTTGTCGCCTCACCGTCGAACGACGAACCTGAAGGATGACAACAGCTGAACAAATATCAGTGCACTATGTGGTAGTGGAATTGTTGCCAACAATATGAAGGATGCGAGTTGGGAGGAAACGAAAAGGCAAATCAAGTCAGACATAAATCAATGCACTTCGAGTAACAGATTTATAGCATAAATCATTCCCGTGCGGGTTTTCAGTGAATCTGAACTCACCCACGGAACTCGTAACAACCACAAAAGCAAAGCATGAGCGGTAGTGCCTACCACACACAAAGGATGTGGTAACTGTGGTGCAGGGTATTACCATGGTCTGTGCGACAAGCACAGACCGAGAATCTTACAGTAACCTGCCACCAAGCCCCAACCCATTTGACATTGGGTGCTAGTATGGGAATTATTTTCTAGATGTAAACAACTTCTGAATCTGCCCCTTCTGTGGCATAGATTCTCATTAAATTTCGAAGATATCACAAAAATAAGCTTGTTCATTTCTGCAATTTCACAGCAACCTACTGCCGTTTTGTCCTGGTTGCTATGGTTCTCTTTAAATGATTCTCCTCCGTTTCAGTGTTCTGACCTAAGTGGTTTCAAGAGGAGCCAAAGTTTCACTAGTGGGTGATAACTGTCCTTGCTCAAAGCTCGACAGTACATCAATGAGCTCTCCGTAGACATTTGACTGTTCATTGATGCTAAAATATGACGGAAGAGGATGGGAATTCAATAATTCTGATTGTACGTTTGTCATTATGATAAACTTAAGAGGGTTGCCGAACGGCAAAGACATAAGCCATGCATAAGGTCCATAGGCGCTGTCTGCTTTTTACGTCTTTGCTGTGGTAGTTTAAGGCATAACTTATTGAGATTTTATGGTTGAATCGACGCTGGGAATTTTCTGGCAGTCAAGCTAGAACCTCTTTCAGGCAGACCAAACAAGGATAGCAATGCGTTACACACTAAAGATTGGATCCCATAAATTTTCCTTTTTTTACGGAGATCACTATTTGAAATGCACAGGGATGTTTGATTAGCAAAATTATCTCGCAAGGGGGCAGGACTTCTCTCGAGTGATTCATTTTCTTTCGCTTTTTCACGATGGTTCAACTTCAGTTCCTCCACGGTTAAAGTTCTTAGACCTAAGCTGCTACTCTAAGGTTGATGGAAGATATTTGACAACTTATGACACGTTTAGTCCTTCTTGAAGCTCATAGATTGGACGCAGTTCCCTAGCATCTGACAACCTTATGTTGTTCTTGAACCCCAATCCCACAGAATGCAACAACGAAACAACAACTGTTGCGTACCACTTTGGTTTTGACGGGAGACTCAACTGAAGCTATTTTTAGGAGGTGACATTTGCGCACACCCATCAAACTGTTATATTTGTCCCTCACAGACAGTTCGAAAAAGAACTTGAACATCTGAACTATTTTTTCAGGTGTCATTGCGTCAAAACCGTTGAGTAATATTTTCATGACGGAATACGCTACTCCGATTAACACAAGCATAGTTTTACATCACATCGCCGGTTGCCGGCTGATATAATTTTCTCAATACAATGCGATCCACTCGTTCTAAAAGACCGCAATGAAACTACAAAAATCAGCTCATAAAGCCAAAACGTTCAATAAAGGAGTATTCAGAGATCATCTCCATGCCTAAAGCGACGATTGATCAGGTTCCGACGAAACTATCTCTTATGTTAATATTCCCTAAGTAAATTCTGCCAATTTTCAACCGGTTTAGATATGACTGCTTTTTTTCTTTCATTGGGCTGCTAACTTTTGAACTTCCAAAAGACCAGAGACCTGATGTTTGTTGGAAGTTTTGGACATATTCAAGAGTTGCATATGCCAAACTCCGACGTGTTGTACATCCAAGAATGAAAGACTTAGTATAAGCGACACGACTGCGGTGTGTGCAGCGCTACAAAAGGAATATCCAGTTTTTTTCAATAATTCACAATTTAGATATCCCTCTTCGCTAGAAGAGCCAGTTTAAATGCCTCAAAAATTTAAGGCGACGCGTGTTTCAAACAGCATATCGAAGATTTGAAGAAACAAGAACAGTGGCAACTCACTCATGCAAACTGATCCACAACTGGATGATGGACAGTGGATGGAGATATCAAGCTAATCCGGTTTTCGCTCAGTAAATGTGGCCCTAATCAACGCGTGCGTATTCACTGTTCTGGAGTCGGGGAGACGGGATACAAATAGCGAGTAGTGATTGTCGTGGGAAAAATGGTGTGTAATAAAAATAGCTTCGTGCGGTGAACTAGGATCATTGGTATGTGTAAACGACGGTTGGGTAACCTCGTAAATTTTGAGCAGTCTTCGTCTGGGAATGGTATTTACTGAGAGGCTCTCAGTCCTTTTCGACGGAAAACAACTGGAAATAAATAATCCTTGATAAGGTTTCAATCATTTTATGAGGGAACTTGTGGAACGGACAGTTGTACGTGAGCGCACGTGAGTAGCACGTACGTGAATTTTAGGTACGCCACAAAGAAACACACCGTTTATAAGTTTTCTGAAAATTTCTTGGCACCCTGTGAAGGATCTCACCATTTTTGGAGGTCCTCAGATGGGTGAAGTCTACCAATTTCCAAAACTTTCACGCTCGAAGTAAATCGGAATTCCACGAAATTCGCCAACTTCTCCCACTTCTACACGAATTTAACAGGTGGCTAAACCAAGCCTCATTTGAAACTCAATTGTACTGTTCGTCAACCGAATGTGATACACGAGGGCTGTCTCATGTTACCTTTGGTATCATATTAAAGAAATCGCGATGATTTGTCTTGACTGAACACAGTTTCGGGAACCCCCGAAAGCCTGCGACCAATTCCACTCTTCTTGGGGCCGCAATTTCTGATGCTCCGTCGAATCTATGTTCTTATTCAACAGAGATTCGTTTGGTTCTCCGGCTAAAACCCAATCGGTCTACAAATTATTGTACTTCACGAAGTGTGCCAGCACCTGTGGTATGCAAAGTACTTCTAGTCTAGGGTTCCTCTTTTTTCATGCGTATAAACCAGTAGTGATTTATCAGGAATATTCAGCCTACCGGGTAATTGTTTCATCTTCGACTGATGGTAGCAAACAAAGTCGCGTCTGGGATCAGAAAAGCCGGGTTTACAGCATGCAACTACTCCTGCTGTTCCTTAAAGACATTGAATGATACCTCAAGGGTGGGTTTTCCACAAAGGCGGTGCATTTGGTTCTGTTATATGTTTCAGAAAATCGGTGGTGGATGTCATTGGTATGTTGATCAAATGCGGCAAAGCACCAGAGCTGTAAGGTTGAAGTACGTTGCAGCAATTCTGAAACAAAAATCAATTCACTAAGAAGCGAGCTAGTCAAATCTACTGGTCACATACTACGAGTCACGGAACGCCGACTCTCAGAGTACCTACTGCAAAAAAACGGTTCTTCCCATCGCAGCGGAGTATAATAGCTGTAGACGGAAAAGTAATCACATTAGTGGCAGTTGGTTCCAGATTCAGGAACCCGCAACAGTGAACAATAAAGGTTTGATCACCAATAGATGTAACCTGGTTTTGTTACAGGGAGTTTGTTGGAGCACAACGCTTCAAAGTGGGTGGAAAATAAATTTCTGACTTATGATGATATCATGGAAGCGACTGTTTATGCCTCTTTATAGAGAAGGGCTCTGATACGAATGCTGAATGATTTCCTAAATATAGTGAAGCGGTTCACGTTCAGCTGGATCAAATCAACTATATGGTTGTTGCCAAATTCATCGTTTGGTTTCAAGCATACTCGTTTGCGAATAAAAGTGATCTTACACATTTAATTCTGTTGGTGGGTTGATTATTGCGAATACCAAATCTTACTGGTAAAACAACTTATGTTGTTTGATCACAACATACTGTCAGTGGCACAGCATACATCAACCTTACATCAACCACTTAGCTACAAAAATTCATCGTTTTTTCGGTGTCTTTCGTTTTTAACTGGGTGGGATAGACGTAGTTAGGAATTCCACACCACGATACACATTTAAAAGGCCATATAGAGCATTTTAGATCTGCTGAATTTCCTTTATGATAGCAAACCAGTGATAACATGTGTTCTTCTTCCCTTTTTACAGCTGGCGGGTGTGATATTTGGAAAAACCTTCCACAAATACTAAACCCACGGACGCAGTGGATATTACTAACAACCCAATAAAAAACGTGCCTCAAATGCCATGCCGCCCTTTCATTATCCACAGTAGTGCAAATCTTGACATTTTCTCCACCAGTGTACATTAATTAACCGGCCGCCCTCAGAACATAATGTCAAACTGCATCACACCATCATACCGTTTTCATCTGCCATTCCCGTCGCTCACAATGCAATTTGGAAGCCTGATGTTTGTGGCCACTATCGGGCTGCTCCAAGATTCTGGTAAGCTTAACTGGGAATTTTACTTACTTATCATTGCTACTAACAACTACGTCGCTAACTTTGTGAATCCAACAATCACGAATAACTAACCCATCAGTAGATATGCAACAGGATACAATCTATGGTCTTCCAGGATAGCATAGATTACTTTTGAACATTGTTCAGAACTTTCGTTGACTCTGTGGGACATTTTTGTAAGACTCACTTTGTTCTAAGGATCGGTTTTGTTATTCGCACTAAACGTACGCTGACGGTATAAATTTTATGGGCTATCACGAATGGATCACTACGGGATTTCGACACAGTATAAACGGACCAGTTCGCACCTCTTTTGATCGAATGTTTCTTGTACTTCCTGTGACAGGTATTTTTATAGTACGTATATTATGGCCATCGGGTCTTCACCTTCGACACTCACATTCTATTAGCAAGATATATTTCCTTCACTGACTATGTTACAACTCAGGAATATGACCATGTGGTGGCTGAGGATCAATTATTTTTCATGCACTTTGCGGTTGATCCCAGACAATACATTTTATGTAAACAGCAACGACAAAGCAACATTTAATCGGCTTTTTTAAAACAATTAAAAAGCCACTTTATGATATTCTTTGTTACAGGAAGCAAGCTTTTGTATAGGTATTGTTGCAAGCATTTCAGAGTTATTTTAAATTGGTTGATTTCATCATTCAAATGGGCAGATGGACTCTGAGTGTCAATTGGCCTTTGGACGGCATATCCAACTCCCTGCGATAAGTCAAAACAAAGTTCTTATCCGGCGATAGCGCATGTGATCATGGATTTACCAAATTCGTAACTGTACCTAGAAATTGAACCATCTTTCAGTTTGGCTTAGAAGAGTAAAGATTTCCTTATTACGAGTATGCATGGTTTTTGGTACCTAGTAACACTTGATTAACTTGTACTACAACAACAGTCTAGAACTAACTCTAGTTCCACAGCTATACATAATCTATACATAAACTTATTACAATGTGAGGAGGTTTGATGATTAGTTCTTAGACATTATATCTTTGTTATCAAAGTAGCAGTCCTATGTTCGGTTTCCTTACCTTCGAATTCGTCTCAGACGCTGTTGCCGAATTTTCTAGCATTAACGTTGCAGGCTCTGGTCGTTTCTGAATGCCGTGCTAATGATTGAAACTGTGACCAGACTTTGCGAAACAAATTGTGCGCAAACGATGACACCTTGTGAGCAATGTTTGTTTCTCCCTCTGAATCTTTCGGCGCTATATTATTATTATTATTAATATTACTATTGGCAGAACTCACCTCTCCCAGTTTCCTTCCATTGTTCAAACCCGTACCAATGAAGTATAAGTTTATTTGTCGCAGATTCACTGTCTTATCCGTTAGGGCAGGAAGACTGAGTCAAAACTGTCCTGCTTAGATTAACTTCTGAAGAGTCCCTCATTAATATTATTGTACATAATAACAGAAAAAGCGTAAATAAGTGTCTTAAGGGGCTTTACCCAGCAACCAACTCTCCATCTTTTTCTGTGAATTGTACCCAATATTCATTTCTCCATTGTGGTGCGCAGGTTAACACGGTAGTCATTGGAGCCCAGTCACAGCTGTGGTTTCTGTATTCAGGGCTGCATTGCGAACCACATGTATGTATCTTTATGAATGCTGTCTCGTTTTATCAAGTCCCCAAAACCTAATGAGGACTGTTAACTCAAAAGAATTACCTATCTGATTACAGATAACTGAATATCGGATGAGCGTTGCTATGACCCAAAAAAAGAAGCCATATACTGGCTTCTTCCATTCACCAAAGAGGACTTAATGTATCAGTAACTGAACGAGGTTGTTAGGATATGCTTAGCCTACATTGGCCATGTGTACGGGACAGGAGTAAATAGGATATCACACTCATGGACGCTTTAGTGATCAAAAGTTTAATCGAGCGGTGTTTCTGTGAAAATGGATCTGCTTGTGAAAATCAAGATTGCTAAGTGGCCTGTTAGATAACGTTTCTTGCAAAAAACATTGCACAAATATTACTTCGATCGGAAGAGCGGTTTCGGAAAGAAGTCATTTTAGTCTAAAATGAGAACGATATAATTTTACGCTGCATTTTTAAAGAAACTTCGCCAGCCTGTCACCAGTCAGCTATTACCCTAATTAACATTCGCTACATTTAATCGTCTGCATAATCAAATGCGTGAGTCATCAGTGATTTTGTTGAGGTCCTGTTCCGTTGTCACTTAAGGACGTCAAAAGCGATTTCATTTATTCTGACGCACTATGCACATCTATAAATCCATACAACTGCCCACTTGCTGCGCGCATCTTTGATTGTTCTGAAGACAGGTTCTATAGTTTCAAAGCAGGGTGTGTGAACAGCGTACCTATGGCATGGTTAGTTTGTGTTTGTGGAATGGGGGAAGAAGTGCAAGCACGTCTGTCTGACATTCTACTTCGGTTGCTGATGGGCGATGGTTTTCGTAGAATCAAAGTAAAGGCTTTTACAGTAGCAGACATACATACCGCTTAAGTGGGATGTTGACTTTGCCTAAATGAGTCGCTGGCTGGTTAAAAACTCATTCGTTTTAACTTCCAGGTGTTTCACTACAAGCCTGTCAACTCAGCCTTTTAAGTCAAGGTCATATAATTCACATTAATTAGCATGTTGAAACGAAAGGTAATCACAACCTTTTGGGGCGATAATACCTGCGCCCAATTCAATAAATTTACTCAGTAGGACAATGATCAAGTTGAGAGTCGCAGAACGGTGGATAGGCAATAATTTTAAGTCAAAGACACATGTATATGGAGGTGCACGTGGAGCATTTACTGTTGGTACATATAAGAAAGTGGGATGTAAATTTCAGAAAACGACGTTGTTATCCTTGATTTATTTGTCCACTTTGCTGAAGGCTGTTCTGCGACGTTGTTACATCAAACCGCCTTTATTTCTTCAACACTAGATTTGATGTGCAGTGATGTCCTAACTCGATTTTGAATCTTGTCATTGGGCTGAAATTTTAGTTTTGATTCATATAGTAGTTCAAAAACAACTGGATGTGACAAAATACAGAAATACGCGCCGCTGAGTATGAACACGCCTTCATTGGTCTGCTCGGATTTATACTCGCTTTTACATACTTCACCTAGCTCTTCTGAGGACGTGGGTCACCGGAGTTTGAGCGGCATATCGAGGCAACTATCGTCTGTGGTGCCTCATTTCAAGTTTTCCTTCATCAGGCTGCTATTTGTCGTCACTGGTTTATCGCAAAGTATGTAGCCACTGATTTACTGTCCACTGCAAACATGTGCATAAGTAGTTCGGCGAATCCTATTTGACTCGTGTTAGCGTTTTGAACCCTTGCACACAGAATGAGGAATTAAACCTTCGCACTGGCTATCTTGCTGTACACAGATTAAGCTGGCCAATAATGAAGGTAGGCATGCAACTACATCAGTAGGAACAAATGACTGATTTGATAGAAGTACCACAAGACCATCAGTGATTTGGTAGAGCAAACTACCAGAAATGTTGAAAAAAATGCCATGTGCAGCTCACTCTAATCAGCAACAACCTAGGTACACTTTCTGAAGAATCTGCTAGGTTGCTAGGCAAATTTACCCTCAAAATACTATGTGGTATATGAAGGGTATGGTTTTGTACGGTCAAAATTGTTAATGTTGATTTAGGGTCCCGGATTTCTCCAGGCACACTTTTCTGGACTGGCAACTTATCCAGTTAGGTCAGACACTGTATAGTTATCGGCTTTGTAATTTAATTGTTCAGCGGTGCCTTAAGTGCACCCAAGATCCACCACACCTCAGGCTTATGGGTTAACTGAAACGCTGGCTATGCTTGTATTGCTGGGCTAAATACCAGGCGCATAATACCCTAGGATAATACTCTAGAATAATAATCCCTAGAATAACCCACAATATCTTCATTTTTTTGCGGCTGGACTATCTTCAGGGTTCAAGTAGTTCAATGTAATTTCAAAACGCGCAACCACAGTTTACGACTGAGTCCAGAAACCTAGTGACCCAGTTAGACCACGAGGTTAATGTGCGTGTAGCTGACCTCACCAACAAGAAAACTGCGCCTGTGTTCAGAAAAAGCTGACCTGACTTACCAGCTAAGATGTATTCGTTATTTTACGCCGTAGGAAATTTTTACATTCCAAATATCTGTCAAGAGGTTGCACAAGGAAACTCATCATTTCCATATATTGAGACAGCGTCCTCTGAGAAAGTGTGGTGAACAGTCCGTTAAATTAACCGCGTTCTTAGTACAAGTAAGACATCACGCATAATGATCACAGATTTAGGAGACATATTTACGAGACCCCCATCGGTCGACTCAAGGCTGGAAACAACATTTTTTATGGTAGTGCAGTGTTTTCTGGACATTTTTCTATGGGAACGGCCACTCACGAAATACAAGGCTCTTTACCCGATTAAGCTTGAGAAACGGTTGTATTATTTTTGGATAAACGGAATATTTCAGGCAGCTGAACTCACAGCAAAAAATCGAAAGACATCTCTTTTTTCACATTTTTACTAATTCAAATCCAGCACAGACAACGTGTGTGCCCCGAAACTAGGCTGAGAGTATAGCTGTTTAATAATGACGAAGAAATCTACCGAACGGGAAAATGTAAATGCAAGCAAAGGCAAAAGTTGGCTCCTAGGTGTCGCAAAGTTTTGTGTGATTAGTAAACGTCGCTTGAATTCTCGCTGACGGATTTTGATGGGGCCGACTCATGGGCTAAGTTACTACATAGTTTTAAGCTCAATTTTTCAGCGAACAGTGATTCTTAACCAGACGAATATCACAATTCTGAAATTTATTGTGGTTATTGCTTTGTTTATTTACTTTACGCGGCTGCCATTTGTTTCAAACCGTAAAATAATTCCGTATGTAATAAATTACCCCGTAGAATTATGGTGAGATGTTTAGATTAGCAACTGTATCGTTAACATTAGACTGAAGAGTAAGGGGATGAAAGGTGTCCATATACAAATCCGGGTGTTGAGGAAGGATGTACTATTTCGATGTCGACAGGAGGAAATATAACTCCTGGAGGAGGCATCAAAAGTCAGAGAGCAGCAATGATAACCTCGAAAACAGGAACGATAGGCAATGGCACTTGAGTGCTCCTCACTATGGAAAATAAATCGCTAATCAAATATTTTCCTTCCAAAAGTTGTTCACGCGCTGCTACTGAATTAAAATGAGAAAACCAATGTCATGAATTTTTGTATCCTCTTCGACAATATATCATTCTGACACATTGGTTCACCGGAATGGAGAAGTAAAATAACTTCAAGTAAGGAAGTTATACCGCAAACAAGTGGGTCGTTCCGTGATATGGAATTCAACTAATTAGGAATATAAAAAGGCTAACAGTCTAACAGGATGTCATCAGGAGGCTGAAATGTAGGAAAAAGGTTTCCGTTTACAAGACAAATCTTTGTTCATTTTGAGGTAGCCCTCTTAACAATAAAAACCAAGACAGCCGTATAATTTCACCGGTGTATCTGCGTTATTTAATGTGGTTGAACAGTACTCAGGTGTCGCTCGCTAATTATGAAGGTTTACCAGACGGTCACTGTTGGGAAAACAAGAAAAAAGGTCACTTGTTCGGTGAGTCAAGTGATCAGGTGCACAATTCATAGCCAAAATACAGTTTCTACATCTTTTCCACCAGTACTAAAGAATGGCGAGCATACGCCCACAGAATTGATAGCTCAGACTCTGAGTGTGTGTATCTAACTTCAAACGGTCCGCTCGAGCAGCCTGAATGCAGATGTGTTTTCACTGACGTCGTTCTGGTAGGCTCTGCTTTATCACTGATAATATGTCCCGCTAACTCTCAAACCGACGATTAAGTTGCTCCAAGATCACGCCAGCTTCCAGAATGTTGATGGGAAAGAATTGAAAGGATTGTTCAGTTAGGCCAATCCGCCTGGCTTTAAGACAAAAGTATGTGGTCACAGAATTTTGTATGATGTTCGACGGGCCTGTTGTTTGTATAGGAGAAGCTAATCCGGGTTCGCAGGGAGGCGTGCTAAAATCAGCCTGATTCTGGTTCTTCAAAGTCAGCGTATAACATAGTGGTGTATGAGTGCGTCGGACGTAACCTGTGATGTTGACGAAATTACTCAGAATTTCATCGGATAGATCAGTGTGCCGGAAGATGGCGGGTGCTGCTGAGTAGGAGTGTATGTTGCATATACCTGTAGGAGTTTGTTTTGATGAATAGGTGCACCCTTTGCTAAACTAGTAACGAAAGTTTTGGGGCGGAATGCGTCCAACTCTTACAGCAGAGTACGTGATAAGTGTGCAAACCCATATGGTTTCCACATGGTTTTCAAACATTCAGACTTTCAGTGGTGATTAACGTGAGCGTACGCATGCGTTGTTTCACTTAAAGCTCGGATAGAACATTTGACTTTGAATCCTCCATCCAAAATACGCAAAGAATTCAGCTGGATATTCAATATATATATATATATATTCAATATATCAAAATTCGTATTTGCTCATCAGAAATGATGTCAACGTAACTTCTAGCGGATACTCGATTGCATATTTTGAATGTTCACTAGGTATTCTTGAATAAAGTATCCAGTTTCCTTGTTGTTCTACAAACATACATTCCAATAAACCACACCGGACACAGTTTCTTGAAGTCCACCCATTAGGGATATCTCAAATATGGCACTGCGAAGCATTGATTGTCGTGCATATCCCAGACCCTTCTTAGTCAGAGTTCTGTGTAGATATTAACACTAATTATATGACCAGAAAAGCACACAATGCGCACCCGGAAGTATGGCTGACTGGAATGTTGATCGCCCTTTCTGAAAAAAATAATGATGTCCAAATATTTGAGATGGAGAATACCGCCGACTGCACTTACGTGAACTTTTGGCCTTCATTCCAATAGCTGTTCGAACAAGGAATAATATGTAAATGGAGAGCGTGGGCCCCCTTGTCGGACGCCCTCTTTTAGAGGGCTCGCCTGGGTTTATCCGAAAGTTTTGGTATATAAAGAAATTATTACATTGATGTTTCCCCTATAGAATTCCAGTAAAATTCAGACTGGCCAACAAACCTGCGTGATGTTCAACAGAGGTTAAACCTTCTCTAGTGTGATGCATTAACCGCCTGAATGTTCCTGCAGGCGAAAATGACGCTGTCACATAAGCAAAGGGCGGATTTTGGAATCCCAAGAACCATGTAGTTTTAAAACCTTTTCTTGTCATACATGAATTAAACAAAGCAAATCAACCCATTTATGCTGTTCTCTCGGAGGATCTACATGTTTGGGAGATTTTCACACCCACTGTCGTCAAAGGGATACCCGACCATTTGGTTCTTTCATGACCACTTTCCTCAATTAGACGGCTAAGGTGAGCACGCAGAAGTTCCATTGTTGTGCCTCAGCTGGTCTTTGCATCTGAAGCTACTCGAATAACTGCTTCAGTCAGTTGCATGCCCTGTTCTCACACGTTGACGTTACAATTCTCTAAGAAGCCACGTACTAGAGCACTGTTGTGTCTGACTGGATAATGAACGGCAAGGAACACTTCACATTTACCGTAATTTACAGGAGTCATAATACGGTGTGCACGATAACTGGGCTGTTGTTAATGCAAATGGATTTTGTCTTACCAAACAACGATGTTCACCATCACCTGTGACGCGTGTCAGGAAAACTGGGAGCCATATAGAAAGCTGAATATTAAGTATCCTCACAAACTTAGTGTTTTTTTCTGACCAATAATTTACCCGGACCAGTCACTTTTGCTTACTTCGCCTTCAACTAACAACAAGTGACTCGTGATTTACGTCGTACCAGTGCAGGTTTGTCTAACTCCTAGCGTGTCGATCGAGCAGGCGAGTGATACGGAGCAAGAGTTATTCACTGATTTATGCCCAATCTGTCATTGAGGCCTGTCGTACTTCTCACGCATGGATTATTCCGCAGTTCGGGCGTGTTCACTTACTGGTTTAGGATATATCGCAGTTCGTTTGGGTATGTGATTCTGACATTCTGCGGACGTTACAGTTCCGGGTTGACCTCGAGTGGGAGGGGATGCTGACGGTCCTAAAATAGTTCTCAGATGTCTGATGATTGGATATAGAACAGGTATTTGAAAATTTAGAGGTTCGCCAGGAATCAGACCCGTATCAGGAAGATAACCTGACGAAGCTTTGGGGAAACTTGGCATTACTGGGGTGCAGTATCACTAGCGGCCAGCGTAGCCACATAGTAGTGTTCTTGAATGAGTTATGAGTAGCATCTGACCTATTGACTGCTCAATGTTGTGCCCAAATGGATAAATGAAGCAACCCCCTGCATTGTATTTAACGATGCTAATTGCAAGGAACATCCAAAAATATTTTTTCAATGTAGTTGCCAGCATATGAACCCGCAATTACAAAATCAGGCTACAATGCGGTTTTTAGTCCAACAGATATCACAGAAGGCATCATACACTTACGGACCATAGACCAGCTTCTGTCTGTTTAAATTTTCGACAAGGTTATTTTGAATCAAAAGCATGTTACCTGTTCCATGTTTTGGACGACGGCCGCATCCAGCTTTTTCCGGTGAATTTATATAATAGCTCCATTGATTCTCCTTTATATCAGTCCTTGTCCACCTTAGTGTTACAGGAAATTGTGAAAGTGTGGTTTAAAATACACCCTTCCTGAAGAGCGCTTCTATGAGAGCAGCGACTTCGCAGGGTTCAAAGTCTGCAAGTACCTTGAATAACCACTGCATAGCATATATATATATATATATATATAATACGACAGAATGAAGCTTACTACATCTACCGCATTTCAACTTGTCACTTGGCACTGTCTTTGTCTCTCTTGTTCAGCAACATTGTTTCACCCATATTATGAGTTAAACGACGAACATGACCCTCGACTTTTCACTATACTGAGTTAGATAATATTTGCATCAATATATATATATATACCCCTTGAAGTATACAAGTATTTACCATTTTGGCTCGATCAGCTGAAGACAGTATAAAACGTGCTTGACACGTAAAGGTGAATAAACTTCACAGATCCATTTTTAAGGTGACCACAGTCAACATCTATTGCGGTGATCCGTGTACCTGAAGAAAAATAAACTAACCATCCGGAGTGAATTGATTCTTGGAGTAGGAATTGGCCATTCATCACCAAACCTGGTGTTGCATTTTTCAAACCAGTAACGTAAAGCCAGTTTGCGATGCTGCGTAATTCGGAGCACCACAATCCGAACAATGATGTTTTACTGTCAGTAGTCAGTATCGAATAGAACGTTGGTATCGCAAACAAACTGTATGGCTTGTGAACGTAATATACTACTCACAAGGTTGCTTAAAATTCCTCGACACCCCTCAACCGGTTTTACCCGTCTAGATGGCCCTATGATTTATCCTCTGGGTTAGACAGTTACCTTGCAAGTAGTTCGTTGCCAACCAAGGACACATAACCCACGTGGTACTATATTGCGGAACTTGGTATTGAGTTAATGGCAACGCAAACACAAAAATAAAGCGCTCTCCCAGGAGAAAGCTGCGGGATCCACAAAAACGACTTCATTCTTGAAAACAACTCATTCACTTCTGGGGCGAGCCAAATTCAGAGAGTTCATATACTAGATTCGCCGTTGATATGCTCATGTTTCTTTCGCGAATGAATGAACGCAAACAGCTTTTCCCCAAAGGACCAGTTTGAATTGTCCTGTTGCCACAAGCTACCGGTAAAGGCGAAAAACTAAGTAACCTAAGTGCTTTAAAGATTGAAGCCAGATGCGTCATTTCTACAGCCTCCAATTTCCTTATCTGTTTGCCCCATTGTACTTACCTTTCTTCTATTTGACTTGAAGGAAATGATTTATTTTATTTGCTGACCTCTTTGACTAGTCTTTAAATTGTTCTGTTTTAGTGATTGAAAAGATGAATCTGTGCAGTGATGTAAACCTTTTTTTATTAACCTGTTTTCTATGTTTCTTTGATCATCCCAAAATAGTGCATTATCTAAATTACATTTTTAACCGTAACTCACTCCAGACTCATCCGACTCACTAGACAGTGAGATGTCAAAGAATGGTGGGTTCCGATAGCGGTTTACGTTGTAGAGCAGACGAAACACGTTTTTGGTTTCTCGGTGATCGATTTGCTGGCAAAATTGTTTTGGTTTTCGAACATGTAAATTATTTTTTCTAAAAACGTGTGTGTTTAGCAACACTTCGTGTCAGCGGAAAATATCCTTAAGTATTAACTAACTGCGAAACATTTGGTTTCATATTTCCACCTGATGTAAAATAGAGAAAAATTTGGGTGTCACCCTCATTTTCATTCCGTGAGTACAGTATGTTTATGACAAAAAGCCGAGGTGCATCATCCCTCATGTGGATCACACAAATTCAGCTTCTGATCAGCATATCATTCGTCCATTAGCAGCTTATCGCCAAGGAGAGCAACTCGCCGACAGCGCGTAGCAACAGCCACTAATCAAACACAATCCCCATCATTCTTTGCGTTATTGTATCACTTTTCCAATGACGACCTTTTAGACGCAAGAATCTTGTTTGCGTGGAAATTAAAGGACTACGCTGCGCTTTCCGGCTATTCAGCATAGACTCACCTTATCTGAAGGAAGAAAGCTAGATTCAGCCACTTAAAATCTCATGCTAACAATGGGCTGTGGGGAAATTTTGAACAATCCAGCTTTATCAAACGCCCTTCACTGCGACACCATGTCTCCAAAAATACTCTAGTAGTGCTGTTAAAATAAATTAACATTGACAAAATGGGAGTTTTTTTTACATTCGTAATTCTTATTAATGTCAAATTCACACCTGATTCACTACATTTCAAATTGAACGAATGCCCTCTGATCGCATTTTGCAGCATAGACGCAGCCATCTGGTTATTGTAGGTTAAAGCGAGCTGGGGATCCACATTACCGGCAATACTAATAGCGGGTGATTTAATCCTTTCTATTTCACAGGACTGCTAAAACGGTAGTGCTCAAGCCATCTGCCTACCGACTGTGCCAAGTAAATTCAAACTACAGATGTTTAGAAAGCAAATTTGCGTGGCCAAAATATTCCTAAAATTGAGCAATCTGAAATCAAGCACTCGAACGGCATGACTAGACATATAAAGGATACCCCACGACAAAGATAATGATCGGTGTAAGGGGTCACGTTATGGTGTACAGCATGCTCAAGTGAGCTGTTACTAAACCTGACTGTTTATAACACAAAACGAACTCCAAAATAAACGTGCTAAATCCGTTGACAAGAGTTTATCTGCCGCCGTCGGTGCGTCGTGTTCTCATGTCTTTCCAAGACTTAACTCACCAGGTTAGATAAATGATGCAACATACTGGATGAATTTTCGTCAGTAGGCGACCCTTCGGGTAGTGTAAATGAGTCTATCCCAAACTTTGTCATTTGAAAGCATGGTTGACTTTAAAAAGCATGAATGAGATCAACAGTCATTAGATGGTATTCAACAGCTAATGGAGAATTCACATCGTTTCGATGGTAAATTAGGAGGGGCTTCTGAGATGCTAAATGTCACCTTTGTCTCCTCAAGATATCGCCTATAGACTTCTACTTAAGATCCAGCAAACTTTTCAGTCATTAAACATACAACTACCCTTTTATCATTTCTTTCGTCTGTTAGATCTCACTACTGTAATGGGAACAACTCTGTTGCAGTTGTATGATTTCACCGAGATCTCATTGGGCAATAATAGAGGGATAAAAATAAACACCATAACATTGGACGATGAAACTCCTCCTGCCAACAACGTACGTGATTTGTTTGTGAGGTGTTAACTTTCACTGCACTCTCTTAGGATCCCTAAGGTTAGGATAATTCAGTGTAATCTATCAAGTAACAACAAATCATTACAAGGTCGTCCGGCTAAATACACTCACGCTAGCTGGGAGAATCGCAATCCAGTCAGAATCGCCAGCCGTGTGTCACCAAAAGCGTCACATAGTAATAATTGCCTCGCAATAGCCTAGTCTGCTCCAAAAGTCCGCCTTATTTCCAAAGTCACTCGCAACTAGTTCTCCAACCCGCAAGATAATTTATTGGTCAGTTACATTCCAACTTTATTCCCTATATGTGTACTTTCATTTATATATTTAAATGCCTGATGGACCCATATTATGAACCCACATGTTTGCAACACAGCTTTTTTCAACTTGTAAAAAATCTGGTAATGTGGTAGTAAGGCACACTTTGCATGTCGGTTACAAACTGAGTACAAAACATAGCTGGTTTCAGTCTCCCAGGATTTCAGCTTTATCCAGTGACACTGGTGTTAACTGCATATACATCTTTCATAATACCACAACAGGGAATCATGTACATGTTAGAATGATTTGCATGATCAAGGAAAACAGACTTCACAATCTCTATCGATGAATATGGACCGTAGTGCCGATGGTAGCCAAACATTTGCGCGGTTCAGAACCATGTCTTTCCACAACTAATTTTATGAACGAGTGATGAAATCACATTAACATGTGGCTCTAATAATCGATTAAACTTTTTCCGCAAGGTTGAGTTTCTAGTTTAGTCAGAAAAAAAATCCTGCCCATCTTACTGACCGACTAGTCACAAGTGCACTTGAACAACACAACAGCGACTCACATCTTTAATTCATACTCAGAAATTATTCATTTCCTGATTACACATTGCCTTATTTGAGTGAAATTTAGAAATCATAGCCTGCTGGATACGGCCTTTCCAAAACAGAACAGGTGCATTCATTTACAAAATTACAGCTAAAGCAGGGCAGTATATTTTAAGCAGTATGCTGAATAATTCCCGAGCTTCGACAATGGAATGTGGCAAGCGTTTTTGTTCTGGGTAGAAATCAATCGGCACTCAGTAGGGCAACTGTGATTTCTGGTGCTCAGCTGGCTTGTACCATGACAGCCTCGCATTACGAAGTACAATTGCCTAAGGGGGCATTCCACGCTAAAATTTATGTAAACATTACAATGCACTAGTGGGATTTTAAATCGCACGCGGGAAAACGACGGCGTTCTTCAGTCTTCTTGCTTTGTACCCTATACTTGAAAAACGGTACCTTGGAAGCTTCTAAAGAAATATTTAGCAACGGGGCGGTTCATGCTTTTAAGAGCACTAATCTTTACTAAGCATTTCATTTTTTTGCTGTATCTTCCAGGGATTGTCTCAAAAGTCTACAATCACAAGAGGTGTTTGGTTTCACTTCGCTGCTCAATGAGACAAAGATAGTTAAGTACTTCCTTATTAAGGCTCCTAACATTTATTCCCCCATTTGTATCGCATCAACCTCGACCATTCCGGTTTGGGGAATGTTCGTATTTTATCATTATACTAAGAATACTGCTTCTTTCAAACAAACGCGCACTAGGCAATCTGTTCGGCGATCACAGAGAGTGAGTATTGTCCTTGTCTGTTTAGGGCTTTCGTATCCATTCATTTATCCCCACAGCGCAGCCAGAAACCAAAATACCATTGCAAACTCAATAGTTTATTAGACTTTCTTAAAGGTTGGAATTGATGACGAAATAAGTATGATTTTTCAGCTTTCCGATCCCAACTCTCAGAGGCTTTTGAAGAAAGGATATGTTATCCTTTTGAACGTACCCGAGTGACACGGAAGGGAAGCAAGTAGCCAACGGTCAGAACTTTCTCTAGGGAATTTTCAGTGAGCTGTTTGAGACTGGTAAATAGGCTTGCGTTCTGGTCCAAGAGTAACAGGGAGGAAGACCCAGGCCGCTTGGCACAAAAGGTGAAACACAAAACATGTTTTCTCAAGGCTTTTGCGTAGAAATGTTCCGTTACTTAGTTTCAGATTTCAGAATTTAAGTGCGTGACGTATACTGGAACTAATAAAACACTGATAGTATTGCAGAATCCCAGGTGGCAACGAAATGCCCCTGAATAATTTGGTCACTAGTCTCAACTTTACGGTGTTAACTGGCTTATATTCCAAAGTCAAGCATCTGTGAAATGAGCTGAGTGTGCCTCTCCCAACTAAATCCAAACTACTTTTTCGGCTTCTATGGAAACATTGTTATCCTCGACTCTGTGTTTCACGTTTTCGGCTGAATGCGTTTCGCCTCAGACAAGAATGGTCTCAGAAGGAGTAACCACCCTTCTTTTTGAGAACCAGCTCGCTTTTTTAATGTCTCGAATTAGTCAGTGATTTGGTGGGACAAGTTAAACTCCAAGTTGCTCAAACTGCTCCGCGTTTTTCACTCCAAGACAACGATAGATGTTCCACCATAATGTGATTATAAGACATCACCCACGTCCCTGGATAAATAGGACTTGTAGATCCGGTGAGATGCTTCACCCTGGTGGTTCCGATACTCCCCTATCCATTCGATTCCTTTGGTATTGATTAAAAGTCCTCTGCAAATTTAGCGCGTCTCGAACAACCCCGCAATAAGGTTTCGTAACTGGTCCTATTCCCGCATGTCTCATATCCAGATGTGTCCAGTGACAATGTCACTTTTTTCGTTCACTGTTCTAGCTGTGCTCCCATAATGCAGCATATCGAAAGGTTCAGAGAACGGGTCCCAATGGCCTTCGGGCTGGTCATATCGTTTGTGTTCTCGAATGCGTACCATAATCAAAAAACCCCACAATCAGTTCTGAAATAAGCATCTTTCCGGAGAATGAGACGAAAATTTTCTGCAAATTTAGTGCGTTGTATTTCATTGGTAGGACCGATTCCTCCAACGATTGTGGTCATCATAAACTGAAATTCTGGCGTAGCATATATGTACTCCGCAAAATTAATACTTTTTCAGTTCAAGATGTAGGTCGGATTCATCCTCACGTACTCCATTTCCTCTGGATGTTACGCTCCTTCTTCGGACGAAGGACTTCTCTCCAAATGCTAGAATACTAGTGTAGTTAATCCCAAACACAGGATTCAGTATTCTACATCTACATGCTATCAGTTTTACGTCTGTGTTATGAAAGACACTGCGAAATATCGGTAAATAGCCAGGGTCCTGCAGTCATACCCATTTCACCCGCATACAGTGGTATCATGAGACGTTTGTCGCGTGTTACAGATCCCGTCCCGGAAGGAAATCGCTGATCAGAAAGATCAGCTGATTTTTGTCCATATGGACCCGGCAAATCATCTGTCATACTGATGATAAACACCTACACTTTCTTTAGAGAAGTTTCAAATTAACATATAGCCCACGGGATGTAAACTTCAAGCTTCCTCGCAGATCAACTGGAAGTGTTTGAAAGCCAATCACACACTTTTTGACAACTTCGGGGTCAACGTCTTTGGGATCTTAATGGCCCCCATTTTAGAAATTCATTAGCAAACCTAAGGTAGGAACGAGGTACTAAATTAAAGTAGGAACTGCTCCTGGTTCGCGTATTCATAGAATGTAATAACACAGGACTCAAAGGGTTGCAGAAAGTCCTTCAGTGGTCCACTACCGGTTTCACCATCGTTGAGGCTAACCAGAGTGGTAAAGTTCCTCGTAATGTCCCTTGTTTCCATTAACCTCACGTTATATTTTACCACCGTAATTCACGCACGCGACGAGATACACTCAGTCGCAGCTTACGTTAGTGTTAACGAGTGACTCAGCTAAATTTCTCATTTTGGACGTACGTGAACTGCGTCCACCTAATAAGCTCCAAAAAAAAGTAAAACCGGGACTGTGTTCCTGAATAGTGAAAATACAGCGCGATATATCAAATATGGTACCAAATTGTACATGAGATTGCCTTTGAACATCACTGCTGGTTGAAACCACCATGATCTCGAAGGTTGTGTTTGAAAGTCACGGGTTTTGCAGCCCGCGTTGTTTCTGCGGTCAGGAGAAGACAAAATTGTCCTACTATACACTCAAAGCTGCAGTTTGGATCGCCACTACAAACTGGACGGGACAACATAGCTGTCCGTGTATCCGTATTTAGTACAAGAGACCTACGCAACTGATCAGAGAATATATCTCACATGGTCGATACGTTTACCCCTCGGTCTGTTTCTTTGAATGGTCACTTTGACACGCTGAAGCACTAGCATATTGGACTCCAATGATGACATCAACCGGCAGAAGTTTATGTAAATACATACTCAGTTCGGTTCGTTCGTGGCATGGTGTGCAAATAAGGACGCTTGACCTGTTACACGCGATGTAACATAGCATAGATTTGCATCTGATTAATATCGTTGTTATCAACCACAGCTTCACAACGCCGCTCACACAGTCATCCATCCATAGGTTAGGCTGTATGTAGATACCGCAAGGTGCTCATTAGGTGTGTGCTTATCGTCTTTCCGTGAAAGCATATCAGTGGAACTATACAGCTTACGAAAACAGACCTAATATTTGACACTATTCGAAAAAGCACTTTCACACCCTGCGGTCGCCAGCTGATTTGTTAGATTATGATGCCACTCGCCGATACGATTTATTCACACATTTTCGCCGTTTCAGCCTTTTGCAGGCTGTCATGCTGATGCTGACGTATAGGTAGGCCAAAGCTATTCTGTTGTTACTTTTGGCTCAGGTAATCTAATTACCTCAAGAATCGCTTCAAGGCAGCCTAACGAGTCACAAACTGAAGGCAGGAAAGTGTGTGCGTGTGTGCGCTTGCGGACAGGAGTGGTGAGGACAAAAGCTTTAGGCAGCTAGGGGAGTACAAAATAAAAGTGGAGGTGGAGGCTATCTTGTACCAACTCGCTCTCAGGTTAACGAGATTACTTCTGCTCCCCCATTTGTTTCCGTAACGGTATACCTCCCTTCCAGAATGCGGCTATTGATTTATCTTCTAAGCACAATCTCGTTCAAGCTAAATAATATTCCACTGATCGAACTGACTTCGTCCTAGTAACAAGTTCCTACGAATGTGAACGCCTGATAATTAGATTTTTCATATGCTCATACACTGGCAAGATTTCCTCGCTCAGCGACTTGTTTGACCGAACTGGTGTCAAATTCTGTCGGTAATTGTCCGGTCTAGGAATAAAAGTATTAGGCGAATTGAAACGCGACAGTCCACTCCTGTCGCATTCGTGAACCGACTGTCTCCTCTGGATAATTTCGTTAGATTTCTCTACAAGCAGATTCGTTTCTTACTAGTGTACACAGACGTTAATTCACTTTTAACGATAAACAGCCCCTCGCTAAACTTAAGAATGTGTAACCTCAAAAATGACCACGTGTAGCGTTTTAGTATCGACAGAATGAAGAAATGGCGCGTTAGGTAGTTTCCTAGGTGTATGCGACTAGTGGCCGTTTTTCTTGTGATTTCAAAATTGGCACCGATATAAATATATATATGTATATGTGTATATGTGCATATGTATGTTTGCATGTATATATATATATGTATATACATATGCATATGCATATGTATATGTGTATGTATATGCATGTATATTGAATCCTGATACTTGAAGTGGCAACACATCCAGTTGCCTCTCAGGACTGACTTACTCCAGGCCAATCTGTTTCCAGACGAATTTCACACTAAATACCGCAATTATTTAGTATTCCTTGGTCATCCCGCTCTGCCGGTAAATGTTAGAAACGAATTAAGGCTTTCTGTATAAGATCATGATGGAAAAATGATGGTATTTACAGAATATAGATTTTGAAGTAAGGCGAACGTCACCTATTTAAAATGTTGGTTTTTCTTGTAGGCAGGAAAAGTTTTCAAAAAGACGCAGTTGTGCGCAATAATCGAAAAATGTCTGAATTACCCTAGACCCACTTTTCAGCCTTCGTGTCTTGAGTCTATCTTAGAGCTGACATTGCACCGCATGTCTATCGAAGACCAAATCACCGCACAAATATAGTCCTGTCTAAAAAGGGCACATTTTGTAACGGGTATGAGTATCAGTTTTGCATGACCGGAATTCTCCTTTTGTCTCGCGTTGGTCGACGTGGTAATTTCCTCGGGTTTGCAGATAATATATCCACCGTATCTGTTGCATGAACTTAACCTCTCAACCACTCACAGAGCGAGCTTGTTAGTGCGTGAGCTATTTAAAATAGGCTGGTGGAGGTATGCTATTTTAGACTGAAGGACTGATTCCTACCAGAGTTTAGCTATCTCCCTTCACAAGATATCGAATTCATTTTGCTAATTCTAGTGCGTACGAAGTTCATGTGTCACTTATCCCCATTTGCAACGTTTATGCAGCATTCTCTTGTAGCTTGAACACAAATGCTCAGCCATAGGGTTTTTATTGCCACTTTCCTGTTCCAACAACTTTTTTCCATTCACACCACCCTCTTGTTCTGTTGTGTGTTTTATTTTATCCCAGGTTGACTCACCACATTGAACGGGACATAAAGTATGACAAACTCTCCATAATTTCGTCAAGGTTGACACTAGGATTTCCGGCCCTTTTCTGTTGACTGCTGTGACATTATTCCCAACCGTGATGTTCCAATCTGAAAAGCTTCTAACTCCTCATTAGATTAAAGCTAGCTAAGGGGGGCAAAACGCTTAGCGCAAAACTTAAAAAATTCCAATCACAGGTTGTTTTCAGGATACCTTTCAGGGAAGTTTGGAGTTCTTATTAATCTAGCTTGAGTGCTTACATTCAATGCAAGTAATAGGCAGGATTCTCCCGGAAAGCGTTATTGTTTTTGCAGTGAGTAAGCCTGCGTAATATCAGGTTGGCCAAAACCTGTCGAAATTTTTTTATTGGAACTCCATCTCAAGAAACACACCTCGGAGATCAGTCAGCTCTGAGCTTTCACAGCGTTATGTTATGTCTACTTTTTCCTTGGAAGCAGGAACGTCCCAAAGTTGCAAAATGTAGAAATTCTTGCGGCGAAATTTAGTGAATTACATTCAGAGCGACATTATTTCACTTGCCATAAGAGCTAGACACTCTCAATGGTGCATATACGACCGCGTAAAGTAGCTTGAGAGAATAGGTTGCGCATTTCCACCATAGTTTATCGCAGGACCATGCTCAGAGCTTTGATTTGTTCAATGCACAATTGGCATTATTTGTTTAGCAGGCATTGGTAGCGATCTGCACACTGGGTATCGACGTTGAACCTGTGTACTGCGAATGATCGAGAGGGTGTCAGATACTTAAGAGAGGTCCCCTTAAGTAAAGCCAGATGCGACAGTCATAACTGCGAAGATTTCTTCAACAGGGGTGAAATGGCTTCAACAAGGTTATTTTTAACTGAACGCTAGCTCCTAAGGTTCTTCAGTACAGTCATTCCTTCTACAACTGAACATTGGAGGTTGCCGTACATCCTTGACTGCTCTGTGGAGATTATAGGATCACCTGGGCCATTTTGAAAAAAATTGACGAGCAGCGTCCTGCGGTCTTCTAGACTGAGGCGTCGAAAATGTGCAACAAACTGTTGCTTCTCCATGTCACCACAATGCTGGTGAGGATTCACCGGTAGATTGTCTTGGAGCAGACACCAAATACATGGACAGAGACTGTAACTACTGTAGGTGTGTGTTGGCCATAAGCCACTGCTTTGTGGCGCTAATTTCAGAAACGTTGAAACTCATTTGGCTATATAAAGAACAGTAGCCGCCAGTCCCAAATAAAATATACCATCAGTTACTGGTAAGGGGGATGATCACTACCTTTCGGGCCATCTTGTTTACTCGTGTGGACTCCAATCATATACTTGTCCGTCACCGCTTTTTTTATTGCGCATAGACTTTTCTTATGTCAAGGTTTCCCGTGCCATGAATTCTTCGACTTTATATGGTAGAGCGCGGATTCCATAATCGATTATCCTCAACCAGGTTTTTGACCCGGTAGTCTACATCGATCATAGTAGAGTGGCAGCTAACATACAGACGACCCACAATCTTGTTTCCCTGTGGCTTCAAGTGTGCGTTCGATTATGTCGACCCCTCATTGATTCAAACCGTGTTTTCCAAAGAGAAGATGGTCTAAGGTTTGTGGCCACAATTAAGTTCCTATATTCACATAATTGCGGATGTGTGTGATTGTATAGAGGGGCTTCTAATGGCTCTACCACATGAGTGGTGTCCGGGAAGGATGTCCTCTCTTCCCGTCTTCTTTTACCTCATCAGTGATGAATGAGGGGAAATCTACAGAATCTTTAAAGTCCCGAGATTTCAATCATTAGTAACATGGGTCCTGTCGATATGCGTTATTCCACGAATATCGAGGTCAAAAATCACGCTTTCTGATTTGCTTCATTTGTAGACTCAAAAATAGGTATCACTAGGCATGACGCGTCTTCCTCTAAGGGGCGACATTTTTGTTGTATAGTTGCGAGACATGGTCTCTGCGGACAGAGGATGTTGGGCATCTTCAAGTTATTCATCAGGATGTCTCAAAATTTTTTATTGTGTCAGATGGCTTGGGAAAATCCATAACGAAATAATTGAAAAACCATCAACTGCGGTGGTTTTGCTGTGCACTACACATTCCGAAATATTATCTACTGAGATAGTTATAAGTCCCAACTCCTTCAGGATCGCGGAGACTGTGACGTTAGCAATGTATGAGTTCGCAAAGGATGTGAAATAATTTACGAAGGGTACGGGTGCCGTTGTTAGGGTCCGCCTTCCAGGATTGGATTCTTACCCGGATGAAAAAAATGGCGGCTAATCGATGTCAGTGGGGTGGAAGCTTGATTTAGTCCACCACCAGGTCCAGTCCTTGTTTCCTATTAGGCTTTAGATATAATCAAATAAACTCGTGAGCAGTGAAGCCTCTGTGCTAACACTGATGTTGACGTCCGTCGTGATGGTTATTATACTGGCTTAAGGCAATATGGTGTGGCTTAAGCTAGATACTGGTTTTTCTAATAATGTATAAATTCTGAAACATTCTTAGTCATCCACACTGACCGTTTGTAAAACTATATCGAGGGATTAAACCTGGGCACTGCCACTAAAGCCCAATAAAATCTGTCTAGCTTATGCGACTACTACTCGTTGCTACCAAAATTTAAGGGATCCGATTTGCAGTAAGGTTTAAAATCTTTCTTTCGAATGAATCAACTAGCTGTGATTCTCAGCTGCCTTAGAACTCAGATCGTGGGGAGTTAGCACTCGATACGCACATCACGAAAAACCACCTAAACTTACATATGTAGACAGCACAAACCGATCGATTGTGGCAGTTTACAAAGATTCAAGCCCTGGTTTCAATAAATTATTCCATCTTCACCCGCTCGGTTCCAAACAGAATCGTAAAGCAACAGATGCAAAAATCCGCACACTCACAAAGTGGAGCTACATCTCCCACTATACCCATCAGTTATGTAAAGTCTACCATGTGTCGACATCCATTTGGAACAACCTTCGTCAGGCCTGAACTCCAATTCCAGCTGAGTTCAACAATATTTTAGCATTTTACTTCTCACGGCCTTCCGCCAAATCCGAAATCCTGTGTAGAGTCGGCATTCTTGACCCCAGTTACCAATCAGGCTCTTCAACCGTACGACGAAAGTGTCCGTCTAAAGCCGGACAATCTGTAGTAAACCTTAGACCGCCTTATCCTAAACGCAAACAAATCTGACATAGTCATCATGTCTACATTAGACTACATAATTATACTTATTCCTTAAACGTCCGGCAATGATGTTAAAGCCCAGAGGATCATAGTAAGCAACCGGTAATGTGGGGGGCATTTGTCACCCGGCTATGCGTATTTCCGATGTCCAGTTCATTTTAAAAAGCGTCCATTCGGTGGGAACACTTAATTTTGTTTGTGGCTACCTCAAGGCTTATCCTTATACAAACAAGCCTGTTGTTTAAGAACTTTGTTAATTTGCACCGAAACCTTATTCTTTTGTTTTTAGGGCTTGGTATCTCCCCAAACTGATGGTGTAGCAAAGAGTAGTCAAACTGGTGTGACTGGTAAAGCAGTAGATAGAAGCTGTATAGCATGTAAGTAAATTTCAGCTGTGCGGGTTTTGATTAGTTGGCTTTTTTGTCGTTGCTTATCAGTGATTCCATGTAAGAGGAACGTTCTCCATCCATAATTCACTGTATCAAAAGCTACATTTCACTCACAAATTTGAGGAAACAACTCTCGTTTCTTCCTAGACGTCTTGGTAACTAAGCAACAAGGTGATACGTTGAGTTTTTTGGTTTAACGCACGCTGTCCTGGAAAGGACAATACTAGACTTCCCATAGATTAGTCTAACAGAGCGAAAATTGCTCAGTGGTTAGCTGCACAGAGCCAGATAAATCCGCATGACACACACTCGAAATGCGCATAATCAAGAATGATCTGAGGACAGACAAATGTCTCTCAATGTTTCCCAACGCATAACAGAACTCATCTCCGAGTCCGAGCGGTTTTGTTACAAGCAGCGTAACGAAAATCCTGGATGCGGTTCACAAAAGACCGCACAATGCTGCGTAGCCATATTTGCGTGCTTCAAACCAGGACTACGTTAATTCAGTCAATTAAAATACTTCACCTGGTACTCTTTAAGTCAGGCAGTACTACCTTCGTCAATTCCGGATGTCATGATTTAGATGTATGGTTATCCGAACCGACCTCTCTGACAAACGTTGGTAAATTACGCGACTTAGCCCAAACCGTTGTTCGCCAAACCTGAGCTAGCTGTAGCTTTTGTCATCATCCAGGAGACCTTCAGATTAGGACGTGAATTTTGAATTTGGATATCGAGTTGGAGGCAAAATCTGTCCGTAACTTCCATCGGTAATCAGACATTTGTGATAAGTTTTCGATCCCATGTAACTTTAGATGGTGACATCAAAACCAATCAATCATGACACGAGATAGCGCAAGCGCTCTGCGCTAACTTACAAGTTGTTTGTCTGGGTGTATATAATCCTGCGGTTTCGGACACGAATCTTCTGTATCTGTGGCTGGGCACCTCTGTTATAACTAACATTATCCTCATACTTCACCCAACATTCTCTGAGTTTATACTTCTTGTGTTATAGCCAGGCGGAATGGCCTAATTAAAGTACCCTTCATATTGCCTCGATTAGAATTCTGGTGTGACCATAAGGTCATTACGTTACCGTACTGGAAGCCGGTGTTATTGGTTTAACAAAGACGAACAGGAGTACTCACGTGAGCTACGATGCTACTACTCTCCAGAATGACAACAGTACAGTTCACTCACAAACCCGCTACTCAAGTAGTCCGATTGAGGTCAAGCATGTCCACTCAGCGTTTCCGCTTTGTTCGGTACGGTTACAGTTACCAGCGACATTTTTGGCCTTGTGATGTGCACCCCATTGTCTGACTCAGCGAGCACGCACCCTGTCGTTTTGTTCTACCCAGGATATTTCCCCGGCTAATATTTCAGTTTCATGAGTAGTGTTCACGCCCGTCCAGAATATGCAGGTCAACGGGTGTGATTGCATGGTCATTTCCTGTCTTTGATCTCATTGGCTATATTACTACTGCCATGGGTGTCCGATGTGTCACGGTCCGGAAGAAGCTCATCTCAATGGTTTACCTTACATGAACAATCGCAGGTATGGTCTTGTAACAATGAAGCAGTCGGCTAGGTAGATGAAATCCCACAGTGAGTGTCGGAAGTTTCATCAATATAACGTTTTGCGGGAAACAACTTTCGCCCCATGTTTCAAAGGTTCGCTAGTGAGCGTTCCAAAGAGATTGGAGACTACCTGGTTGAATAACCCAGTGAACTCTTCCGAAATATTGGTGCTTTGGGTGCGCGAATAGCTTCCAGCTCAGCTGGCAGTTGATCTGTCCGCTGAACTTGGCTATTTGCTCGTGAGTGTTTTGTTAC
Source organism: Opisthorchis viverrini (assembly GCF_000715545.1). Taxonomy (NCBI): domain Eukaryota; kingdom Metazoa; phylum Platyhelminthes; class Trematoda; order Opisthorchiida; family Opisthorchiidae; genus Opisthorchis; species Opisthorchis viverrini. The sequence continues at coordinate 1,089,205 of NW_008751682.1, forward strand.
CTGCCGCGGGGATATCCTCACCGAGGATGCGAAGTCTACTGGGGTAAACAAATGATGAGAAGCTCCTTGTCGGGAGCTGCGCTTAAAGCAGTCCCGGTTGTTCTACGTAACTTCTAGAATCCCACTCAGGAGAAAAACAAACTTTCCAGCGCGTCCCGCGTACGCCTATTTTTACACCCATGTTGGTCATTTCCGACAGGAAACGGACTGTTTCTACAACAGACAATTTAGTAAGCTCAAAATACATCACTGTAAATATCCAAAAAGATAAGCTGATTCCCACATCATGAGTTGCGTAACAAACCATCTCATTCCTTGATCCCCTCTACGTGTAATATGATTCTAGCCAATGTTTGAAGTGCCAAATGTACAAGATAGGTTTTCCCTAGATTGTAACAGCTGGACTAGAGAAACCCTACGAAAAGTGGTCCCGTAATACTTCAGCCTTAGCACAATCTACACTCTGGATCATAATCTCAACAGCAATCTCAAATAAGAACTGATACGCACTCTTACAGATCTCTGTTGTCCAGTTTTCATGTCTCTCTCTCTGTTCTAACACTGCTGGGCAATTTGCTCCCATAGTGGTAAGCCCTTGTCTTGCACACGTTCAAGATGTCTGGTGATCTTAACGGTAATGAACTGCCACATCTAGTGACGAATTGTTCAACACCAATTTTTGTCATCCTGCGTCTTGCGTCACTGTGAACAAAACAAATATACACTAAGTCAGCGTGATCACATATTGAATCCTAACAGGGATATGCCAAAGTTTAGCATTCCATTCGACCCTAACTTCTTGAAGGAAGCTTCCCTAAGGAAAAAATCCTCTGAATTTAGGAAAGTAATTGCTTGTTCTCTCTTTGGCTGCTTGGTTGGACTAGGGCTGATGTTACTGGATACCACATGCTGTGACTTCATTCAACTGCGGAGTAACCCGTTATGAGGTAAAGGAATGCCTGTTACTGAAATCCTTCGGAGATTGAGTGTCTTGCACATGACATGGTCATGCGGTCTACTCAGCTAGTTATTAGACATGCCTATCTGATGAATGTGATTTGGCGGTCGCCGACTCAGCGTTGCTAGACACTCCAAAGATTATGGGTCATTTTGTTTATTCTATATCAAACTTCGGCTGTCTCATACTCGCAAAAAACTTCTTCGTAAGCACCCGAAAGAACTGTGTAAAATGCATTAACCTGAAGCCGTTTATGGACTGCGCTAGAACACAGAAATAGAGCACACATCACTGGCGAAGTTTGAGGGTTCTACTGGCTGTTAGGTATCAAAAAACGAAATGTAGATACTTGAAAGAATTTGTTTCTATTTGAGTTCTTGTCGTGTGGTTCTTCGTTTATGGAATTTGATATAATTGAGAGTGACCGCATAACTGACTTTCAGAATTGCGGTTTGCCTAAGGACGCTCACATGAAGCTAGTTTGATCGACCTGGGTGAATGTTTTACGGGTTCAAATCATCAACAGTGAACCATATTTTCTGAAACCTTACTCTTTTGTTTTACCTACTCTTACACTCGGTTTGTGTCTGCAAAGTAATACACAAAACTTTATAACGACTGGCTATCCGTTAACCGGACTCAACACAAGTTGTTCTTTACTCATGATCTCCACCATTTTGTCGGCTATTTGATTTTATGTCAGTGAAACAATGAACCTTACCTTCCATGTTGGGGACTGCTCTACCTGACTCAAAATTACTCTTTGAAAGCCGTACCCATGGCACATCTGATCACTCTCTACCTGAATTGCTTACTCAGCTGCCGTATGCTCGCTAATAAGAAGAATGATTGGTCCAAATGCATGAACCGACCACTCAGCTTTCAGTTATTAATCCAATCTGTATCCTATGGCAAATTACCTTCTGTTTTTATATTTGTTGTCGCTAATTTCGTGCAATTCGGTTTCAAGCAGAGCATAGGTTGACGGAAACTCTGGGACTGCGCCTGCCTGATGAGCCCAGGAAGGGCGAAACTGGTCGTGTGATGTCGACGAATGTTCAGCAACCCAAAGAGTGGCACATTACAAGTATATATTTATCGCGATATCTCGAGTATCGTAACGATTGAAACATGAGGCGGCCTGGTGCAAAACATTCAGTTGCCTGGAAATATCTCGCAAAACCTAATTTATTTGCGAATGAGCGCATTTCGATAACTGAATTAGGATGATCAACGATCTTACTGGTTTCTCTATTCATTGGCTACCTTGTGTAGGTCACCTAACTCGTGTCCTCAGGCACATAAACGCTCCGAATACAGCCACGCATCTATCTGACAACAATGCTTGTAGGGCATAACTACTTGCCCTCCCAATACAGATGGTGGGAAAAATCCCTATGTGTTTTCTTGAATAGCTACAAAATCCAATTTTCAGAAGAGATGCATACTATCTTTAGCTCAACAGGCCCGAGGTCACTTTCACGGGAGAAGGAAATCATGTTAGCTAGGCGGAATAGGAAACGTGTGCACACTTTACGGGCGATTCTAGTAATAGAACACAACTCATCCCCTTGGTCTATATATTCACTCTGAAAGTGGTTTCACGTCCATATCTCGATTGAATAAAATAACAGAATCGTTCTGTATAAGTACGTATAAAATATCAGATATATCAGTAAACATTTTCCCTTGTGAGTTTAGCCAGCCCATGGAAAAAAGCTGAGGAACACTGTATAGCCGTTTCATCATTATTGGGAAGCATCAACAGCGAAACTTCGGTGTGTCGCTTGTGATCAACAGGGAATTCGCCGGTTAGAGACTTCCTGGAGTTTTGTGTGACAATGATTCCCAATAAGAATGAAACAGTTACAGAAAGATTGTGGGGTTTTCCGTGTAGATTGGCCTCACCTGCAGGATGGAATCTCAGTTGAAAATTACCTAACCTTCTCAACTCATCATCAATCTGTCGGTAGATCAGAGGACGAATGACGCCTCTAGGTGACGGAAATGTCTATTCGGGCAGTTGTTACTTAAGGGGACAGGTAACACCTAACCACGTAAAATGAATCACTTGAGTAAAGGATGAGTGTCTCTAAATCCCGTCTAAGTGTGGGTTCTTCAGATAAATGTTAGGTATTCAACCACTGACCAGAATGTTGCTGGTTCCATACTCTGAGTTTTGTAAGGTGAGCAGTGTTGATGATTCGATGCTTCTCAGCTTTTAAACATAGACTTTCCTCAGTCAAGGCCAAATTTTCCAATAACACTATGAAATCTCCTCATACTACCAACAGATAGACATCTACCTACCCCAGACATTCCTACTGATACCTCCAAAGGCGACTACGCTCGTGATGCCAGGGGAAATCCAAAGTATGGAGTGAACTATTGCGGGTTCCACTTGACTGAAATGTACACCTAGATTAAGACTATCAGTCAGTTCGCCGCAGCTGCACAACAAAGCGACAGTGTGGGCCTATTGGCTAGGTACAAAGTGTTGTGAACAAGCACTTTTCAGTTTTTTTAGCCCACACTGCAATAAACGTAAGCAAGGCTTTTCTGAACGAGGTGAAACTTTTTGGAGCTGTTGCATTTAAATACCCCATCATTTTCAACCACAGCAGGGCCTAGCAAACAGGATTACAAAAAAGATCTCGTGTTTTCTGTTGACGTTACTGAACTTGCAGAGGTAAGTCACCATTTCACATAACAGATTGGGGTGTGAACAATAACGACCGCATATCATACATTTGTCTACTTCATGAAAAAAAATCTTTTTATTGAAAATGTGCTCAGACTGTAATACTGCGTGGCAACAAGGAGCGATGGCTTCAGAACGGAGTTTGCAAAAATCCTGAACACATAGCGCCCTTTCCGTGCCTACAGTCATTAGAAAATTGGAAGTATAGCGCCACTTCGAAAACAAACTGTTTAGTTATTAGGTACGTTGGAGCAAGTATGATCCATGTTCTTTCTCTTCAGTTTCTGATACGCTTGCACTAATTCACGCCATTTGTTTGTCTGTTCAAAATCCACCTTACTTTCTCCGATTTATAGGAGCATGAAATCGATCAGGAATGATTTTTTTTAAACTAAACTGTTCATGATGTATTCATACTATTCTTTTCGGAATGCAGTAAACTCGCCATCACACGCCTGTCAGACTATTTAACAACACCCTCAGGAATGAGCGTTCTCGGGTGAAATCACCCTGCAAAATTTTCGATTGTATTCAATTCCGATTTTGATGGTAAGCTGTCAAACGAAGATTAACCGTACAAACATGGCTCTTGAATACCCACACTATGATTCCGAGTAATACTTCAAGTTTAGCTTGATGCTTGTGTGCGAATACCCGGAAATTGAATCTCATAATGTCAGATGCGTGAAAGCGAATTTGGCAAGGAAAAAAATCATCAGACGAGATTCCATCTCGTCCACATTGCCCTAAAGCTATTTGATCCTACGCTTCACTGGGTTTGTTCGAACAAGTACTGTGGTATTTAGAACAGTCTTCGCCGACAGCACTACTTCCTGAGATACATCAAACATATGAAGAATGTTATCCTTACCAACTTATTTTGTTTTATATACAAACTTGTACTCAGCGTCACTGATTTTGACTAATTTTCACTTGATTGTCAAACGGCATTCCGTTCATTTCTCTGTATATTACCTCTTCAGTACCAAGGCACGGAAAAACCTCTTCTCACGTGTTTACCCTGGAAAAAATGGCCAACAGTTCTATAGTTTTCACAGAGCGAGAAATCTTGCTACCTATTAAGTGATAAATACTTTTAAATTCCAAAAGGGATTTGTTAAATGCACATTGTAGAAGAATCCTACGGAGACCATGATTTTCAGCTGCTGAGTATTGATTGGCTACACCTGGAAGATAACGTTTACTTTTTATACCTTAGGAGCTTTTCATTATCTAAGAAAACTAAGTGGTACTTTCCAGTCTTCCACGTGCATGTTTTATTGCCCTCCACTAAATCGTTTTCATAAAAGAATTTGCCCACAAGTTCGCTGGAAACTTCTCGATAACCTCAACAGGTTTCGCCCTTCTTGGTACCCGTCAGGTGTGAAAGTGAACTGAATTATTAGACGGACTTTGTGCAGCAAATCCACGTGAATAATATCATAGCTGAGAGATTCAGTTGAAGATCAGAACAATGTGCAAATAAAAGTATCTATCGAAATCAAGTCAATTTGGATTCAAGTAGAACATAAGGTTTCTGGAAACTGGGAGACCATGTACAGCTGATGAGCCTCAAGGAGAGCAAAACCGAGCAGGATTTGTCGAAGAGCTTTCAGTAACCTTGTGGGTAGTTTCCTTTTTAATATAACTTACTCTCGATATGGTGAGCGTTTATTCGCTTTTCGGCAGTTCACAATTTGCTACCGAAGGCCGCGTCAGATTTTTTCATCGAAGGAGGATGCATTTGTAAAGCTATCTTTCCACCAAGACACCAAAACCATAAAATGTAAGTAAGGAATTAAGGAGTCTGTGTTGAAACCAAACTTGGTATCTCGCGTATATAAAGGAGTAGTAATGGACACAACTTAGCCACAACCCTCGACGTTGGTCTGAACAGACGAGAAAAACAAATACCGTTAATAACCGTATCCCGTATGCTAATCGATTTTAGTAGGCGACTCGATTGTGACTCCGACCAGCGAAAGTAATACCAGTGTACGTGCGGGTAAAATATTAGTTTACCCGACTATTTTCAGGCTTATTCGCTTCAACGGGTTCAACAGAGTCACAGTTTTGAGATTTGACGAACTATTTGGAATTTTGAAGACTCTGCGCTCGTGGATTCGTTGTGTTTGGGTACATATCAGGGTACACATATCAGTTGTATTCACTAATTAATGTGGAATCGTCAGGTCCACACAAGTGACAAGAGTGGAAGCAAGGTGCAAAGTGAGCATATTGAAATAAGTATTTGGATTTTTCGGCCTTAATGTAAATGATAGAGCTGGAAACAATTCATATGCAGGCATAAAAGGTACAAATTGATGGGTGGCAGTTTCAGCGCCACAGGACACGGATAACGAATCTCCGCAGAAGTTCCTCAAAAATTCTTTCGTACTTCAGATAACAGAGGATAGACATAAAGAAATGCCCATTAACTTATATTAATTATATATACTTACTTACTTATACTAATTAATTGCCTATAAACATCACGCACGCTAGAAAATCACCATTGTTTGTCAATTAGGCAGCGTCCGGTCTCAATGATCAAATTGGGGGCCGGAATATCCTCCAAAAATTGGCTTTGATGGTGGTGGCTATGACACAAAACTATAGGTTAATAAAAGTGCCAACAAAAAAGTTACCTGTAAACAAAAAATTAGAAGCATGATTAAGGTACACCAGAAGGCGAGAAGTATTTTTAATTGTGATGAATTAAATTAACATTTATCTGAATACTAATACGAAGTTCTTAGAAAAACTTGAGCGGTTCACTTGCCACTGCTACAATTCAGATGTAAATACCACACTACTCTTACAAATTAAAGACATTTGTTGGGAATTCTCCGGGTATTCTAATGAATACACAACTGTAATTAGACGTTTTTCAAACTGACAGACAATGAGCGAATGAAGTAGACTAAAGGTTTAAACGCTAAACGTTTAAACTCCTATGCATCATCTAAATTACCCTTGCATCGTCAAGCACATCTAACACCTTTCCGTTATATGCCAAACAATTTTGAATGTCTTCCATTCTATGCTTACTTAATCAGGTCTAGGAAATAGTAATTCCGTAGCATCATTTGGAAGGTGAGAGCTTGTTGCGTCGAACCTGAAGAATAGAATTCCAGAAACGTGAAAATGGTTTACGGTGAAACATCCTCCTTTGTTATATAAAACCGTGCATGCGAAAGTTGCACAAAAATACTCTCATCTGTGATCACATACACCCCCAGAAAAGTTAGGATACTTAGGTAAGATGGATGGGTCTGGATTGGGCAGTTAAACTCACACACCAACTATATTTCAACTCCTTTTCACCTCAGATGTCTTCCAGAGCTGAATTTGTTACCGACGTGTGAGACGTTTTGAGGTCTAGCAAATCTCAGTAATCAGTCCAAATTTGAGTTCGTTGATAGGACAGCTAGGGTCTGTCTAGTAGAACGGAGGACCTGCAATCGGCTTCCATTCTGTTTTAACCTGAAGCAGGTTGCAGCGTAGTCTATCCTTCCTACTTTAGTTTCGGCGTCCACATACGGATCAGTCATTTTGAGTAGGACATGTTCTTACTTTTAGCAACCCAACCAACCACCCACTGATGACGTCTTCTCATTTGGAGATGGAAGGCTTACAAATTAGCTGTTAAGCTCGGTTAACAGATCTAAAGCCACCTAAACCATTATTCTTACTGTCCTAATTGTAAACACTTACAGATAAAACCGGGGCCACCAAATCCAAAGTGCTGTACCTTCCAAGCGTCCCATCCAAGCATGTTATCAATCTAAGCTATATCATACGACTTAGAATTTTTGAGTTACCACTTGTGGAACATTGTATAATGAGTCATACTTATGCCCTGTTCCCTCTGTTCACTACGCTAGACGCAGGGGGAATTCGAAACACAGCTTGTCATATGTTCCGAACACGGTCCAACTTTCCTCTCTGGAAATGACAAATACCAAAATGGCAAAAAACGTTTTCGACAACCATGGCAATTATGAGAATCATCTTGATTGAATCAGAATCACTGCTAACCAGTGCACATTGATGGTACCGGTCTTTTCCTTTGAGCAGTTTGACACATTCTCTGGTGAACACTCTAAACTACCATTTCCTCTCAAATAAAATAGTCGAGGTTTTTTTGCCCATCTCTCTGCCACAGAATCACACCTCTGCTTGAATCTGGTTCGATTAGGTATTTAAAAGACCAAGCGGTGTGTTTTCTATCCCTAACGCCCCTTAACCATCTATCAAATTTGCCTCGTCCCAATGGAGTGTTCTCCCGCGTTCCACTCAACAATCAAACACAAGTGCCTCCAATGCAGCAACAAAAACACTGCTTTTGGAAACTAACGTGGATCATTGTTCGCGTGTCGATGTCACCGTGTGCACAATTCCGGGGGTGCGACAATTCATCAGACTTGAGGTAGGTGGATGGATGGAAGACCAATCTGATGCTGTCATTTGCGATAGATGATGAGGCTGAAAAGTTAAGCCACAATAAAAAAAGTGAGCGGAGAATAGATAACTTGTTTAGCCAGAAATCTGTACCTCTAACTCCTCCGAATAACTACTACCGCAGTTGTGTTGCCGACTTTGGAGTAAGCATGGTCGAGATGTAAACCAATGCAACTGGCACGCATCAAAAATGTTGGATGGTGAATGACAGCACCTCAGGGGATTGTTTGACAGGGAAATTACAACTGATATTACGTTATTAATGACATACAATGGTATAATATGGTGTCATTTATTGAACTCAGAATTGAAACGCCACTAATTGTTTCTTCTGGTTGGTGATCCTTCGTTACCGAATTACTTTTGCACCTTTTTCTCACTTCCTGCTTCATTCTGACATAGATTCCAATGGGAGGGGGCGAAATGGCTCAAGTGGTTAGAGCGCGAACTTACTGACCGGAAGGTCCTTGGTTCGAACCCGACCTCTGCCTCTCGACTTCCCCTGTCTAGGCTTGGGTAACCTGGCAGTATCACAGCCCTCGTGGTTGCTTCGGATATCATGGCAGCTAGGCACCGGCGGGGTGTTATAGCTGAGAGGGATTCCAACAGGTAATGCTAGATAGTGCGTTAGGCAGAAATGATCAGAATAATTCCCAATGAAGCTAGTAGTTAACGAGCTGTTTGAAACAAGGTGACTTGTTTGCGTTTTGCTTTGACTCGCCATGCTGCATGCTTTTTATTCTTACCGACCCTAATACTGGCCATTGCAAATGGACCCATTAGCTGTTGAATATGAATCGCCCAACTGGCAAGTAACTGAAAGATGAAGGGATGTTTCAGTTTAACCATCCAAGATCAATCATATTCAGGCATGAATTACCGAAGACTGACGTGTTTATTTCAACCCGTTATATGTATTCCTACTACTTCCTTGTGCAGAGACGACGCTTGTTAGATAAAAATATGAGTTAAGTTGACACCGTGAAACTCATAGATTCGTCGAAAAAAAGCGACACCTTTACAGAAACGAGGAAAGAAAAAACTGGATATGAAAGGAAAGGAAGGAAACGAGCAAGTTAGAAATGATAAAACCGTCATGTGTGAAACTGGTTTCAGATGGTGCTCCATTATATGTTCTCATCCGTAGCCTGAGGTGGACACAGTCCAACTAGAAGAGACCGAAAAAATACATGGCGTTTACGCGACAATATAACCTTGTCCAATTATGAGATACGTGTTCGACAATATTGTCGTTGATGTACTGAGGGCGTAAGCTTATGAACTGGGCCTCCGCACATGTTCGTCTTCTGCAAAAACGTTGAATACACTGAATCATACAAGCTTTTCAGGTCTATCCTTTATATAGTGCATTAGGAGAATAAGGTTGTTTGATTGTAGCTTTTTAAGTTGTGATCATATAGTTGCGTTTACCCCGATTGGTGATGAAATGTTGGCAAATAAACTCGTTAGCTCATCGAATAAACCATCAATCCTCCGTGCTGTCTGAGCGCCCAACATTCTACTCAGTGGCAAATCCAAATTGGTGCTAGTAAAATGTTTTTTAGGACGATAAGCCCGGTGAAAAATTTTCCAAGATGCCCTCAGTCTCAGAAAGTGGTTAGCTGCCATTTTGATACTGCATTTCAGTAGCAGCTACATTAGAGTCTTTGAAAATGCTAAACGCACTTCAGGGTAGCCCTCTCCAATACTGGAATTTCATGAACATTCGGTGTTATGTCCAACCAAGCGTGGCACTTGACCTGCAATCCAATGCGGTATCACTATAAATAGAATGGTGAAAGATTAATTTCGCGTGTTTATTTAACACTGAGTTCGTATTCTAACACATTTATGGCGGCTGAATAATGGTAGTGTTTCAGTATTCTTGACTTCCTCCTCTTTCACTCATCTTTTATTGAATAGGATAAAGGAAGTTGCGTCCTTAAACGGATTCCGAAAATAATTAAAACTCTTAGAATTTGATTTCGGAGTTCACTCACCCGAAATGACTTGGTTTCCTTCGACTTGCCTCTTATTTTTTTATCACTAAAGGAGTAAATACTAAGCTGGTGGGTTAATATTAGATACCTGTGCGCATATAGCTGATTAAATTGCACGTAAGCAAATCCTGTGGCCGACATCTCAAACTAGTCGACAGGATTGGAGCATACCAGTGCTTTTCATCCTCTCGAATACCCTCGTACTGCAACCTACTTATGAGTAATGCAAAATAAATGACAAAATCTGGTCGTAGGGCACTGGAATAAGTTGCAGCAGAACAATTTGGCATTATTTATATTGGTTGATGTTCTACTTGATTTGCGCTGCGTTTGTGGTGAGGTAGTCGCTTGATTTTTGTCCACAACGTACAAAACATGCAGTTGTCACTGACGGAGATTCATCCGGAATTCGAATTCACGTGGAATAATTTTGTCGGAATTAATGCCATCGCTTTGATTCCAGAATAACCGTTTCAATAACCTGACCGTCAATCTGTTTTGGATCTACCAAGATACTTAAGTTCTTCACAGTGTCGATTTTGGTCGCCCTGTTGTTTTGCATAGAGCATTCACCTAAATATGTTTTTCGCCACAAAAACATCAGCTTTGATCACCTTGAAAGAAAGAAAGCATCTTCGGAATACACTCACTTCCAGGTTACCCTGGTTCTAACTGGAATCTCAGACCATTATATAATAACGGAATATTCTGATAACTGGGGAAAACGTTCACATTTGAGCAACTCGGAATGACGGGTGTTGAGAATATCGACAGGGGTACGCACTTTCACGGATTCGGACGCTCCTTTGTCGCCGTGCAGGTCTTTCCAGGTGGGGACGTCTTCCAGTAGCTAAATGCTTTGTGGTTGTCTTTACATCACACTCTCCAGCGTTTAACACAAAGAGCGGGTTCATTCTTTTTCTGTTGAGCGCAGGATATTTGTCAACCAAACAATCCTAGTTGGTAACAATCGCCTTGGAAATATTCGGCTGCATTTATGTTAGATAACGTAGGTCGAATGGAGTGCATTACGACAGACTCGGCTTTTGATCCCACTAGCATCATTGCCGTCGGGTTACTGCTTTGTAGCACGCTCGATAAAGGCACACGTACTTTTCATGATGGGAACTGATTTCTGAAACATGCGTGAGAGTAGCTTGACTGGCTTGCATGCTATTGAACTATTTTTCCTGCTCCTGTGGTCATGATTATAACTTTTACAATCCTATTTACTTCAGTTGGATTTTTGGTGATATAGTTTACACAAGTTTTATATAGTCCGTACATTGAATATGACCCCGTCATAACCACAAAACGCAGTCCCGTTTATGCTTCAGGCACACATTTAGCGGTCAAGATCACGGATAGCCACCTATTTCAAGAATATAGCCATCAGTCTTAATAAAAAGTGGTCTTATTCTCTTTGCACATTTCCTGACCAGTAAGTTTCCGGCAACTGTGCAAAAATTAAAGGAACTTTCGAAGTTTAGAATTTTCTAGTATGAATTACCAATGCTCGGAAGGTCTTCGGTTATGGCATGTGTTTTGACGTGCTAATGAGGTAGAACTCATTGTTTTCACTACTCTGCTAAAGTGTGCCACCATGTGAACTGCCGCAGTTACTCTCAATCGGTTGGTACAGTTTTCGGTCTAGTCACCTGATATAAGTTCGAAATTTAAGCTCAGAAGGGTTACCGTTATGCCTTTGATTGTTAAATAAATAAAGATCATGAATCATAACCTTGTGAAAAAGAGCGAAATATACCTTTGTCATCAGAAAACGTTCAGTTTAGATACAGTTAACCATCAGTTTATTTGAAGGGATTCGAATCCCGTGTTTGGTTCAAAGAAATTAGCAGAACATCCCAAGGTCTCTAGCATCTAACCTGTTTTCTGCAACTAACGGACACTCCGTTTCTGAAATGAAAGTACGTTTTCACTTAGCTATGGTCTTTCTACATCCAAATGAACCCTTCTTTTTGGTGAAACGCCGAGGGCATCAAGGGCACTAACATTCGCTTTCCTTAGTGATAGCGTGACCCGCCACCACACCTTCGGGATAGCAATACACCAATCCAGACTAAACCCCTAAGTAGGCCGTCATGTGACCATGTTCGGAGTTTATTGTGAGCACGATGACCAATGGGTTTCACAGGTTAGTTTTTCATTGCAAGCTGGAAGCCTGAACCTGTATAACTTATTGCTAAACTGTTAGAATTCTTGTGGAGATTTCGTCCTGTAAGTGAAGTCAATCTATGCTGAAAAGCCGAGAAGCACTGTACAGCTGATTCATCCTTATTGGGAATCATCAGCAGTGCGCATCTCACGAAACTCCGGAGAGTCTCGAACACGCGACCTCCCGGCTAGTAGTTTGAACACTTAACCGTTCGGCCACGAGTGGCTGATCAGCAGTGTGATTAACTCGCACTTAGACAGGATATAGCGCCGCTCATCCTTCAATCACGGGATCCACATCACGCGGTCACACATGTTGACTGGCTCTTCGAGCAACGACTTCTGATCAGCCACTCGTGGCCGAACGGTCAAGTGTTCAAGCTACTAGCCGGGATTAGAATTCGTTTATCTACAGTTACAAACTGGAATGAAAGTTTCTAAATAATTGGATGGCGCAGGAAAAACCCAGGCATACGTCACCCATGAATGGTCAGATTAAATGTGCTCCTGTTTCGAATTGTGAGGCCGTGTATTATTGTAACGAGTATCCCGGTCGATCTTCATATTTGGCATTTTTGTTACAAGCAGTTCGTGGAACAATTAACTGATGTCCGTTCACGTTTATTTTCAGGAGTTTTTGATCTCAGCTTTGGATCACCAGGTTTCCAAACTACGTCATATCTCTAAGAAGCGTCAGGCTTATTAGTACTGTAACAAAATATTCGAGCACATGACCAGCTCATGACCTCGTCGTGAGTTAATTCGAGCTAATCACTTGAGCTGTTTCGCATTACTACCCTGTAGCCCCCATTGTCAAAGTGTGATTTTATGCTTCACTGCACACAACAAACACCAAGCCAAAACAAGACCTCAGCAACACTGCACTATGTTATAGCTTGAACATCGACGTGAACCTTCTGCAGGGCTGCATTACAGAAAAATAGGAAACTCAGCAAGCTCCACCTTCCAATTTAGGTTAAAAACTTGATCGTGTGCTGAAAACCAGGTTTTTATTGAAGAGGTACAAACCAACAGCATCTGTGCGTGTAGCAATTTTACTGTATATTTCCCATTCCTGTGAAATAAGACGTTTCTGAAAGAATAACCTGATCTACATTTAGCCGGTTTCTAAAACCGAGCCATATCACCTCGTTTTCGATAGAAAGTATGTACGAAAGATGATATTTCGTCTCGGAGCTTTGCTTTCGGTCTAAGTTGTCTTGATTTGGCGCACAGATCGCATAATGGAGCATAGCAAATGGTCACCTATTGACTATTTCTCATATTACCAGCATTTTGCTAGCATTTACTAGCATTTCCACACCGGCTATGTGTAGTGTCGGTATAGCGTTCACTCGTAAAATACTGCTTCGCCATCGATGGTTAAAATACTTAAGATTTGTCACTCTTGTATTAGTGGCATGAATGACCCCAGGAAATTTTACACACCATGCTTGCCGCAAAGCGATACTCTTGGGTGGTATTTTAGCTGTGGGCAATCGGGCTTGTAAAAAGCTCACTCATTTTCGTTGTAAATTACTACACTTTCTTGTGTCAATCTAGCTTTTTGAGTACAGCCGCTGTCTGGACACAGCGTAGTTAAGTGAAGTGAAGCTGATAAACAAATTCTGCGGAATTAGCTTTTTTGTTCTGAACAGGCCACAGTGGGAAAACCCTAGGGGGCATTAAACGCAGAAATGAAGCCAAGTCAACTTTTTATAGCAATACAGTGTCTACTCCACATTGACGGTCCATTGATAAGAGAATTTGCGACTGGAAGTCATTATAAGTTTTGTAGTACTTGGGAATATATTTTTGGAATTATATTTTCAAATAGCATCTTTCTAAGTTATGGTCACAAATCTACACTCCACTCCTAAAACGCTAAGGGGGTACAAGCAGCTAGCCAGCCTTCAACTGCCAATTTTTTATACATGCATTAGTGTCGCACGCGATGACGTTCCACCAATACGCAATTAGTGCTTGAATATATCACCATTTTGTTAACTGCTTCGAGAATATTTTGTTTCAAATCTCTAAATTTAGACATGTGATCTGTTGTGCGCGTCTTTTGTAATCATCTAACATCAACCAACCAACAAATAACCGACCGTGGTAGCCAGGAGAAGTAACCGTGATGGTGTGTGCCCAAAAATACCCTGAAAATCATTGGTGCATCACCTCTTTAACGCCTTGATCACGTTCCAGTATACCGCGACTAGTTTGGTATACCTTCCAAATTTAACTGACCATAAAAGCTGCTCAGGATTAGTCGCTATTATTGAAGTAGTGCTTTGCACTAAATTTCATCTTCTTTTGGTCAGAGAAAAATGTTTTAGATCATTTTTTTATCTAGTTCGGTGAAATGTAGGAAACAGTATGAGAGGATGCGATACTTCTCACATCGTACTTCATTTTCTATAGTTTACTCTGGCAGAAGCAAACTTAGTATGCAGGTATGTGTTACAACTAACTTGGAACAAAATGCTTCAGGTTTTCGTATGCGAGAGCCAAAAGGTCCAAGCAGCAGTAAACCACATGAAAAAAAATTCCTGAGAAGGTGGAAGTGATGTCAGCTGATACCGAATTGCCATCAACAAAAGCTGCTAGCCAGTAATGGTGATGGTACACGAAGCCGTTCGGGCGTTTTAGCTTAATGAACATGAGTACAATGTTTCCTTGTCTTCACAAATCCGAATGCAACATTGACGGTGAAGCACAATTTTCTCCGCTGCAGCTACACTGATCAGTAAGTGTATGCCCGGGGACAAGCATGAAACGCAAATTCATGCACCAAGATTACTATTGAAAAGTACAGTGAAGTGAATCGCAGTTGAGATAAATTTGGCTACGTCAGGTCTCACGAAAACGTTTAAGACATCATTGAGACCAGTTCTCTCCAGTCCTAATAGCAAAGGTAAAATAATAAAGGTGGACGAGCTGACAAACCAATCAAAATTTTGATGAATAAACTATAACGATTCAGCAACATAAACTTCTCACCACCAATTCAGACAAGCCACAATGATAAGCTTTCTCATTTTATTACAGTTTAAGGTTTAATTTGACAATGAAATGGTCGTATCAAAGAGCCGCTTATTTCTTTGTCACACTTTATGATACCGTGTGACTATACGTCATGGCTTACAAACCTTTCTGTGCGACAAGACGATGGGCGGAAATTTGTTGCAGCTTTTAGGTTTTAGTACCAGGGCATGTACAGGATGCCATTTAACGTTCCATTCTATGGAAAGCTTTATTCCTTGGGCGATCGTACCGGGAATGTCTTTGCCATTTATTTTCACAGCTTGTTACCAATTTATGCGTTGGGCTACACTGGTGTGCAGCAGAATATGCAAAAATTCACATTATAGAGCCGATCCATACAACCTGCCTACACACCTGTTAACAACAACTAAACAGTAGTCAGAACTAGTGTAATTTTTGAGAAGTATTCAGACAACTTGAGCCAACAATAAGTGTTTTAGTGGTTGAGCATCCCATTCGGAGATGCCCGTCTCTCTGAGTGATCAAAATATCGTCTTTGAATTACTATTTTAGGGTGCAGGCCCATTGTGAAAATAATCTGCACTGGATAGAACAGTTCTTGACCCTTTATTATTATTTCGGAGGAATGCGTCCGAAGTTCGCTAATTTTTGCGTTTAGGCAGTCATACTGAACTGCAAGGCACACATTAATAGGCTAAAATGCAGCATGCTATTCGGCAAAAGGATGAAAATAAGCTCCAAGAATCGAAACCCGGCTTTGGGAATATGTCACAGATGCATGAAAATTTTAAATTCCGAAATACTCCTCTAGTTATTCTAACAAATACCATAGAATGGCTGCGGACTTGTCCTTGCTGGTCAAATCTCACCAATATTTGTGGTGTTGTTAAAAAATTGTGAGAGTTCCATTCACTCAGGATTCATGTTTATTGCACTCTGATTAGGAAAAATGACCCTATGAAAACCACGGTCTAGCTATAATTGAAAATCAGGTTTAACAGGAACTGCTGAGAAGTAGTTTTGTGACCATCTCAGCAAAGCCATATATGATGTCAAGACAAGCGAGTATTTTAAGGAAAACAGCTTTAAACCTGACGGAAATACCTATTCCAAATGAAAATCATCCCATTTTACTTTCGCACAATCCTCCAGAAGATTTCTGAAAAATGCCCAAACACCGGGTGTTCTGTATAAATTTATGTGGTCGCAGCAAAAGCGCATCATAATCGGTATGAGCTTAGTACCAATCAGCTAAGTATATGTTTCTCTGATCACCTGGATTAACACACTGGATATCGCTGGTTCCTTTTTCACCTGCTACAGTTCCCCGTATGAAGCTACCAATTGAGTCTTATCTCGAATGATACATTTACCCCGTCGGTCGTGGTTAAATCATCATAAGTGAAGTGATGAAAACCTGAACACTCAGCTCGGTTAGCTTTGTTGGTTTCATCTCAAGGCTGTTCCACTATAGGAAGAGCCTTGTTTAACCTAGTTGTTTCTGATCTCACTTCGATGAGCTACATCATGAACTGCGGTCAAATTCATCTGGGTGAGTTTCAGATGAAGTCACCGAAGAAGGCTACTGACAACCAAGGGTTCCTGATCGATGGCGTTCTCAAGGCGGAAATTGTCGGATTCAGATGATAGAAGTTGCGTGTGCAATGATACAAGCGTTTTCATGCAGTGAATGATAGACTTAACTGCTTGGATCTATCATGACGTCCGTAATATACAGCACCAAACTAGCCGCCAATTTTCAGAGGGAAACGCAAATGGCACATTAAATCAGAGCATAACAATTCCAAAAATCGAAAGGTAATCACCAGGTGGCTAAGTAATTTTACCGTGAGAATATGTTTCCCTTACATTAACTTTTAGCCACCCCTAAAAGTTTTATAAAAAAACAAAGTGCCTTTTACGGATAAGCTTCCTCTCTCTCATTCGAATCCGCTTAATAATTGAACGGAAAAGAATATTTCGGTAATCTGTTACTTGGTTGCTGGTTCAGTAGGCGATAACCAACTTTCCCTTGCGGGTGAGCTTTAACTCCATCTCGTGCAACATGATTATTTCGCCATTTACCACAGTGTCCCTGCGTTTTCCAATTTGTGCACCATTACTTTCAATGTAACGTATGAATCAAGTTATTACTCCAGCCGAAACCCGCGTTGTTACGCTTTTCTCGTGAACGTGCCAGAAACTTGGGAAACTTCGACATTGTATCTCTTTGAAATTTCCTACCGCACGGGATTGGATGTTCTCAAGTAGCATCCGAAATTTATATCGCCTGATATCCTAAATTAGTTGCATCAGAAATGGGTACTGAGTGTTATTTTCGTTAATTGAGCTAAGATACTGAAGAGGCTGATCCGCGGCGTAAAAAGGGCTACCTACTTTCCCTTCTCTGATTTTGTAAGAGATTTTTGACGGAGTTCCATAAATTTTGGCAGATTGCCTAATTTCAAGAATTATCGTGTCACGTATAACACCAGCTACAAGACTGAAGAACGTATCACTAATGGGTCCGCTTACAATAGAGCAACTCAAAAACTAGCGTGCTTTATCTTGCGAAAATCTTTCCAATTTTCCTCAAAGTACTTTTTCCTTCCCAAAAATTTTACACCAATTAAAAACAGCTATGGTTGAGCAGATTGTCGCAGATGATATTTTAGTAGAGCTGTCCGCCACGTACATTTGTGATTTTGCAAATCATTTGGAAGTTACTGTGGTCCACCCTTTCAGATCAGATTGCTCTACCGTGCGTGGAAAATATATTCGCATGCCTAGATGTGCGGTTTTATCAGTCATACCTGTGCCAATTTAGCATGGACCCAAAGTGATCATTTTTTTACGATTTTCGGCTAACATTTAAAGCCGCTATTTCAAGGACAGGTCATGTTCAAGAGAGTCGTTTAAATGGATGCAACCCCAATTTTATTATCAATAGGTGTGTTTCGGGATGTAATACATCATAGTTACCTTACTGCGTGCAATACTTGGATGCTAATGACGGGGGCTGCATATTTTGAAAGCATATACGAACTCCCGATGGTAAAAAGACCCCGAAGCTCCATCCGGGTCTCTACGTTATGGAGATAAATGTTTTATAATGAAAGCCAAATCGACTGACACAACTAACAAACAAATAACAAAACATAGCTTGTCTTCCCCACCAGGGAACATATGTAGAAATAAAGTTTTGAAAATGTCAGTGGTTGGTCTACGTGAATCTTTCGCGGAATAACCAAGAACTGATCTTACGAATGTAAAAGGCTGAAAGTGCGAAGACTTGTCAATACGGTATAATTTTCTCATCCATTTCGTGCTTGGTATACCTAGGCTAAATAGATCCCTGACATCTTATGAGCAGCACACGAGGTTTTGACAGAACCATTTATGTGTGATTCTGTTCCCCCCCCCCACTAAATGTGGAAGACCCCATAGTATGTTTTTCTACGTCTAAACCAACTAACCCAAATGAAAATCTTAGTGTTTGCGTCATTGGAAACAAGAAGTAATAGCCAACAAGCGTGCCAAAATGGTTTGTCTTTGTAGGATGATCCTGCCTTGACTGCTGAAATTGTTCGCATCACAAAATTAGTCTACTAAAACACGACTTGTTTAGTGAAACTGAATCCTTAGTAGATGTTTGTTTGCTCAGTAAAATCAGTCTACGCTGAAAGGATGAGAGTACCGTAGGGCTGTTTCATTCTTATTGAGAATCATCAACTATCATCTGACAGTTTTGAACCCACAACCTCGAGGCTGGAGGATTACTAATTAACCTTTCTGCAACGAGGAGTTGAGTGGTGTTAAATCCTGCCTAAATTAATCATATTGCTGGTTTTGACCTAATGCTTAAACGCTTAGATGATAACCGAAAGGCCGCTGTTTTCAGACTCTAAGAGTTTCAAGAGAAGCGCACTGCAGACGATCGCCCGTAAGGACAAACAGCCGTACCTCTATGCGTTTTAACGGGACAAATCTCCTCAAAGTCCCTTTAAACTACTAAGAAGTAGAATCTATTAGGGGAGTCTAATACGTTTTTTAACAACGGGTAATATGTGTGAGGCTCTTCTGATACCAATTTCCATAAATAATCCAGAATGATAATTGATTATCACTTGGCGTCTGGACGTCACTTCTGTACTCAATTAAGTGTAAACAGTGCAACGAGCTGAAATTTTACTAAAAAAGTTCATTTAGCAAACGTGAATTTGGTGCGAAGTTTGTCCTGGGCAAGTTGCACACTTATTTAAGGACAGTTTACCAGGGTTGCATTCGTCTAGGCATTGAATGGCCCTGTACTTTGAAAAACGCCATCATAAAAACCTGCACAGCAAACCTAAGACAAGTTTTTTCTACTTCTATTATCTTCGGATTACGGTAAGGCTAAAACGAAATCTTTGCAGGTCAAAAAACCATATGGATCACTTGTAACTCGAGTATTTTATATTATTGGAGATAACAAGCTGGTATCCTCAATAAGCTGCTCCGTATTCGAAGCGCGTTATCACCACTCATGGATACACGAGTGTTTAATCTTAAGTTGATTGACACATGCCACAATGTCTATAAAAGAAGAAGTAGATCGCCCAGTTCACTGTTCGAGCATGTACGCAGTGTATATTATACCGACATCCCGTCAGCGATCGAGATGCCTCTTAATATTCCACTTTGTCTGGTGTGGTTGACATTATTATCTCCACGTTGATTGGCTCATCCATCTGTTAGCCCTGCACACATGATTGGTTGTCCCGATTTCCCAGGAAAGCCCTCACAGCCCTGCTCCTTGACCATTTTCTGCCACAGAGTGCGATAAGCAGTACTCTCGTTCATGCTACTCGACCGTCGTGGAATTATCATATTAGAAAATACGGACCGGCAGGGTGATGATCATATTTGTATGAGCATCTGAACACAGGAGTTTAGAATGTGGCATTATGTGTTTGGTTAAATTAATGCCGGGACTATTCGCGTCTGTTTTTTTCTTTCTCTCTGGAGTTCCCCTTATTCTGTGTGTCACCTGTGCTACCACGTTGAATTGTTCTACTCCAGATTTTAACGTGACACGTGCAAAATTACCGCATTCCGAAACCACTGAAAGGATTACCAACTCGTCTACGAGTGAAGAACATATAGAGCTATCATCCACAGAAAGACGGAGGCTTTGGGCACAGAATAAACGTTTTTTCCGTTCAGTTAAACCACAGGAAATCTATGATTCAATTGCACATCCACTCTTATCTGACCCCCTTTTTGACCCGTCTATTCTTACAATAGATGCAGCCCGTGTGATTCAGTCTTCTGCCTGCACACCACAAGAACGTCAAGATCGAATTCAGTGTTTCGATGTGCTACCTCAGGATCAGTATTCCGTCCCACTGGGTAATACAGTTAACATGCAATGCGTGGTTTTGAATCAGCACGGGAAAGTGCAGTGGCGTGCTAAAAAGATTCTTCTTGGTGAGTTTGGTGTATTTTCCCTATCCTTATTTCACTGTTGCTCGGGGGAGCGTCTTTAACATGTAAAGCATGGTTCGAAAATAGGGTTGGTGTGAAGTTTCCTCGCGTGAGAATTCTTCCACTTAAAGTCAAATTTTGCTATTCCAAGAAGTAAGCGTAACACGAATACGCTACTACCCGGAAAATCTACGGAGATATCTTCGTCACTATATACATGTACCCCATCAGTATTCGTATGATATAGTGGTGGTATGACAATGGTATGGTATTTATTGGGGGTATGGATGAAATCTTTGATCAAAGTGTTTGTCCCGTGCTTCCACTGTATGTAGCAAAATATTGAAGCAGGCATTGCGGCAATAGTAATTTTACAACATTCGAATCTACTGGAAAAGTCACATTAAGCTAAAATACCATGAGCTGAAGACACCCAACTACCCAAATGCCTCCTATCCCATCTGGATTAACAGAGCTAACAGCAATATAATACTACTACTAATAATAATAATAATAGTATCCTGACAAACTTTATTTGTGGTGGAATCTACGCAGATTTTTTTTACAAAATACAGTTCATATGGTTGCAAGTCACAGCTACTTGAAAGGTGATGGATTCATCGCAAAACCCCATGATAACAGCTAATGGTACTTGCGTCCTTCGTATGGACCTTTAGTTTACCTTCAAAAGAAACAGATCACTGATAAGTGTTTGACACAGTACACCCCCCAGATTACGCCGTTTCTTGTTGAAAAAGTATGTCATTATGCGCGAAAAGCAGCGCACTCAAGATCTAAAAGACACCACAAAACCTGCCATTTTATCATTACACGCATCCATCCGTAGGACACTACATCCTCGATCACTGTTGCGGCTTACAAGATACCACATTTATGCTCTCTTTATCGATGATTTCAACTATTATTCCCTTCATCTGTTGTTCACATCAACGAATTGTTTTCAGATCAGTTTTGATTCATTTGACTGCGTCACTCCAGGGCCATCTGGAGGAACTGGAGGAACTATCACCTAGTTAGTAGTTCTCGAGAGGAAATGGAATTCAGATTTCAAAAACCATTGATTGAGATTTTGTGGATGGTGTTCTGTCTTTGCGGGCTTGATGTGTTGAGAACACAATTTCGTTCTTGGCTTTGCATGCACATGGCGGAACAGCTGGTTAATAATCCATAAACATTACATATTCATAGGGGAGGAGGTCAGTCTCCCGAGAGAATGACCTACAATTGCTTTAAGTGTTAAGGTATAAGCCTATAAGCTCTTGGAAGCTTATAGCTTATGCAATACGGAATAAGTAATGGTTTCTTCGGGGAGAAGTCGGTTGCGAAACCAAATGTACTAAATTGAAGGTGATGACACAGAGCCAGGAATGTTTTTGTCAGCTATCACCCAGAGTGAACGTATACACTTTTATTTCCCAATCCACGGGAATAAACCTAGCAAACATCTTTGCATGGGATCTCTTGGCCATGAGATGCCTAATGCCTATGCAGGCATCCCCACTGTCTGCATTCCACGATACTTACGACAAGAAACTCAGAGATCACGCTGATCACAGGATTTGTTAGAGCGAATTTCCGTAGTGCCTTTTGGAGACAGTATGCTGTTGCCCAGTAGCTACGGATATATGCCAGACCGCCGTACATCGAGTGGCATAATTTGTTTGGCACAGTTAGTTTCTATGTGGACCATACACTGCCTACATTCTAATGACTGCACGAATGATTGCGCTACAATCGCACATACTGGGATAGCGAATTAAGCTGAAGTTATGGCTGGTTGGTTTGCCGTTAGAAGTTGGAGGTTATTTGGTTCGACAATCGGATCACGTGTACTTTATGATTAGCCCATGCTTTTAGTCTGGTGTTTTGCCTATAATGGTACTGAATAGCTGAGCTTTTAACTAGGCAATTTGTTCTTCACGTAACTCCATCACACCTACCTCATTAGAGTGAACTCAATGGTGTCACTGACTGAAACGCTAATTTTTTTCTGGGATTTCTAATGGAATACCAGTGAGAAAATAACCAGAGTGTTATAAAACCTAATTGAATATAGGCGTTAACTTCACCCTAATTCAGTTTATGATTCTGGTCACTACTTATGAACGTTCTGTGAGTCCCTATTTTGATTTGCTAGTAAATTATCAGAAAAATAAATCATAGACCTCTATTACAATCTTTGATTATTCTTCATATTCATCCACCAGTATCCCATTCGAACAAAAACGTAACTAGGGTGGCCGGCCGAATAAAAACTGCACGAAGATCCTCCTTAAAAGAACACAAGATAACATTTCGAACCAATTTTTGCTCCCAAACAGAGGTTACTTCTTCAGTGGACATTAGTATAAACTCGCAACTTGTAAAAGCTCCCTCTTAACAAATAAAAGGTGAACACAGTACGATTAACAGGACTTGAGTGAAGGTGTTTGCGCACCAGAAACCACTGCCAAAAAACCGGTTGGATATACCGTGAAAAACTGAACCTTACTCAACGAGATAAGTTTTTCTTGTAGGTAGAAACGCACAGGGTGAAAATCAGAAACCTTTAAATGTGCTGGCAAACATTCGACTCAAATCCCTGTAAATGTACGATAACTCACCTTCCAGAGTGGCGTGTAATTGGGCGCTCGCTATCCATTTGGCTGTCAACAACTCTGCGGACAACTTTCACAACATCCTATTGTTATGGTTATCGTATTTTCAACTACTGTCACCGGTTCTCTTCTTTGACACGATGCCTCGCTTTGTTGGAATGGATACGGGACGAACAGTTAGGCTCACCTTAAGTGCTGCATCGCACAGGGGGGTGTGAGTATTCTGTGCAAGTTGACGGCATTTTTACCAGTTTTTCCTTGTGTGTGTTTTTCTGTCATCCACTTGCGTGCTTGCTCATGATCTGGCGCTTGCCTTCTGCGAAGAATGCCATGACCACCTTACCCAAAGAACTAACGTTTTGCGTTAGCGTGCAGAAAAAGACAACATATTCTCCGGACGCACAACCATTGTCGCCATTGATAATATCTTTGCTATGAAATACACAGTCAGTCAGTAAAGCTTTTCGTGCAAGTTCCGCAGCCCGAAATCAGAGTTTGTATTTTGGAGCTGGAATGAATCCTGAAAACAGTGGTTTTATGCATGAAAAAAAGTTTGCCCCAATGACCGAATGAAATCATATCTAATCTGGTTTTTGGAAGAGTTGTTCAGTATCGTTCGTTTGAACCGGCCGTATACTGGCTCTAAACGTTCTACATGCAAAAATCCACTGAGCAAATTTAAATGTAAATGTTTACTGCTGATTTAGGTTTCAATAATGCTCCGAAAAAACGTTAAATTACACATCACAGAAAATATTAACGTTCTCGTAGCAAGTTTGTGTGCATGTTTTTCGTTTCGCATTGAGTCAACAAGGTATCAGGTTTGAAACATTGTCATACACTTATCAAGCAAATATGGCTAGAGTTTTTCAAGGCACCAGCGATAAAAAATCCGACTACGTTTAAAATTCTTCACATCCAACCACAAAGTAAATATTATCATGTTAATAATCTATTCTCGGAATCATCTTCTTCAGGCCAATGACCCTCCGCAACGTGATACATTTACACTGAAAAGCAGGCTCTCAGAAACGACAACTTATTGGAATAGATCACTTGTAATTGTTTCTATCATGTTGACTTTCCAGAGGGTGAAAGATAAAACTACCTAGTTGTGAATGAAACGTCGAGTCTTGAGTAAAGTGTCCAGATGTTTCGTGTTAATAATTTTACTCAGTTATCGACAAGGGACCTTCAGTTCAAGCAGAATATAAATCAAGACTTTAAAGATTGATATGAAGTTTGTATTACTAAGACCATGTTGTTGTCAACCGAAGAAGTTTTTTCACTGGAGGGTTCATTCCACCGAAAACGTGGTTTACGGCAGTATGCAAAATATTTCAGAAGCTGTATACAAACAAACTACTTGCTACTAACCGAGTCGCAATAGAAAGTCTGCTAAGAATGATAACGTTTCTTCTGGCTACATGAATTAGTGTTGTGCGGCCAAATTTGTGTGTTTTCCAAAATCGCCGGTATGGTTGCCCTACTATTTTAGGCAAGATGAAATGCCTGCTATGATGCAATCCCAACTTTTAGTTCGTCTTTCTTTTGTTGAGGTTCAAACCTGGAATTCAGTTTAAAAGACGGGGTCTGCATGGACGCTGATATTCACCTAGTGACCAGTGGTAGTAGGCGTAGGGCATGTGATATACCATGTTTATAGTCACTTATTGTAAACGTAATATGCCAGTGATTGTTTAAATGACAGTATATTTTGTCGACGATTTACGACACACTAGTTAAAATGGAGCTGACTGTACCAGCCTAATGCGAGGTGTTTATTTTCTTCAGGCTACCACATTAGGCAGTGACATCCCTACATGCAGAACCACACAAACTGGCACACCAAAAGCTTTCCTCTACCCCCAAATCTCTGTTTACTCTCCGTTTGCCATAGTCCTTCAGGTGCTTTCAGTTGTATATATTGTGGATTCGAAAGGTGAGAGACACTCTTTAGCTCCCACCACTAGTGAGCCGGTAGAAATCTAATAAACAAGAAGCGGGCCCTTCCAATTGAAATACGCTGCTACCCACAGATTTAACTGTCTGACTGTCTGTGTCAGTTTCACAACTGCGGTTCGTTTCCATCGAATTCCGCTCTAAATATTTGTTGTCAAACAAAACATTGTTAGTAGAACAGAAGTTATGGTAATTTAATCTCGAAAAATCAACTAGAGAATAATTTTGTCTTAATCGAAAAGTAAGAGCATCATCGTGAACCCACCGAAGATGTGTGCTATCGACGCGTTTGTTAAGCACCCTCGCAATTAGAATTACACTACTGCGCCAGATGAACGCCGAAGATGAGTTTCCTTAACGCGCAGGTTCTCGAGAGACAACTGCAGTCCCATGTTGCTTGTTATTTAGATTCCTCCGCCTGGTTCATCCCAAGTGATAACCCAAAACGTCCTGGTTTCTGTCGATTATACATTCTGAGGAACGTCGCTCATATAACGACGTCTGCTGCCGCTAAGGACTGTAATGACGTACCGTTTGGCAACGCCTTGTGCATTTTTCAAACAAAAACCCTCATATTTAGATAGTAAGCCACGAACTCCAAACGGCCTCTCTCTGTGAGTCAAAGCTGCCCTCTGGAAGACACGTACTATCGACACCACACACAAGCATTACATTCGCAAACCTGAATTCAAAACAAAAAGACTCCCGAAGGGCTAGGCGGAAGTAAGAGGCAAAAATGATGGTGTCTGCAAAGACAATTTTGTTACTCGCTGAAGAAACCGGTAATGAGGTGATTCAAAAATCCCATCTCCCACAATCCGGGGATAAATTAATTCAGTTAGAACCCTTTTTGTGTTTATCACCAGTCACTACAAAGATATTAGTATTTTTTTATCCATGTTAACTCTTCGTGTATACTTGGTATGATTTGTGTGAGTGGCCGAGTAGGTCTGTCATACTGTATACAACAGAATTAATTATTTCTCTTGTATAATATTTTCTACACACTTTAATCAGGACCGACACCCCAGAATTGTTTCAATGCTATATTTCTAAACCTTCCGGGTGTAGTGTTTTCTAATTCCCTCAAGGGGACTAAATGACATTAATTACACCCAATTTGGCAGAGTGCCGCAAATCAGGAGAGAATTCTTTGAAGTTAATGGAGCGACTGGGGTTTTGACGAACTAATTTTTCTTACCATCTGTAAGAATCCATCCGAAACACCGGCAAGCATTGTTTTAACGCATAAAGGTTTAACACTTTACTACGATTATCGTTTCAGTGGCTCACATGAGATCAAATAATGGCACGATTTTGCCTGTGGTGTTTGTTGAGGCCGCAGATGCGCGATCCTTTGAGTATACGTTTCGAGCTTTTACATTTGGACCAGGTGAGAGCCGATCATTGTGCCGAGCTAGCGAATTTGATTTTTACTCCGTTGACCGATTCCGGTAATTAACAAACTGTTGATGTCTAATTTGGTGGTTCTGTCTGATAAGTTTTTGATCCCCATAGAAGAACCCACTTTAAAGCTTTGGTTTAATTCCACCTCATTAGGTCCATGATGATCAATAATTGTGTGATCACCACTAGTCACCTTTTAGTCAAGTTATTCAACAACCTGTAACAACAAACATCCTTACTCAAACTCTATAATACTATGGCAGGGGAAATATACATTAGCCATTAAACTCC
Source organism: Opisthorchis viverrini (assembly GCF_000715545.1). NCBI lineage: Eukaryota > Metazoa > Platyhelminthes > Trematoda > Opisthorchiida > Opisthorchiidae > Opisthorchis > Opisthorchis viverrini. The sequence continues at coordinate 1,116,256 of NW_008751682.1, forward strand.
ATAAATTACGGAGAAGGAATCTTACAGTAGGGGGCAAACACAAAAGGAATACGCGTTGCCACTACGGAACCCCCAATTCTTCAGAGAGCTATCTTCAACTCCTCGAAAAACAAATCTCCACAATAAAGGTGTGTGATCATCAAACCTCACCAATCTGAAGCTATCCACTTACTTACCAAAGATGGATAGGTCAATCGTCAAAAAACTGTCAAAATAACGTTTAGGCATCTGTTCAACTGCGAACTTTGTTATGTCTTGGGACGTTCACAATATGCATCACACAAATACGACACAACGATTATCTTGTGAGTGGTTGCTTTCGCTTTGGGCTACTAATAGTAGTCCCTCAACCAATAATTCATCTTTAGCATGGGTTTAGGTAAGTATAAGTTTGTTTAGTAGGTGACGGTTCACCTTACAGGTATGTGACTGTAATTCATTGACGTCTTGCAACAATAGAGTGAAACACTTGACCTTTTTTTTCATTTTTAAAGTAAAGATTGAACCGAACAGCGATTGTTGACCTTTCATAAAGAGCATACCACAAACTCCCTAGGCTTTAGGAATATGCAACTAAGATTCAGGAAGTTACTTTTTTCGTTCTTAACAATTGGAAATAACACCAGATGCAGGCTCTTTGTTTTTAAATTCACACCAGAGCCTAAGTGAAAAATAAGGGTGCTGGGGAGGACATTTCAGGTCGCAGGAAGTAATTGACAGGATACAAAGTGATGGGAGACAGACCGGTCGTTTCAACCAAGTTTCCAAGCGTGTTCGCGGTATTCACTCAGGACAGGAGAGTCAGTCGTTCACTTTAGCATTGTGGTTAGTTAACCAGTTCAGCATGCGCTGTCAGAACCCGCCGCCACCCGTTCATTCTGCTGCATTAATTTTGTCTGGCTTGACCGCCCAGACTTATTAATTGCAAGTAATTTTCTGCCACTGGCATTCTCACACAACTCTCCCAAATACACGGTTTGGATTCTAGCGAACATCCCTCTGGGTTCAGAATGGTGAGGTAAAGACCTTCACCACTGATTTTCTATTATTTAGAAGACTGCTTATTTGGAGACCTTAAAAAGTGCTTATTTTATACCGTAACTAAATAGCTAAGGGATTCACTAACCCACCAACCATCCGGTATTGTGCTCATTTACTGTTAAATATACTTGATTGCCACCTGCTGCTGGGTAATTATGGGTGGGACAGAAACGTGGATTAGGAACTGTCCAACAGTAGGCTTCCTAAGGTGCTGTTGGTATGTAGTCAATTTTAATTACCACTTAGTAAACTTCACACCTGTTCTACAATTTCTGGAAGCTTTCAAGGAATTGGTCTCAAGTGCGTGCGAAGTTTTCCACGCGGAACTCTAAATCTCTCGTTATTAGACAATTATCAGTTTTCCACCAACGTGATGATGATATTTTCTTCCGTGTACTCATTTACAAGAAGTCTACAGTCGGGTATTTCCACCTTCCGGAGCATGATTCTTTTCGGATTGTTGACACGTCTTCTCTCCAGAAAGAATGGGACAATGGTGGACTTAACACTGATATTTGGGTGAAATATTTTATCTCCACAATTCTTACCTCCTTGGCTGACAGTGAGTGGCGCGTATGTCGCCTCTCATGAGACCTTTTATGTAAACGTTTATTGATGGGAGGTAGGGTCGGATGAGTTCCCAACTTCGTCGTAACTTAAATTCGTTTTTAACTTGTAAAAAAACGGAAGCTGAACGACACACTACAAGATTTCCCTACAGAAAGTCAAGCTTGTTATTCTTGTGATAATGTGTGATACAAAGATGGAATCAGACTGTGAACGCGTGGCCATGCTTACTAATCATATTCACGCGCAAACATTATCTGCGTACAACTGTGCTTCGTCTGGTGGAGTAAAAATCATCATTATGAGGTATTTCATGGGCCTCAACGTATAAACAACGTTCCTGCCAGTATAAACGGTGAGGTGGAAGCACTGATCAAGGTGAAAAAGCAGCCAATTTACACAAAAAATGAATGGTACCTTAATTTGTGCATCCGACTACTTGGTTGTCAATGTCGAAATGTTTCGACAGCTTGATAAGGAATGCTTTTCACGCACACAAATTATGACCAAGTTTAGAAATAGAGGATGATTGCGCACCTTGTCTAACGAACGTTGTGTTATACCACGATGCGTGTAGAATGCTGAGTCCAGTCGTCAACGGAATACGGAAATAAATTTAGATTTGAGACAGCCAGAGATGGACTGTTCCAGGGGCTGACCAGGTGTGAACTCTTACCAGTCTCCCTCTCCAGAAGGTTTCTTTACTGCCGTATTTTTCGCACCATCAATCTATTTTCTCAATCTGTCACCGATCTACTTTCAACACATTACCAACTACTTTCTCTATTTTAAAAATACGTTCCATCGAGGTCATAACATTTTTAGTAGGAACAAATTCACCACCATCTGGATTGGAAGTAATAATGGGTTGTTGTCACAATATGAAACTAATGGGGTATGTTAGATAAGAATGGATCATAAGGTTAACGGAAACTCGGGGACTGCGCCTATCTGATGAGCCCCAAGAAGGGCGAAACCGGTCGTGGGCTGTCGAAGAGTATTCAGCAACCTTGTGAGTAGTTTCCTTTATGAAAAGAATGGATCTTGTTTACTTAGCACCATGCTGGACTCATAAACTTCATGAGGAGAACGTCTTGCAGAATGACGCCATCAGGTGTGCAACCCAACCACATCCTACAAAATTTGATTATTCTGACTAGATCACATGGGTCTCCCTCCATTCGTGCAGCCAGATTGTGTGATATAGCCGCAGTTTAAATAAGTGGTGTTCTGAAATATTATCACTCAAATTTGAGCTTTCAGCTAGACTTCAGGTAGACTGTGCGTCCGAAAATTACTGTAGGCCTTTGAGGTTTTCATTGCTGGTAAGAAGTTATTCCCTGGTGGATTCCATTATCTGGACAATTTTTCTGCTTGAAATTGCTTTAAATTGGATTTAAAATGGAGGCTCCAATGAATTTTAGCCAGCGTAAAAGGAATTCCCAGGTTCAACAGTTTTTTTCGGAAAAACCGGTATGATTCTGTCTTTTAGCCAAGCAGACTTGAGGTAATCGCGAACTAAGCACCATCTTACCAAATTTTTGGAATTCAAGCGGTGTGCCGAGTCCCTGTATACCATAAGACATTTAGAAACCGGAAAAGCATATGTTCAACAATCTAATCATCATCGTCAGAGCCGATACACTGGTGCCAGAAGACTTAAGCTTGTAACAAACAATAAAAGAAAGTTCCAGAAGTTTAATCAAATTTGTTGATAGATGCTCGTCTGTGTCAATCTAAGTAGTTTCACCACCATGCGTTCCCCATCAGGCATGTGTTATTTGAATGATCACTCATTTCCGGAAGCGGTCACTCGAGTTGTCTTTCACCATTTGTTCGTTCACATGAATCGGAGAGCATAAGAGCTGTTTTCAACACATACACTATATCTTTTCGCATCTATATCTGTTCTGTATATTTTGTGATCTTACCTTGACTTTGGAATACAGGAGAGACGACCTTGTTAATAGCTGAGTTTTATAAGCTGTTGACCGCGGTTTTGTTGACCATTAGATACTCAAAAGTGCTTTCACCTATGCAAACTTAGCGTGACCAAGACAATGGGTTACGTACACTTAGAGCGGAAAGAGGATTCTGCACAGGTGTTGTGAATGCTTGTAATAGGCGTGAGAAAGGTGACAGCGAGTGTCTCGCAATAAACAACCTGTGGTTAAATACTGAAGCCGGACACTTCGTCTGAGCGACGAAACCGCATGCACACCTTACAGTATGTGATGCTTTATCGTCAGTGATGTGAATATAAATAATCTTCTTGATGGGACTGGAAGTGCGTAAAACTGCTTAAGAGTAGTGCGCGAACTGTACGTGCCTAAAATGTGCGAAAAGAACGGTCAGTTAGGACCTTGTTCAACGGGACACTCTGGATCGCTGGTGGTCCTATGAATCGTCACAGCATCTTGCGGCAAAACACCTGTAAATATTCATTCGCTTTAGTTCCCAATTGGAAAGCTTATCAAGGTTAGTACGATCGAAATGATGTAACTAATATTGGTGGTTGACCAGGCGGGATTTAATCTAGGTTAGTTTGCAAACATTTTTCTCCAATCAGATAACATCATCAGTACGTTGTTGCGTGAACAGTTTCCCCCCAACTGAGTTTATATAGTTTGCAAGGTCAAGCTGATGTCTACTGCAGTGAACCATTTACAGGAAAATAACTTCCTCGGGATCCAGTTGGCTGTTTTGATTTGTGTTGCGCCATGAGCTGTATTCCCAGAATTCATTAGGCTCGTCGGGTATTTTCTGTCCCGTGACTTTATGTTCCTTGTATGACTGATTGGGTCAAATCCAAATAATCTGAAAACATTTCTATTTATTGGGCATGCATATGGGTTAAAACCAAAAGGTATTTTGATAAATCTTTGGCAGATTCCCCATCGACTCCTGCTAATTTGGCAGCGCAGGCCTATCGCTCGATAATGAAAAAACGCATGAAGTTGGAAGAGCGGACTGGTATTGAGTTCTTCCCAAATNAGAGCGGACTGTATTGAGTTCTTCCCAAATACAAACAAACAACCATCACTTGCACACAGAAACCAAGGTATATCCATGTGCATAAGTGTACGTCAGCAAAACTTTGACGCTATACAGATAACGTGTTCGGGTTGTTGACGCCAAATTGTTTAAAACAAGTGAATTAACTGCATTCAGATCACCAAAGTCGTTGAAAGAACAAACGCTGTCGGATTTGGACACAGTCTCATGCAAAACCGACTGCGCTGTTTAGAACACGAAACGAATGACTACAACTTGAATCCCAAAACGCAAGTGTGTATGACGCGTTAAAAAACGCAGTCGGGAACGAAGGCTGTCCACAATTTCTTCATCTGGACGTCCTTTGGGTAACTTTAGGAACTGGTAGGGTTCAGCTTAGTTCATGAGATCTGGCACCTGACAGAATGACATGTAGAGCCATCAGAACTGAAGGTGTGAGATGATTGGAGACGCAGAGCACTGAAATTCTGGAAACCAAATGTAACCTTCGGAAGGAACTGAATCTTTTCTGTTTGCTCCCGAAATACTTATTCAACCTAAGAAGGAAGGAAATAGTCGATAACGCCACTACCTAGATGATAAAATGGCATTTGATACTGATGTTTACTGTTATGCCACCATGTTTGTGTTGAATAATGGCTTGCGTCAAGTCTCTGGACGATCGTCCGCTGCTGCTTTTTCTCCTATTTTGATCTTGTGTGGGGCACCACATTTGCCTTAGTGAAATCGGTGTGTTGTTTCTTCGGTGCGCAGATGTTCAGTGGTTTGACAACTGTTTTCCGGTGAACGCAATTTGGAATCTGGTCAGAGATAATATTTCTTGTTAAGTTTGTACCCTCTACCTATAAAAAGTAGTGTGAAATCAGGCTGATACACTTGGTCCGCATAGTCCGTTTCACTATGATTGATTGGCTGCATAGCTTGATAATCTTTAGCAACCAGTGCAGGAAACAATAGGTTGAAACCATATCTTAAGTACCTTGTTGTACAATAACCAAAAGGGAAACAGAATGTACTGTTTCGCAAAGGAAAATATTTAGCCTGGTAATCATCCTGTCCTCCGTGAAAGGAGTCCAGAAGAGATGTGGCTCTTTGCACACATTTGCACCGGGATGTTCCAGTTAGTTCTCGAATGAAACATCACTGCTTGTGTCTTATGATCGGTATCCTTCGAGAGTGCTTGACCTGATGTTTTATTTACTTCCTAGAATAAACGGTGATATTCCATGTACTCATTTTGGATACCAGCGACCGCAAATATACATCATGACACCCAGTAAGATAATCAATTTGTGGCGTGGCCAGTCTTTCGGATGCACTTTAGTAATCGTTGGTTGTTTGCCACAGGATGTACCAAAGCGTCGGCTTAATTTCACGGCCACATTATTTCGAACCAATTCGCCGGGAAATCTTGTGAGAAAAAGCAGCGTTATAATCACAGTGGCGATTTCATTTATACAACCTAAGTATGTGCATCATCCACCCAGATGTGACATAGGGGAAACAGTGTATTCTTTATTCACATTAGGATTAGAAAGTTACAATTACGCCATTCAGTTTTAGTGCATTATTTTGTCGGGTTATCACCTGGATGAAGATTCTCTTACAAATAGGCTGAAATTGGCTAGCGTACGCAGCACAGCCCTGAAGTTACTATTTTCTTCCAACCAATCCTGAGCGTTTTCTTAGCTCAGAGGGACTGTGAGGAATATAGCACTGCCTACAAGATTATACAAAAAAATCAAATAATTTATTTGACCAAAAGTTGTCCAGTGATGTGCAACAAATTCAGTGGTATCACCTGCTTGTCTAACAACTTTATCTTGATAAAAGAAATAATGTTCTTTGATTTGTGTTGTCTCCACTTTCCTCAAAAGTTGTTACACCAGAGTTTTAGCAACCGTGACAATCAGATTACGCTGCTTTGTTAGGGGAATGGCAAAAGTTTAGAAACAAATCAGTTTCACTTCATCTAAAACTATGGAATAATCTGCGGATAAGTAGCAGGCTGTTTAGATGTTGGTAGCCCGCTGGACCAAGGAAATTTAGTGAAGTGTGAAAATGCCTGTTTGGTTTTACTCTTGGCCAAATAATAGCTGTTGTGGTTGAAATGCCTATTAAGCAAAAACCGTTACAGCTGTGTAGTACCCAGCCTTTGTGGGATGAATTCTTTATTTGTCTAGTATCTTCTAAATAGAATATGTGATAAATGATAATCACACCATTAGTAAGCTTTGTCTCATGAAAAACTGCCAAATATATAGCTGAAAAGATCAATTGGAAAAGCTTTTTGTTAAAGTAGAAAAGTGGATAGATGTGATATTGAACCATCAAATTCTTGTATAGCCGATTTACGGAGTGAACTGCCCCATGTCCCACTTACCCTACTGTGTTCGCCTACGATTTGTTGCGCATCTATTTAAAGGAGTACGAAACGTTACTATAAATCGATCCATTGCACACGTCTATCAAAGGGCTCCAATGTCTTTCAAATATTCTGAAGGATCTGATATGAAGTGCTCTGTAGGGATGTCTAATGACAACATGGAATTAAAAACACAACTGCTTTATAGAGGTATCACAATAAGACGGATAAACCTGTGCGGATTGCTGTGTGATAGAAACGAGCAGCTTAACTCAACGACATTCTTGTGAGTAGCTGGGACACAAGATCTATTAAAAGCAATGAATGGGGTCATCCGGGTTGAAATCGAGAAGCAACTTGCCAGGTAGGGACAACGATACACGAGAATGCATACGGATGGCAATAAGCTGCTTCGGAACTGTACTCATGATCTAAAAGTAGACGCATGGTATATTCACACTCTGACACAAACGAGGAATAAGGATTTTTTTATTTTTAAGATCCTGAAATTAACTTCTGCCTAATGGGCGGGTGTTTCGCGTCAATCAAATAACCAGAAAAAGTGAGTGCCTAATGGTTTGTAGTTCTCCGTTGTTCAGCTAAGTTGCTTGTAGTTACCTGTGTAGAAATTTAAATAGCTCTAACTTTTAAATTGGATCATTTACCACAGCCAAGGTTATTGTCCACACTGAATCGGTTTGTTTTTGGTTTGAGGAATTATTCGAATCCTTATCGAGGAATTCGTGGAGTAATTTAGAAAAATAACTTGTCAACAAAGCAGGCCAGAATCAAGGGACAGATCTTGAAAACTTGTCCAAGTAAACTTCAGTTCGATGTATTCGATAAACATGTACTAAAATACATTATGAATAGGATGTTGATTTGAGGTTTTCATGTACGAAACCTCAGATTCTAAGGAGGTAGTCGGTCTGCATTGTAATATGTTTCGCTATCACATATATAGATTCACATGAATGTTTCCGATAAAAACACTTTCTACCTGTACTCTTGATCAGAATAGCTGTTTAGCGCGGTCGCGATTATGAGATTTATCTCCGGTTCAACTTTGGATTTCTAGGAGCACTTTGCACACCAGTCGGTGCTGTATGCTAAAAAACATTCGAGGATCTTCTAGACAAATAAAAATGAACCGAAAGCAAAGTGCTGACTTTCAGAACAAAAACTTTCAAGCGGTTCATTTCTTTCTACGGTTTAAGGATGTCGTTAGCCATCAGCTTCAAGCTTGCCATCCGATTATTCATCCATCCGCGTGTGCGTTTTGAGCGCCTACTTACCACTGGATGGATTATTCAAAGATTTGTTTTTTTTTCAACCAACCTTATATTAAGCTATGCAGACAAACACATGTAGGTGCTTGAAGCTATTTCATGCTTCCCTGCTCGACCGGTTTAACTAGATTTGACAAAAATACTGAGATGACTCTGGGAAGACCCAACTCTCTCCAGTTAAAGTGTCTCTGACATGTTACGGAGAGTGTATATACTAATGGGGTCACGTCTCTCTGTAAAGCAATTGTCATTTCAGACCGGATAATGGCAAACGGAAACATTGATAAACAGGTTTTCTCAGGTTAGCTTCCGAATCATGCTTCCAACATGAAAATCCTTCGAAGCCATTTCAATCATGGTGGTGGATGTAGCGACAAGTTGGACAATGCAGCGTCAGACTTGTTCAGCATGGGACATGACATATGTAGCGATGCGTCAAATAAGTCCGAAAACTAAAAACTGCAATGGAAGCTTCGTCTGGTATAACCATTGGATACCCAGTCCTTCCAGTTATGTGCGCCGAAGACACCACTAATCCAAAAACTGGAGGCGCCTAATTACCACTATCGGGTATTGTCTTGCACGTATGTCCTGTGTAAGCAAAAATTCCTCAGATGGTGGATTTCCTAAAGAGTATATTCCCTTTTGCGACTGTACTGACTAACATTAAGGCACCACAATAAACAGTGTTTTTGTACACACTCTCTGGTTCAAACCCCATTTCACTATGAATCACGCACACAATTATGGCAAATTTTTAGTGGCGGAACTACCTAAAGGCTAGAAACGTATACTCATAAGGAACTCAGCTCTTATAAACGTTCAGTTTTTGGAGGTCTATCTGAGCACATTTCCATAAGCAGTATCTTCCCAAAAACTATCTGATACAGAAGAAACTGCTTTTGTTGATGCCTTCAAAAGGTCTTCTTAGGAAAAGCGGCTGTAACTCCATCTGGTTTCAGCTTCACTTACTAAACTATATTCGACATTTCCAGTAAACCTGAATCACAATAATTAGCTAAGTGGCGCATGTCCAACGTGTTTAACCGAGTAGACAAACTGTTATTCAAGCGAATGAATAAACGCTACACAACCATGGTTAACAATGGACGATAATGTTGATAATTCAGGTGCTGAAAATGCGCTCTAAAATTCCATGTAATGTAGACGGATTGTGAGGCTGAACCTTGAGAAATACTAAATGTTCAGTTCTTGCGGTCAAAATGAACACATTTTATTTTGATGCGCTTTCTGATGAACAGATAATCACGCGTTTCTGTAGAAGTTTCGTTATTTGACTGCCTATATGATTGCCCTGGTTGAGTGCCCATCAAAAGTAAATCAGGGTAGTGCGAAGTCGCCGGTGTTTATTTAACTAATGCAAGAACGAATGGCAGTTCATTATCATACAATTTTTGTTAGAAAGAGCCGGATAAAATCAGCTGTATTGGAAAGCTGCTGCCTCCCTCCTAAAACGTTTCCAAACGCATTATTTTAAGTGGAAGAAAGGTCCCCCACCGTGTTCTGTAACAGCCAATGATCGAAAATCTACCATGGAAAAAGCACCTTTTCTACATATCATATCGCCAGATACAAATTACTATTAAAGAATTGATGACCTGGATTGGACAGGGAATCACTCATTTGGTATTAGCCGAAGAGTTCTGTTTCACTTTGAAGACACTGCCAGATCCAAAAGTGCCTTGGGTATTGGACTACTCTCTCTGTAGTGACCTTCATCAGAAACGTTGAAGGAACTTTCAAAAGAGACGAAAATGATGATGTTACTGAAAATTTCGGGGCCTCATCACACGTTCATCTTAAGGTGTGTAACGAAATTTCATGACTTGTTAATTAACTGGTCATTCACGAGGGTCAGCAATTAATCAGAGAAAACGTTCTCTAGCTTGCATAAATAGAAGACATTCTAAATTATTCAGCGACTGGTGGGATTAAACATCATATCCGGAGTTCGGGTTTGGCGCTAATATTTCGCACTAACTGTTTTCTTTCAAAGGTTTTGCATTATTTCCATTGTGCGTATATGTAACTGAAGACAAACCCGGCGAATGCATTCCAGCAAATACAAATTGTGGCTGATGCTTGGATTGAAACCTCGTTTATACTTCGGGTTGCTCAGAGAAAAACGTTTGAATTATTGTGTAAAGGTCCAGGTTCCCCGAAGTATTTGGATACTTCACCTGGTGTGCACACCTATACCATATCGCTTAGTCCAGTATTGCACTTGGGAGATTGGCGCCAGACAGATATGTTGTATTGTAAGCTTTTGTCGTCTGTACTAACGAAGTTTCGAGCTTTATCATTTCGCCTTTCTTGGAATGTTTCAAAACCTGGCACCTAGAATCCAGCGTAGATCTGCTGCACAACTGAACTTATATCTTCGGAGCACGAGAGCCAAGAATTTGTTATAGATGGTAAATTAATACTTGCGTAACCACTGAATAGGAAGCACGGCAGGCACAGGTACTTAACCACTGTAAACAAGGTCATTCAACCCAGGGCAACTGCGAATCAATCTGGAGTTTCTCAATCGTGCGAGCCCAGTGCATGTCAATAATGACAATGCCAATTATGCAACTAGTTACTGCACGATACATGTAGCCAAATTTTCAACGTCTTTTTCAGTTTGGATTTAGCTAAACCAATGAGAAATTATTCGGTAACATTTGTTGAAACGACTAGTCGCCGGTTTAGTAAGGCTTAAAGGTCGTACCTAGCCCAAATAGTCTCAAGTTTATAATAAAGTTGCCAAACGAAGGACATGACCGAGTGCTGCAGCGGATCCCTAATCAATATGTCGCCATGTGTGGTTTACTGATAGACATATAACAGGCCAAAATGCACGGATGTTGCTTGGTTACAACAGTATTAACGCCTGGTAAGATTTAGTCAACAAAATCCCATAGGTAGCATTCTTGAAAATCCTTCTCTAACCTATGAGGAAGCTGGATTCTAAATAGCTCCATTATTTATGTCTGGTACTGCTATCAGTGAAGACAATGTTCCACTGAAACAAACTTAGGCGTTAAGAAGCTGCGTCCGTCTTAGATTAACGTACGCGTACTCTTGGGTGGAGCTGGCCAATGTGATTGGCAGTCTCACATGCAGCTCCACAGATCCGTTCTGCACAAACGCCTCTTTCGAGGATCTGAGTCCTGCCTTAAACATTCACTAGAATGGGTCATTACAGCTCCCCTAGGGAGACAATTTGAAGGGAGGAGAACTCGAAGAATGTTCTTAATATTTAGTCCGAGTATCTCTGCAGCAAACATTTCAGTGCGTTCTTTCATCCTCCCTTTGCTACATACAAAGACCCAAAAAGTTAAGAAACCAGTCAACTGTCTGTCCCATCGAGATGATATTTGGATGGATTGAGTTGAAAAAATGTTTTATCATTCCGTTGTATATGGTTACCTGGTACGAGGAATGAATCATCAACATATTGTTGACAGAATCAGAACTGTCCAGTGACTGGCTCAAGTGTATTACCCTACAAGTTACTTATAAATTTATCCGACAGACTAGGACCAAGTAAGTATCCTATCGCCTCCCCAACTTCCCATGGGAAATTTTTGTCATGGAATCAGAATTCAACGTTTTGTGTACAGAACAGCGGTAGCTGTTCAGGTGTTAATGCATGAATGCAAACACATTAACCACTGCGCTTAACGACATAACGAAAAATGTCCACCATTTTCTTCAGTGGCACATTCGTGTGTTTGTTTTAGACAAACAGTAATCCTTAGTCTGATTGAAAATTTTAAGTGTCCTTGAGTTTGTGGATTGTCAATCCATGCCTGAATAACATGATTGCACCAGTAGGCTTCTTCACATACGAATGCTAAGATGATTTGACGAGTTAGAGATAACGTCTCAGGGGTCAACACATTCTGCGCACTGTACTGACAGTAAGCTGCAGGCATCAAGCATTTCGGTGTAGGTTGTATGACATAAAACTCCAAAAATAACTTTTTCACAGGTTTGCATTTTGTCCCACTCCTGTGCAACCCTTTGCATATTGAAGTGGTTGGAGGGAATGCATTCGTTTTTCTATGTAGTCCGATCTATCCAGAAGGATGATCCCTGGAAACATTTTGGGTCATACTCCTGCAGATGTTCCAATTCCTGTTAGTTGCAATATTAGCGTCTTTCTGGGCTTTGGTTTATCATCGCGAGACTGTTTGTATGAATTAACTCTGGTCGATACAAACCAATCTCCTCTTAATTCTGAGGACGCTTAAGTTGATAGACCTGGCCGTACGGGTCGTGCTTCCAGCCTCCGTCTGATTTTACAGCAAGTAACACAACGTTTGAGCAGAGTTAAAACGCCTGTAAAAGTGTTTTGGTCAACAGTGCTGACGAAATACTGTGCGTGTCTTTTGATGTTCGTAAGGAACTTTACGAACGAGGCCACGAGATTGGGCTGCATGGTCATATTCGTTTTCCCAAACTCGGTTAATTTTTGAACCATCCATTAAACACTATTCGGGAAATTAGCGCGCTCTCTTGTCATCACTGGTTCCAGCCCACAAATGTCCTCAACTATCGCTTACTTTTGGCTGATCGCTTGCCCTCGTGGTGGTCACTGAATTAACTCGGTTTCACTTGAGGATCTCCTAGTGAGAAGTAAGAAATTCAATGTGATCTATGCACCAGATAAGAATTGCAACCCTGTAATTGCTTCCACACGTTTGGCGCCATGTCTCTGGAAACTTTGAATTTTGCAGCGCAATCTTATGTTCTTGAACTTTCTTAAAAGATTGATTGAGAAGACACGACATAGCAAGAAACTGATTCGTTTTCCGATCAACTGCATTTTGAAGCACATAACCGTGACGATCGCCATCGGAAGGTACCTCTTCTACTCTTAGTATCGTATCTGAGGGCACTTCAATAAATGACTGAAAAAGCAGGCCTCACTTTTTAAGGGTGAGACAGATATGCCTGAAGATTTAAAATACCTGTGATGTTGACGAAGTGAAAAGGGGCCTCGGGAAATACTCAACAACTTTCTTTATCATTGAAATCAAGTTCATGTTATCGATTTACTGAGTATTTTTCAAATTTTCATGCACTTACCTACAACAGAGGTTTTGAGTCGTTTTTAGTTCCGCCTTTCTAGCAAAGCTGTGAAAGAATTTGTTCCACTCACCCTTGGTAAAGTTTGAAATAGAGGACTAACTAAACACAATATAGACTCAAGAGGCCATAAAAGGCAACCAAAACATATTCATTTGTATTAAGTTCATCCATTTCGTGCATTATGCATGCATCTTTGTCTCGTTCATAGTTTGAAGAAAGCAGACTGATTCATTGGGCTGTTAACGGTTGAGAGCTTTACTATGGCAGTGTTCCGGAATACGGGTAGCTCGATTACACTGCTTTGTTTTTGGTCTGTGGTTAGTTTTGATAATTACGTAGCACTGCAGTATAATCGCTACTGCAAACTAGTTTCTAAGTAGGAAAAACAGACCAGAGTTTGACTATAACTTGAAGCAGGTGACGTTTTACCAATATTTTGTCCGTATTTCAGGTTACGATCGTTCTCTTCCTGGCTATCCCCGGTATCGTATCATTGGTGACGTTGGAAGGGGCCAACACACACTTCAGATCATGGATGTCCAGCTGGAAGATGCTGGAGAGTATGAGTGTCAGGTGACACCGGTTCCAGCAAATAACCACCCTTTATTACGGAGAAAGACGGAGTTAGTCGTTCTTGGTGAGTAGAAAGACCACCGTCTAGGTGACCAAACCGTTTTGTCCCACTTGTCGCTGTTTCGAAATAGCCCAGTCCACAATTTGCATCCCCACCCTAAATGTTTATTCTCTCCTAAGTTTCCAATTTTGTTAGATCCTCGGAAGCTCCATTCAACGGTCCGAAAAGCTACCACTTATCTTCAATTCCTGAAAATGACTTGCCTAAAGTGCAAATAGTTTATGCACATAAATTTGATGTTTTGAATAGGAATTATGACCGGGATCCGGTGCATGTCCCATTGGGTAACAGCTTAGAACCTGCGTAAAATTTGGCAGGAAATGTGACCGGTTGAGAGCCGCGTAGAATGACGGTGCACGGTGAAAGTTGTAGCCATGGTGACACGTTCAGTCCGGTCACAGAAACCCTAAGTCATTCAACTGGGACGAAACACATAGTTGACTTCTTTTGAAGGCCAACAATATCCTACTTTACAGTTCGCAACTTTACAAGAGCAGACGAGAGACGATCTTATTACACAGGATAGAGATATCAACTAGAAAACCAGCAAGATGAGAGATTACATGGTGTGAAGCGGACGTTCTGATAGGCGAAATTATGCACTTGTAGTGAGTGCGTTAGGAAGACTTGGTTTCAGTGATTCGTAAGAGAAAGCAATTAAATTTGTCCTCTAAAGGCTTGGGATACCTTCTTATACACTTGTTCGGAGCATACGGACAGCCTCGACTTTTGTCATAGTAAAACCAGTCCAGATTGCGATGAGTTAACAATATGGAATGATTCATTCGGCCAGCGGTTACACGTAAAATGAGCGGATTTGTTTCCGAATCTTTCCAGGGTTCGGTATGAGTAGTTACCAGAGGATACGGCTTCACACAAACCCCGTCATTTTTGGTCCCATTCTCTCCGTTTGCCCAAATATCGAACCTACTATTTCAACTGCACTTATAATGGCAGCAATCAAGCCATATTACACAGAACGGATTAGATGATTGATGTCCCAGTGGATTACTTGGTATTTCAGATGTGTGCTTTTCTACTCGGTGTGTGAGTGACTTCGGTCGCAGTCACAAAAACTTCCACTGCCACACAACACGGGGAGACAGAGAAACCTGGTGATTAAAATAGCAGTTTTCAGTAGAGACAGGCTGGGGCGGATATTTTGCACGGACACGACTGAGAGACAGCTGCCGGGCAACCATCTGGTTCTTGCAGGGAGGAGGAATATGGTAGACGTGAAAATTGCTAACATGCGCATTCGCCTGAACACTTTTGGCGAGCACTGCGCTGTGTGACAAATTAGAGGCGTTGTTGTTAATCTGATTTACTCTGCAAAGAAAAAGTGATTTTCACTCAGGAGAGTGTGAGCCCAGCTCATTTTCCTATCCCGATGCGGTTGAATTCACACGAGTTGTTGTTGATGATGATTGAAAGTTTAGCTAAATAATCGAGCAGCGTACGCATTTGCAATTCAGGCATTTTATTTAATCTGCGCGTTAGTGCAAACTTCATACAGTTGACTGACTTCATCGTAAATTGTCCCCATTAGTTGACCCAAGTCAGAAGATAGCAAAAAATTACGTGGTTTGATTCTGGTTAACTGAATGTTGATCAAGTTGTGGAATAAGTTGAAAAATAGCGGTACAGTGGATTCAGCCAAAAGCCGGGTTCATTCCCTGGTTATTTCGACACACTTTATAGAATAAATCGGTCATCAATAGCTCTTTATTCTGGTTGCAGTTGCATTCATTTCCGGTGACTTTTTTCATTTACATTAACAGGAACCATGATTAATCAAGCTTGATAAAAGTTTATAAATTACAACACGCATTCAAAAACACTAGGCATTTGGGGTTTGAGACATAAGATACCGTGCAAAGAAACTTCAATTTTCGATATCGTGAAAAAGATACCCTTGTTTGCCAAGTGCTGGTAGCCGCAGTGAATTCATTGCCTCGCCAAGCTCACGTAAGTACTATGAGTGAATTCACTGGAAGTCTTAATAACCTAAATCGAATAGGTTAGTTATATGGTGCCATGCGAGCACATTGATGTTGAGCATCCCTCAAAGAGTGTTCCCTGATATAGTTGTCATCCCCCAAGCCTAAGTTCATCACCGTCGACCATCAGTGGTCGCTTGGAAAAAGTACGGCATTTACTACTCAGTGTCGATACCGCCAGACATTGCGAAACATTAAGATCATGCGACACCAGGCAATTTAGTTTTGCGCACCTCCTTTCCCGGATAGATCGTAAACCACTGATTAGTCAAGCTTCACCTAATTCAAAACGTACTCATCCAGGTGAATCTTGTTCTACAAACCTGTTAGTCTGATTACATGTAACTTTGGTGACCTGTTCATTCGGGTATTATTATCTTCAACTGTTTCGGGTGCATTCTCGAATTCACTGGAACCTTTTACTGCCTGAGTAAATCCCGCGCAACACAGCATATACTCTGGTACCTTATTCCAATATGATTTTCAGTATGCTGCACTTAAGCGGAACTTCCTCGATTGATGTGGCCTTTCTGGCCAATATTCACAATAAGTTCATCTGTAGTCATTTAAAATTAGACCACCAAGACATTCAAAAAAATGTTTTTGACATAAAGCAACTGCGTTCACACTTTATTCCCACTTCAGTACCCGAATGGTTCATTCCATTTTCGTTTGCAAGCAATCACGGGTGAATGTTCTCGACCACTTTTAATGACTACCAAGCTCTAGATACGACGGCTAGGCGATGTATGACCCAGTGTGCTATCCAAGTTTTCGGTGGCTAGAAAGCTAATTGACAGTATGAGTATATACGCGACTGTTGTCGCTTGTACCGCATCCATCTCATAATGAACAGACAATTTTTGATATATGTCGGTCTGTATTGGAGTTTTTGCAGTGAAATTACATGTATTCCAGCTGGCAGTTTCTCAGAAACTTCGCTGCTGCGAGAGGTAACAGGAAGTTATCTGGAGGCTATCTTATGAACAAATGGACGCCTTGAGGACCGTCATTATACGTGTGCGACTTATAAGGCTGTGGTGAACATGATGTTTTATGTAAACTTATTGATAGATAAAAAGTAACTAAACGATGCTAATTCTAAGTGTGAATGAATAAAATTGCTGAGTACCGTGCACAAGCGCACGATTGTACTCGGGAGGGTCTCGTTTCAAGAAGCCTTCAAAGCAAGAAACTAGTACACACCCAGTTGCAATAAGTAGACTTCGATACACCGAAATTACCAGCGTCCGGACAATTTGTTTATAGTAAATTGAACACAACCCCCTCCTTATTCCTGAGGGGCAAATGTGAGCTTCCTTTTCACTTAGAAAATTAATTAATTAAATTGTAGGTGTAATCATGGATTTCGTGCAACGGCCCGTCAGCATACTGATTCTTACGGGCATACCGGTGCGCAGCAACCCAACGTGCAGTGCATAACCATGGTATGCATACTGCCCAGCGTTGCCTCCACTGATTTACGATCCAAACTGTTGGTATAGCCATATGCATACATACGATCAAACCAGATGCTAAAGAAGGTTAAAAAGACAGTTATTGGGGGGGGGGCAGCAGAAAGCGCATTCAAGTAATTGTGAGGCTATTTCAAGTTTTATAATGACCATTCAGAAGCAGAGTCCTATGCACACCTTGAGATGGCCAATGTCCAAAAACGGCAACACCATACTACATCAAATGCAAGCATGTTAAATTAACCTCAGCTTCAGCCCATTTCTGTCACCTGACATATCACGTAGATAGTGCAATGCTGTATGTGGGTTCCTTGCCCCTGTGGTTGTATGTGTAACGAGTAACGATTTCCATGGACCGACCTAAAACTGCCGTGAAATTTAGGTTCTAGTAGCTTCACAGAAAATCAGAGTTCTATGGAATATCGATCATCCTAGGACTGATTAGGGTTACACAGAATTTTAACCCCGACCATTTTCTATGCTATAAACACGTGAGTTATTTCGACTAAGGAGATTGACAGGCTCACAGTCCTCACTAGCATATGTCGTTCTGTCTGACGCCTGGAACGACAATATATGGACCATCCTTGTTTAGAAAAATCAATCGTGTCAAAACTTCGCCTTGAGAAACCTAACTGACGCGGTGCATTCACCAACACGGTTTCTGTTTCTTTCGAGTTCCTGTTGTTTTTAATTCGTCAAATTTTGTAACTTATTAATTCACCGCCTTCCAGGAAAGACACTGGCTTTTATTCAGCTTGCCGCGCATAGTCTCAAGGGATTGAAAACGTGAGTGAAATTGAGTGGTTCTCATTTGTTTGACACACCACGGCATCTGTATACAGAATAGAGCTAAGTAATATATATGTAGCCTTCAGCTCGTTTGACGGTTAATCCAGTCCTGTAGAAAAGATTAGTAACCCCAATGATAATAACGTCTTTTAAAGCTTCATAACTATTAAACTGGTGAAGGATCGAAATGGAAATAAGTTTGACATTCAAGTGACGATGTTGTCTGAGATGATAAAAGCAGCGAATCGAACAGTTGAGTTCCAACACACCAGTAGTATAAGAAGCACTATGTTCCTCCTGCCTGATGAAAAACTTAGATCTTTACACTCCCACAGTAGAGTCCAGAATTGAAATGAAAAGAGCTGGAGGAGATTGAGTGCAGTGCTTCGTTGGCTGAAAATAAAAATACAGGAGAGTAAAACGTAAATTAAAATTTTCGAATTAGCAAACCCTGAGACTAGCAGTTATCAAGGGAAAAATGTCTGGCATCGCAACAATACTTGAACGGTTTTTCTGCCAGCAGTTCTGTGACTGCGCGTCTCGTTTTGTGTTACACTGGTTGACCTGAGACTGAATGGTCAGGTCACATGCGGCCTCTCAGTGTTGACATGCATTCGTGCGCTGAATGAATCCGGACTGGACATCAGGAACTCGATATTACTAGGCATTTTGAAGCTCGAAGGTGTCACGTAAATAGCCAGTGATTCAAGATAGCGTCTCTTTCTCTCTCGATGTACAAACGAGGACGGCTTATTAAGTCAGTGTCCATTTACCTGGTGCCTTCTTTTCTCAAAAGACACTTTAATATCACCTTATCTGTCCTCCAGTCCAGTTCACCAGGACAGGCTGTAAAAGAGTCGAAGGTGCACTCCTAAGTCTAGGTGATAAACCTGAACACAGCGTGACACACAAGTACAAAAAAATTCACATATACGCATGTACACATGATTTTCACACCCTCGAATGACAGCCCAGTGCCGTTTGTTGGCAAATTCTTTGTAGGTAGACTTTATTGCCGAGTACGAAGCTTATTGTTGCTGGGTTACTAGCTAGCTAAGTGCTAGTAACAGAACGTGTTCCCATGGCTTGTGCTCTTAATCTATCCATCATCAACTCAGACACTAGCATTTCTCTATTCATCATTTCCAAGTTTTCACAAAGTCCTTTTAGGGTTTTGTTAAGCAGATGGTTGTCAGAGGTATTGTCATGTGGACTCGATGTTCCATCAGTAAGTGCGCAGATGTCAAAGTTCGCAATGAGAGCCGAAGTCAAGTATGCGAAAATCTCATTCACCAGTTTTATTGCGCATTTCTTTTATTGGTGATGATGACTACACACCAAATCCACCATAAGTATTATACTACATATATATATATATACATATATATATATATATTCATGCGAAACATTTAACCACAGTTTTATCTGCACCAATCCACAATTTCAACTCAAACTACCGTCAGTTTCTGCACAAAGGACATTGTCCTCAGCGATGGGAAGCTTCTTTAGAAACCGAAAGAACAAAAAAGGCTAGATATGGTCTTGCTGATAATAGTCCCGCCGGAAAAGCGTAAGTACGTACGAAAGTTTACATCATTCACGTCTGTTCTATGTTACACGCAGAAGCTTGCTGGTAAAAATGCTTATGGTTTTTCAAGGCCCAAAATATTCATAGTAAACGTGTCACTACCAACGACGTGCAGCTAAAAAGAATGATTATTGATACAAGAGTCGTATCTGTCGGACAAGCTTTGCCCTAACATAGCTGTGTTCTAAATAGCTGGATTCAAGAGACCCGTGCAACTGGCCGCTTTCTGAATCTCACTGTGTTCGATTTAGGGTGAATAAGTACACAGCCTCATCTATGACGCGAGGTGACATTATTTGGGTTATTTTCTTTACCACTATGTGGTATGAGGTTTTGTCGAACATCCCCTTTCCTTATCACTTTTCAACCACTTTTTCACAGTAAAGCCCTCCGTTCCTCGAATCTTGTACCCGGACGTTCCGCCACCCGATAATCAGCTGATTATTTCACAGCCCGATCCTATCGTGCGTATTACTGTGCTGTGCGTCACAGTGGGCGGTAGCCCGGCGCCAAGTTTCACCTGGATCATCAACAACCGAGAAATTCCTGTGAAACCACTTCAGGCTTTGGCTGGTCGACACGCGGATAGAGGTATGTAGGACGGAAGAAGCGTTCCGCACCTGTTTTTACTTCTACCTTATATTTTCTCATATTGACGTGTCCATAATAAGCGATAACGGATTATGTGAAGACGACCAATCGCTGTTTTTGCGTTGTCTGCGATCGTAATAGCGGAAGCCTACCTAGGCAAATTAACGCTCAACTTTTAAAAGTGACCTCCGGTTTGAAAATAGGACGTTACCAAGTACATGTTACATTAGTATCTTGTCATCATTTAATGTTACCGGTTTCTGAATCTGTATCGGGGTTTCGTGTTTGTGGTCTTGGCGCTAGATTGATGAACCTTCGTGATACTTATACTACTACTGATAATCTACTACTGATGCAAAATAACAAACCGTATATTTCGTAAAAAACTGGATATCATCACAGAGTATTCTGGAACAGAGCCTCTTTTCTGCGGTTGGTCATCTGGCTAGTACATCGTTTTACACGCTGATAATACGCTAATTTTCTTCACGCCGGTAGACCTGACCAAGGCATGGCGCCGACGACATTATTGCAGTCAAGCTGAAATATCCAGTGGTTTTCTCTACGGATCGATGGGCATCTGACGTGAATTTGTCCAGTGATCTGTGAAGAAAAACTCAGCCTGAGCCAGCTTCAACTTTGTACATGGTGGTTGACAAGCTAAACCCGAAATGAAGCTTACGGCTATCACTTTCAACGTGTGCAGTGAGACTGTATGAGTATTTGGCTTCCTAACCTACTTATCTAATGGTTTGAAGGTCAAGTTGTGAGTTCTTTTCATCACCACAATTCACCAGTAGCTGGTCTTTATAATAAGGACATTCTTAGATAATGGAGCTTTATTCGAAGTGATCTTAGACAGCTATTCCGTTTGCACTTCTACGGTTAATCCAACGCCGTACTGATGCATATGTTATCATACTTAATGAGGACAGTCCTGTTCCCTCTTCCAGATATGTGTTCGACTCTTGTTCTACGCACAAGTATACCCGCTATGAATCATAACGCTTAGTATGTTTGTCATTGACCATTTAGTTTCTTGCAATACTCAAACTGTCTTACGCCGCAACGGATTGCTATTTTCAAACCGTGCACACTGGTTAATGTATATCATCTGGTTACCTGTGTTCATACACAACTGATGCCCATGTACCTAAAAAAGGATTGGAGTGACGTATTTTTCACCTTTTCTGTTCACGGAACAACAAATGGTGAATAATATTCCGTCTCTCCTTTTGGATTTTCTGCAAGGTATTTGTGTCAGGATTGATAAGCAGATGGGCCTAATAGGCTAGTTGGCCGTGTGCAGATCCCCCCACACCTAAGCACAACTTCTGGCCAAGGAAATCGCTAAGGCGTCGATCACATAGTTACTCAATATAACTCAACGGGCTCTTGTTCGAACATTATTAACCGAAAGCAGACAAAAGTACCACACCTGTAAACAACAAAATGTCCCAAAAATTGCAAGAAATTTTGCCGGTGAATTCAGTAGTGAGGAGCAGCCCGGATTCAGTCATTCGTGCAAAGAGCACGAGCTAACTAATCAGCGCTCATGTTTCAAAACCAGTTTCCAGGTACATGGCTTTATTTTACGCTACTGATCTTAGTTGGCAAGCGGTACTCAGACCAAAATAACGTAGCACATTTTCAAACGAGATGCTACGGCATCATTCAACTGTAAGCATAAAAAAGCTAGAATTCACATGCCTTGACCAGACAGGTTTTCAAACTGAGAAGATCAAACGACTCTGCCAGGATTTTACCTCCCAAACGGTGATCGTCGTCCCCACCCTTGAGATCAATACACCAGGCATAATTACTAGCGCTTAGCTGCCACACAACAATGCTGTTTAGATGACTAGTGAAAGCCGCGCCCATGAGATACGGGCTGTACGAACCGGTGCAACCTGCCGCAGCAGCTACAAGATCACCAGAAGTGCGGAATCTGTAGCGTCTAGTTAGGCAGTGCCGTGACCTGAACAACTGTACTTGTATTCTGGAGTGAATGTCCAGTTACGTGGTAGATGTCAGTCGATGGACTGTCCAGACTACGTACCAAGGCATCTAGTTGACCGATCTACCTGAGATTTTCCACACTAAATACTGCAATAAAAAGACGACGGAACACGAATGGCGAGATCAGAGCAGAACAAAGGCGTGCCGTGTGTAATTCTCTTGAATACATGACTAGTACTCACATAACGGTGTCAAGTGAGGGAGGACCGGTGTTAAGAGATAACAATGAAAAGAGATGGGAAGAGTCATGGGTTGCATCTGCTGTGCACAGAATAACGTGAACCGGCTAACTTCACCACTTGACGCCTAATATAGCATGCGGGTTCTTTTATCCGTTATGTTCATGTGAACCGCCAAGAGATTACATCGAAACGCTCGAACCCGAACAGAAGGACGATTAGGTTTCTCAACCAAAGCCCTTGGTTCATAAGTCTGAATACAAGGTAACAATCAGCAGCATGGGATTACTCGGGTAGCCCAAATTTTTGGGAACATATTGCTACACCCCGACCGGGAAGGCCAGAAAACGGTGTTTGTTGGGACATCTATCCATTTACCAACCTGTTAAGAGAGACTACGTGGAAGTTGAATATGCATCCGCCAGTAAAGCTCACTGAGTTGCTGTGCCACGCCAAAAGTCTAGTTTCTTCTCGTAGGCAACTTCACGATGGCTCATAGGTATGATAACTATCGTTACTCCCGCTATCTTTCAGACTTGTGTATATTTTGTTGTCTGTATGAGAGAGCTTAAAAAAATTGCCCGATCGAAAAGAATCAGGATGGGTAGTTTTTTCGTGATGCGCGGTACATTATGACCAACGAATAGGAGGTAAATTAGTTTTATGGAATCAGATCAATGACGAGTGAATAAATCAACTAAATTAACCAACTAGACTAACTACAATAGCTGAAGGTAGCCAAGTTTTTTCCACTCATAAATAATAGAAAACTGCAAAACGTTCTTAACATCAGTATACCGTCCATATAAACTATAATTTCCAGGCCGAACAAGGAGTGCCATCCATTACTTTGAGGAAGCTGGGCAATTTATTGGAAAAGGAACATGCTTTTACTTAAAGTGCTGCTCAAAATGATTTTTCAGTCGATGAAGGGGTCTGAGTTACCGTCGAGGTCTCACCTAGTGCTTGCCTCACCAATCAAATGACAAAAGCCAAGCCTGCTTAACATCCACACATATAATCGGACAGAAAATCAAGCTACATTACGCATACTGACAGTCAGAACAATATGACTTGTTACCTTGTTAAAACCAAATGATTTCAACCGGATAGATTGGAATTCAAGTCGAAGGGCTGTTGCACTGATCGCGTTTCTGTGATCATCCTGTGACATCTTATTTGCAGATTAACAGGAAGTTCACTCATCATAGTCATTTGGACTTGGAGAATCTACTCCTTTGCACATATTGCAACATGACACACAAATTGATTTTGTTAAGAGCTAATATTCGATTTGTCACCATTCGGCACTTTCAGCTTGAAACGTCTCCAGTGGTTTACCAGAAATCTTCTATCTTGAATCTCCACATTAACAAAAACTTTTGCTATGTTTCGTAAAAGACCCACGTTAGCTTCTGTGTCTTAAAAGTTTCCCGTTAACTCTCTACCATTTACTTCGCCCATGGCGAAATATAAAACTCTACCGCTGGCGTCGTACGTACCTTCCCCATAGCTGCATTACGATTGTAGCAGGGCTACATTTGGCATTTAGGGGGTGATAGCCTTCAAGCGGGTAGAAGGGGTGGCTAGAGCTTAATTAGCAGGTAAACTTCATTGGAGCATTGGAGGATGGCGTGAGAGTTATGTAGAAAGCTTATCGTGCCACACTGTGAAATGAAGTATAACACTTGCATGCCGTCACCTTTAATTGATCATCGTGGGGGGATTCGCCTACTTTGAAAATCTGGCTTTCAGCACTGCTTCTCCGGGTCCTAAATAGAATAAGGCTAGGCCAATGAAAACAATGAAGTTCCACAGGCTTCAGGCTGATGTCAGATTTGGCGACAGTTCAGCTCACCACTCATAAGATAGCGAAATAATTCTCCCGCCTAAGTTTTTGCATAACTACGTTAGTGAGACGCGAATTCCACTGGCATGGTAAATGGCTTTTCTACCAGGGGGGAGGTGTAGTGATCAAACCTTTACATTACATCTAGTACATGAGCAGTGCGAAATATAGTTGGAAAAAGAAAACTCCCTTGAAGGTTCTCTATTTAAACACATATGGGCACGTAAGAATCCACGATTAGTAGGCGAAAAGCTTGTTATCAGCAAGTAGGGTTTGGTGGTTGTCAGCACACTCATCTTCCTTCAAATTTCTGCATACTTATTTTGGGAAGTATACATTCAGTAGGGGCAGAATATAGGAATCGAAATGGTACCCATATAAAGTCTGGTGAGCGTGAAATATGTAGACATAATTGTCTCAATCTTCGGCGATCTTTCGTCTGCACAACAAGTGTTGTAAATGTTTCGGCATGCGTTTCGCACCCTGTAAAAGTAAAGTCGTGCTTCAGGAACTTAATCCCACCCTGCACATTTATTATCTCGGGCTAAAGGCCTGAAAGTGCTGACAGAGCAACAAAAACTTGACCACTGTATCTGTGATAGAAGCCAACACATGCACTGTCAGCCTCTGCGCGAAACAGGCTAATCAGTGTCAGTAACAGCTCCACTTACAAATTCTAGGAAACTAAAGGTTTATTAGTACAAAGCAACAGCATCCTCTAACTGCGGTTGCTAGAATCGACCATTCCGGAAACTACTTTAACCTCTTTAAACCTTCTTTAAACCTCCAAGGACTTACGGCACAGCATAAGTCAGTTGGTCTAACAGCTGCATTCATCGAAGTTGTGCGTAAACCAATACTTGTCAACGAAACTGAATAGCTACATCAAAACATAAAATTTATCAGACTATGGTGGCTATAGCAAATACTACGCACGCCTCACATACAAGGCGATATTTTTGGTTCCTTATTCTCGTTTCTGAAATGTCTATATAGAACAGAACATGATACGGCAACACGTAATGAAGGCGGCTCCCGTTCAAGCAAAGAGGTCCTTATGCAGTGCTCACTGAGGTCCATGTAATTCTCGAACATGGATGTATATTCTATATGGCTTAGAATACAGACGCCTCTGTGAGCATGCTGTTATTTCTTGACTGGATTATCTGATTAAAGTAATTTGCTGACTTGTGATGAATATAACTCGAAAGATGTTATATCCCTCCCTTTGGTGGCATCTCCCTACGAAACTACTTTGAAACTTACCTTGGATCATTTTCTCTGAGGATGCAACAGTTTGTTCAAAGCTGTCACCATTTAATTTCCACACTTCACAAAGCCGTATGGCAGTTCGGAGGCAATATTTATCACGGCCTTACTGATGCTCTTGACGGTGATGGTGTCAGAGTCAACCTGCTGCACCTCGCTTAATAAGCGGTCCCTTGCAAGGTATCATCAATACAAGATGAGCACATAAAAAGAGAGATTTGTAGCGGAATTCTGTGAAAGTTTTAATATTTCACTTCGATATATTTCCACTCGATGTGGTTTCATGCTTATGGTGTATACAAAAGCTGGGGTTGCAAATGCATGGATGCCCAGCAAGCTAGGTGACATTTACTTTCATTCGTGACAAGAAATAAACGAGAGATGCCGGAAAGTAGTGACTCAGTTTGATATATAAAACTGCTTGCCGCTGAAGGTCTTGTAAATCTTACACCAAACTGTCCGTTAGACAGCATAGAATGCATCCGTATGAATAAACAATCTCATCGCCATTTTTAAAGTTCACAGAGAAAAACAAGGAAACACTAAACACTAATAATATCCGAATTGGGCAAACCACCCTGTAAGACTACATCTACTACCATGGAAGTTAGAAAAATTAGCAGGGATTACAATGTTTCTGGTGACGTGACTAGTCAATGGATCTTGTAACCTTACACAAATGTGTAATATACGACCGACGCAGTACACTAGGCTCTAAGAGACAAAATGCTTCTGCAGCAATGGCTACATGTATACGACAGATATCATCCACAAGCCTAGTGGGAAGGGATAATAAAACTTCGATGCAGCAAGTCTGTTCCGTGAGTATAAGTTACGGTCTCCACCATTTCGGAAGATTCATCCATCCAGCTATGGCCCACGTCGGCTCTTATATTTTGGGCCTCTGGAAATCGGGATGACTGTCCGCAGGTTTTCATCAAACCCTGGATGAAGTCAAATTCATTGACAAAAGCACTCTGCAATTTTTTGGCTGGTTAGAGTTGCCGGGGCTCATGGAGAAAACAGTGGACAAACAAACAAGCAAAACACTTTCTAAGTTACTGCTTACAGTGACAGTTCAGCGAAGTAGAGCTCCATCTTCACTGCAAATTTTGGCATTTGATCCGCCGCGAACTCGTCGACTTATTTGCTAGTGATGTGGACCTAATCCTGGAAGCCATCTTGTGAAGAAAACTCAGCAGTTCCATATTGTTACCACAAATGAAAGACAGGATGTTTCAAAGTGCAGTTACAACCACAGGGGGAAGATAAGCCGGCTCTGCTCTGCAGTTTTTATCAGTTAAAGGACAGGACCGTGAAGTGCACGCAGCTTCAACTCATCATTGCGGACGTGCGAATCGCTCACCAAGACATCTTCAGTGCGGTCAGAAATAAGGCGAACAATCTTGGCAATGAGCGCAACTACCGACACTCGCACCGAAAATGGGCCAGAATATAGATGACGATCGTTGAATTTCCGTCACCTTAATGATGATCCTAATGAAGACGCCCAAGAATCGTGCGGGAAAAGTGAAAAAAGATCTGCTTTTTAACCAGCCACATCCATTACATAGCATTAGAAGCATCACAGGTGGGCAAAATGTTCAAAATTTTCTTTTGACAAGAAAGAAGGTAGCGAACAAGACTTTCCTGTCACTGGTCTCCTTGGCTAATGTATTGCAATTGTTATGATATCAGAAATGACGTGCAAAGATTTCGCGAAGTTTGTGGGCATATATACTTTTAAAAAAGGTGACAATGTCTGGGTCAACAGGTCACGGGTGACTGACACGAATCACACCCATATGAATCACAGATAATAGCATAGAAACTGGGTTGTTCGTTTTGTCTTTGTTTCTGAGGGCACAAGAAAGTTACCACATTGAGGACTGTATACTTTGCAGGGTGCGCATTTCTCGCGACAAAGACAACTGTGTTTGGAAGAGAGTTGGAGAAACAAGCTGAAACAAAGGGATCAGTATAAAGCACATGCTAAATTCTGCTTAAGCTATGTGTATTCATATCTACTCTCTCCAAACACCGTCTAGGACGAGCATATTACAAACGATTATATAGTACATTTTAAACAAAAGTCCTCAAACGTGTTTACGACCGTCGTGATTTCCAAGTCAGCAGTAAATATTCTGCATAGCTGCGGGGTGAGGCCGCCAACTTTCCGTGTCCAGTCCTTGGTTTTATATAACAAGGGCATTTTAACAAATTGGAAAACAAGTAAAATCATCTGAGCATTCTTAATGCTCTCGTATTGCCAAATTTGACAACTATTTAAACACACACGGAAATACACTATATTCAGCTGGATATTCAACTGCCTGGATAGGATTATCTGGATGCACCAAAGGTGGTTTAACATTATTTTTGTTCACGACCACATTTTACATCACTTTCGTGAAACAATTTACATCAACAACTGTTAAAAGTTGTTTTCAGTGCTAGAAACTAATGCCAAAAGCGAGGGTTGTTGGAATTTTGTAATGCCTCACGTACATGAAAAATATTTCAATATGCCGAACATCGCGTTGCCGCGTGCCGACCGCTAGAGAGAGCATACCACACAAATCGATCTTTCTTTTCCACCCCAGTTTTAAATTAATCACCTGTCACGGAGTCCATTGAAACTCGATGACGTGTGGTTGCAGGTTTGTCAGATGCGGATTCACAATACGTTTCTATGCTACTTCCCCCCGGTTGATGAAATGTATGGCGCGTTTGCGTGCAAAACTAGGGTTGGCCTTTCACTACCTTAGTGAGGTTCACTCTTGTTATGTTCTGCCCCTCGCGGCGGAACAAATGTATGCTTATGTGTTGACTGAACGACAAACTTCAAAATGTTGTACTATGTACACTTGGACGTAGACATTCAGACGACTAAATTTGTCACACTAGTTTCCGGCTCACAAAAGCGTTGTTACGAGGACACGTCACTGTACACCTCATCGAGTTCTATGGGCAAAATTATTGCTCACTTTAGTAGGTGCCAGAAAGTGTAAAAACCAAGTGACTGCATACATTTTAGTTCAACCAAAACACTTCTGGTAGCAAACACGTTGGTTTACCAGTCTCAGGAGTTGATGAGTTTGGTATAAACTTATGCGCTTGGCTGAACGGCTAAAACTTGTTACCACGCTGCTGAAGGGATAGATAACTTCTCCAGCCACCTAGCCGGCAAGGACTACCAGTCTCGTCAATATGCTATCTATATTCATTTGACGTTTTTCAGACTCGTGGATACAAAATTCATACGGTAAACTGCCCAAGATGGTGGTACATCAATTGTGGCTACACGATAAGCCGTCGCAAGACTTTCTGAGTTTCAAATGCGCGAGAATTCTTCATAAGAATTTTGATTCAGTAGGCAGTAGGCAACGGACGACGGGCCCAACAGTATCTCAGTTGCTGAGATATTTTTATTTGCAAATCCTTTTTGTATGATATCAATACGTTAACTAGGATTAGTTTTGGGTTCGACATCGATCCTGTAAATAAGTTTCCTACGGATCTCACTAGAATTGTGAAGTAAACTTGCATAGACCAAATTGGCAAAGGGCCCTTCAACCCTTTCATAAATCTATTGGAAAATGTGCACTTTTTCAGACGTAAACGTTAGTTTCAGCCGTGGAAACTTAATTCAACTCAATGACCATGCATCAGCGGATGTATAGACACGTGTCTGTGAGACACGTTATTCCAGGAACAACCACCTCATACCAAATGTGAGATAAAGCTTGATGTGGTTACTAGTAACAGGGTAACCAGAGGAAGCCCAATTAGCCTAAAATGATCTGAGGATAAATGAGAATAATGCATCACACAACACATGCACATTTCTAGATGCAGTATATAAAAAAGCTGGTCAACATTAAGACATAGTTCCTTTAGTTTTGCCGGTATCACTCCCATCCTCTGAAACTCCGCACTCTATATGATTGCTCACTGATATTTCTCTCTCTTTTACCGATCGCTTCATTCCTTAGGACCCTGGGCTAAGCTAGACCCCATCATAAACACAGAGACTGAGAAACAAGAGTCGCGACTAAGTCTATTGAAAGCAGGTCTCAAGGACGGTGATCAGCTGACCTGCAGTGTGACGAATGCAGCGACCCAACTACATCATGACATCCAGCAACGTAATCTCACTACCCAAGTTGTGATCCGAGTTCATAGTAAGTTTCTTTGCATAAAATGACACTATTATACCACATTTTCTTGAGAACTAGCATTTTACCATATTCTCGTCGAGCTTTGTACTCGCAATGCTGCGTTGGCTAACATTTCACAGTTTGGAGACGATAGCATACCCTCTAAATACATTTCAAACAGGAACAACCGGAAGTGCATCACTCTGCAGCACTCTTCTTTCCTTCTCTCCTAACACTGTTCTATGCAAGCATGGTGTTCTGTAAACTGAGAAGAAAGATATAGCAATGATCAAGACCTCTGATTTCCTAAACAACTGCCCCCTCTAAACAATGTTCGACCGAAAGTCTGCTGAAAATAATCGGTAGAGGTTTCATTAGTGAAAACGGTCTAGAAAACAGTCAAGAAGCACCGCACTGTCGATTCCTCCCTGTTTGGAACCTTCGGAGGTGTGCAAAACCCGGAGAGTTTCGAATCCGAGCAGTGCTTTAACATTCGAATCGTTGACCATGAGTGGCTGATGAGCACTGTGATTCGCTTTCACCATATGCAACCAACTGGAAATAGCAAACGTGTATGCAAGCTCTACTTGCTTG
Source organism: Opisthorchis viverrini (assembly GCF_000715545.1). Lineage (NCBI taxonomy): Eukaryota > Metazoa > Platyhelminthes > Trematoda > Opisthorchiida > Opisthorchiidae > Opisthorchis > Opisthorchis viverrini. The sequence goes on from NW_008751682.1 coordinate 1,146,786, forward strand.
CCCACCTACCCCTAAACGAGCATTGTGTTTGGTGTCAGGTCATGTTAAACGAAGACAAGCATTCAGGAGTAAAAAACGCTGGAAGGATATTTTATAAACGCAAATATGTCACACAGATTCAGGGTTCATCTAAAGGTTCCTGTCGCTGATGTTTGATTTTCAGTATAACATGATAAGGACGACAGTAGTGAACAAACCTTGCTGTTGAGCTTCTCAGGTATTTCACAGTAACTTTATGTGATGCTCAGCGGAACTGACGTTCAAAGTCAGACGAATCAACCGGCACACCTGAAGGATGGACTGGGATAAATTCGATTGAACGTTGATCCCTTGACATTTGCCCCTAATCTTCTCGATCCAAAACACTAAACGTAACTTAGTCTGACTTTACTCCTAGTTCTGTTGTGTCACACAAATCTGTAATGCATTAGCCAAGCGGGCCATAGATACATTCATTTTAATGGCAAAACGCTGGGCCCTGTAGCAGCGTAGAAAATGACAATGGCCTTAATTTCACGCATGCTTGAGTTTTTTCGGAGAGTTACTCACTTTATACCAGCTATTGAAACACGAAAACAGTACGGACACCTCACATGGATATTCTGAAATTACTTTCCCTACTGCTGNGTGAACTTCACCCCTTTGATTTATACCCTCCCATACGTACGTATATTCACACAAAGCATCATCCTCGCTATCACTCCTTAGCCTTCCTAAACTGCATTTTGTGTTAGTTATTCCCCTGGCTATTCTCTCGTATCTTATAAAGTTGTTGCAAAAGTGTCTGTCCAGACTACACTGATCACTTTCCTTTTGTATCAGCTCCACCTGGACCACCTCGCATTATCAGCCCGGAAACCAAGTATGAATATTTGGAAGGTGAGGAGCTGAAAGCTGTGTGTGTTGCCTCCCCGCCTGGAAATCCGTTTGGTGGGCTTTTCTGGCGTTGGCTACTGCAGCCAGCTCAAGTTGGTGATCAAAAGACTGGTCGTATTATTGGATTTGGTGGACGAGGAGGAGCCAGAATGAATGAATACAGTGCTGTTGAGGCCTACTTGAGGACTGCTGAGCATCTTGGCTCTCAATCAGCTGATGAAATGAGCCAAGGCATGAGCGATTTAATATCTGAGGATGTCCAACCTCTTCATTACACGCTGAATAAGGAGAAGGATCAACTGATTAATACACTGGTAATTCCAAGAATAACTCGTCGTTACCACGCAGCAAAACTCATTTGTGAAACCGGTCATCCTGTCGGAAGCGCCCATCAAACCAGCATTGAGATATTTGTAAAATGTAAGTGGTCAATTCTAAACTGCTTTAAAAACACCTAAACTGTCTTCTATCATGTTGCTACTGTTTGACGGGAGAAAACGCTCAAGGGGTTGTCGAAAATTCTTCGACGGCCCACAGCCGCTTTGGCCCTTCCTGAGGCTTATCAGGTGGTCTTAGTTCCCAAGGTTCTATTGCTATCATTTTCCACTTACTGGCACACAAATGGACGAAGTAAGCTCGTTCATTAGTCACTTTGGCGGCCCAGTTAGCTAGTTTTCTGTCAGTAAAAGGTGATATCGTTCATGTGGTCAAGCGAATTACTGACGCTGAACAAACCGTGAGCCATCACGACAACCTACGAACATTCATCCAGCAAACGTCAACCAATAGAACACCAACTTATAGTAATGCTTGTAGTGCTTGCTACCATAGTGCATTGACAGCATATCGTGCGTCTGTTTGACCAGCCCTAGGAAATGCTATCTTCTGACATCTGTCCCCATCACTATGCCAGCTATATACAGCCGCATCACACTGTAGCGAAAAACAACATCCTTAGTTCATCCTATTTCGACTGTATGTCATGTGACTTTCAGTGAGAAAAGCATGTCTCAGCTTCTGTCATGGCTTCGAAAGCTGTATCCTTCGAGAATGTATAGAGTGGACCCCATCCGAGGGTCTCGATTTACAGCATTTCTGTGCTCTTTTAACCTGGCTTATAACTGAATAAATTTATTCGGAAAGCGCCTTCGAACGGAAAGCTCTACTGAGATTAGAAATTATGCTTGACTAGTTCGACAGCCGTCAATGTTAGCTTCCCGTTGCATCGAAATACTGTAGTAGGCATCCTGAGTGGTCTGAAACTCGACCTAAATGAATATAATGCATTTTTCAGTCGAACAACAAATTTTCGGGAAAATATCACTGCCCTTAGAGTCTTTATCTTCACTTTTTAATAGAACATTATTTCAGTCTCAAGCGTCTATGATATTTAATTTCATGCTGGTTTGCTAAGTACCATGTCTGTGAAAGCATTTCACTCATCTAGTCTGTGGTCAGCTGGTAAGTAGGCGACTTGACAAACGGACCATCCAGACATGTGCAATTTAGTTGTACACCTGGGACTTACATCCAAGATAGATAGCTGACTGGGCTTACTGATCCGTATAATAAAGTAAGCGAAACTGACACAGAGATGGTTGGAACAATCTGGTATGGGTAACTACCAGTGCCATCCAAATTACAGGGTATTCGGCTAGCACCGCACTTGTTCTGTATCTTGCATCGACCTACTGCGTACTTACTAGTGGTGTTGGCCATCTGACAAGAAGTGCTGGAGGACACATTTTAGGTTGCTGGTTGAAAACGTGATTACCGTGCTGTCTATAATCGTCAGAATGTTACGGACATTATTGGAAGACATATGTAACAATAAACCTACCAGAGGCATATTCCAAATGTCTCGGTTTAGATGCGTTCGCACGTTGATTTTCATGTGCGCTGAATTCCGAAATCTAAAAAACAAAATTGATAACTGATAAGAAGGAGCTCTGGGTAAAAATTTACCGGTTCTTCAGGTCGCTTGATCCTTTCACACGTGAGAATTAGGGTGCATCCAGTGTGTGTGAGCGGAACACGCCCGCCAGGCGCCCCATGTTCGGAGTTAAAAACCCTGCACTACCCAAGCACAGGCATCGCTGCGAGCCCGTATTAAGGGAGGGACTGAAATCCTAAGCTTCCCCCTTTAGTGTGAAATAATCAAAATAATTTAGTCAAGAGAGGATAACGGCCATTCAAGTGACATTGATGTGGATGTGAACGCAGATAATTCGGAAGAAATCTAGTCAGGTATGTTATAGTCATCTGATTTCGATTGTCGAACTTCCAGAAAGCCTCCCCATTGACGAAGTCGTTTCTTTCGCCCTGCGTGTGAATATTTTAACTAAACCCCCCTGATTTTCAATCAAGCATTTGTTTAGTTTTACTTGGATGATATCAAGTGTTTATTTGTGGACGATTGTACTGATTCACTGTCTTATGCTGGCACTTCAATTGCAAGTGGATGATGTAGCAACAGATTGTCTGCACCAATTATAGACACGTCACCCATGAACGAAAACTGTGTCACAAGTGAAAACAGGTGGCGAATGTGCATTTGGATTTACGTAATATCTACGGTCCTTAGGAGAAGAAGAACCAAACTAAACTAGCAAGACCTTAGGTTTGGACCAATCTGGCGGGATACACATTTACAAACTAAATTGATTTTAACTGGATCCTCAACTGAATCTTCCGCGTATTGTGTGCATTTGAAATTACCAATTAACATGGCAAACTAGTTGATCAGTCTGCTGGTATTGGTACTACAGAAAAGTTTCTAGCAAAATTCCGGTAAACGGGAGTTATTTGCGAGGATAAAAATGCAAATCTTTAGGAAATGGAATCGATTCCGCAAGCTGAATGCTGCAAGTAGCACAGCTTCTTTGGATTTAAAAGCACACCTTGTTTTTATTCACACATCTAGGGAGGTCATAAATTTTGGGTATGTATTCAAAGATGGCAATTCATTTTAACAGAAATACTTGTTTTTCTTTAAACGAAAGGTACTGTCTTTTCGATTGATCACCAAAAACCATGGTGGTGGTTGGCAATCACAAGTATTTCAGCTCAATTCTTAACTGTGAGCTCACCTTCGTAAAGGCAGGTAGACATTTACCTGATCTCAATACATCCAGCGCGACGGTGCAACACTGCTCTGATTTCAGATTCTTCTTCAGTTTGTTGCTGCTATTCTACAAAAAATATGTGCGCTTAGCCCTGATACGTTGGAAATCAAAATGCTTCAGTAGACTTTGCCTACAAATCTTCACGTGGACGTTACTGTATTATAATAGAATCCTTAGAATATCAGGACGTTTTACATTATTTTCTTCCACGCACGCTTGGGAATTTCTTTCTTTCCTACATTGTTAGAGCCACTCAGTGTGGTAAGACCAAAATACCATGTATGTAGACCAGTCGATCGGTTCGGTAGACAAGTATGTTTGGCTGAGAAGCCAACGGGGACCTTGGATCCGGGGTTTTTCCAGCCTCCTGCATACATGAAGCAAGTGGTATATTAGTTCATGCAATGCGGCAGTTGGACCAGTTATGCCTTGTCAGTCACGTCTGATACATGCGCTCAGAATACGTGCGAAATCTCCTCGTATTTAACTATCCAAACTCCAAAGCATTGCCCGTTTCTGGTGGAAGCATCACAGTGACGGCGTGCTGATTCGTCAGACAACTTTATGAATAGGCAGCACCGTTTGATGGCATTGACAAACAGCCCAAATCTGCGTTCAACAATTAGAACTTTGGCTTCTCATATGCTGTTTCACCAACGCACTTCAATAGCAATAGCCGGTTGGGCTACCGCCTCTAATTCTTTATTATCCCATCCCAAAGAAACAAAACAGTAGGATTTGGAAAAAGCATAAGTTTGATATATTAAATGGCGACGTGTGAGCACGTATTTAGCCACACATTGGGGAAAACAAATGAGACTCGCTGTCTAAACACAAATATATTGATATTTTGCAGCACTTTGAAGCGCTGGAAGCACATCAGCACGCGCATGATACCAATAAATTGTTTACATGTCGCTGCCATACGAAACTATAGACAATAAAAGAATAAGCAATCTTTGAATCTGAAGACTCCGTTCCACTAACTCAGACGCTGGACTTCATTCCAGAGGGAAAAGATTTAACAAGATTGATAAATGTATCTGCGCAGGTCATCTCTCGTGGAACTAACCAAATTACTTTTTTGTTAACCGAAGCAAACTTTTTGTGAATTCGACGAAAATGATTCACTGGTTTTGTCCGCTCCGTTTCCCTTGTATTGTTTCACCCAGAAAATTGGATCAGTTGGGCTTCGAACACCACATTTCCTTATCAAACGACTCCATCCAAACCGTCAGATTTCGATCGATTCGATCCCAACCCCTTGAATTAGTTGCATTGTGGTGGTCTTTAACGTCTTAAAAGATCATCAGCTTCCAGTAGTGGACAGATTAGATTATTTAACTCACGTTATAGGTCTCTGTTAAAAGCCCTGAACCAGTGAATAATACTCTAATTTACTGAGATGTTGTTTGCTGATACTTTCAAGGTCAGCGTTTGTAATTCTTTTTAGGTTAGAGGATCACCCATATGGTACTCCTGCAGATGCCATGGCTTTACTTAGATCCATTCAAATCTCGATCGGTTTGGGCATCAGATAGCTTCATTAAGAAAACCTGGTAACTAACGAGTTCTGGTCGAATAACCTCTGACGTCTGCTTGGGAAATACGCACGTTCATCTTCACACTGGTATGATGTGAGCGCATACGCACTCACAAGTATGTCAGAATGTCCTCTTGTGAGCTGAACTTGGACTGATGCCGTTTTGTTGACCAAGGATTCTTTAAGCGAGTTTCTGTACAGTGCAAATCCAAACCCGTGTTCCCACGCAAACTTGGAATCTTAACACAGTGATGTTTGGGTCCGTTTGAAACAGGTTCTGTTGATCGTTCTTGTCCATACTTATCAACCTTAAACTTTGGGTTGTGATACTCGCGGTTCCAGTTTTAGGTAATCAGGTGATGCAACTAAAGTATCTTTGAGTTGGGCCTCTCCCCATCAAAAATTATTTGATTCCCAGAAATCTAGTCTTCTTATAGGTTTGCAGCTATCCACCTCGAGGCTTTAACCTACTAAGATGACCAGCAGGATAGCAGTTAATATGGTTTTTTCAGGACAATATTAGTAGCCAGTCACCTAAAACTCTAACTTACTCGGCTGTGTGGACTGGCTCAACTCGATGACAGTGTAGGGCATGAAATCCTGACTTCCAGTACCGCTGCAAATGATAAGCGCGTCTGAACTGCAGTGAGCCCTCAGCTTTTCAAAGTGCCTTGATTTCAATAGGTAATATACTGATAATCGTAGTAAACGACCATGCAATTGCCGTGTGCGGTTTATAGAACTAATATTCTATAAGCCTTCCGTCAACGAGGAAGGTGGCGATGCTACATTTATAGATATGGAATTCGCCAGGTGGATACATCTTATTTACCTAATGCTCCTACGGCTGTGTATTTGACTCCAGATCACGACTACAGATGAATTCCTGGTCAAGGATACAGCTATAGAAATAACAACATCAAGCAAACACATGAATACGTGAATGAATGGAATAAATTCTACGATTTCACCTAAACCATGTAGACATACTTGACTTCATACTACATTGAGTGTCTATGTGACAGCAGGAATTCGTCGATTCTGGTATGGGTAACCTAGACCAGTCAAGTGTGTACTTTTGGAAGTCCCTGTAGATGGATCATATTAGCACCCGTTGGTTTCATGGCTCCAAGTCGTATATTTGTGAAATCATGATTTCACGAAATTTTTAAGTCAAAAGTGTGTCCGCGACAACGGAAACGCCGGTATACAACTTATTCCGCCACACTGTGTTTTGACTTTGAAATTTCTATATTGTGCCCCAATTATCACACATATGTTTAATACTATTCGAGCAAGATCTTGCCCGGAAATCCTAAATCTTCCTGATTTCTTGGTAGCATCAAGCATTTGAACAACTATTTCCATATGAGTTCTCTTATGCTGTCCATGAAACGTGATTACGGTGAATTTTATCTGTATGCTAAATTGTGGTTAAGATCGCATTCACACCCGTGCCTGGGCAAACTGTTATGATATCTTGGTCGCACATACCTCATGAAGCTTGAATACGTCCCCTAGTGAGCGCACTATTTTGACAAGAAAGGCATCATCCGTAACATGCATTCACCAGATCTGTCTCGAACTTTTTGATGTGCTCAAGAGAGCTTCCCATCAGTTACCGTGCCTGTCGATATCCATTCTTAACATTTCAATATCTAGTTGATGTGGCTAGTTTGTCATTCAGAAGCCTCAGCGGCAGTAGTTCCACCATTCTTTGGCATAAACTAAGGCTAGGAATATTATGGAGATTCAGGCTAACTTAGAACTCGCAGGTCGTACCCGTAAGTTTAATATGCTGCTTCGTTGTTTGTTTGACAACCGAAAAAAGCATCATACAACTCTTGACAGTGACATTAAGATTTTTTCTTTCTCGCTTTAGATGCACCAGCAAATGTGACAATAAGCGTCGATGGTGGGTCGGTACGCGAAGAGTTGGTGAGCGGTCGTCGGGAGTCTGTAGTCTACGGTCAGGCTGGGGAGATTAAAACTTTAATATGCAGAACCAGCCCATATTTCAAACAGGCTAACATCAAGTGGATTACGCAGTCCTCTGATTCAGGTCCCATGAAACCTCCAAGACAACTGTTCGGTCAAACAAAAATAATGCGAACGCCGGATGGGAAAAGCTGGCTGCAGGAATCTCGTGTGGATGTTAAAATTAGCGAGGAGGACGATCGAGGATATGTGGACTGTAGGGTGTGGAGCGAAGGAGATTTACGAGTGGACGCCCGAGTGCGCATGGATATCATATGTAAGTGATAAAGCACGTGAACTTCGACGTAGCAAGGTATACTGGAGGAACTTACTGGTCAATTTTAACTGATTTTCCTTTCTTGCTTTCAAATAGTCTCCCGACGAATATGAAAGTAGGATTTCAAAAAAACGGAAGAAGTTATGCTTCACTTGTTTGAGTGCACGCACACAGCTACATTGGCACATTTTCCTAGCGTATATACATCTTACGCAATAGGCTTTCCGACGATTTCGTTTGTCAGTGAGTTGGGCCACGTGTCACTGTGACAGGTCCATTCATTGTTTTCATCTAACTAAACATATCACATTCTTGCGGAGATGGATTTTGCTTCTGATGCATCGTTTGCTCTCGATCCATTTGCAACCGCTTAACCGTCGTACGCTTCACTGCCCAGGCTAACGGATGCCATGAAAAGAAACAATGCACGGTGCACTAACCGATCATGCTACGGGTGTAGTGACAATAAGATAGGACAATCCTGCTGTCAAGCTGCCTTGCCTATCCAAAGTATGAGTTTCAGCTAAGTTGTCGACCTTTCAAACTGGATGGCTGTCATTGCAGATAGTTAGGTGTGGTCGGAATATTTCACCGAAAAAAGTCCCTATATGCAAGGTTCAACTGTCGGGCATTGCATCCAATAGGGTTACCGCGAGACGTTTGTTTTCGTTACATCCTCCACTAGAGTACCTGGTGACCTTCAGTAAGTAACGATTAGCTACCATTGTTCTTGCTTCCCTTTCAAGTAAGAATATGACGCTGCGCACACGATTAGGGTATTTTTGCTTCAAATTGGCTTAGTCATCTTCAACTGAAAAATGATTACTTGTCAGTGGTCTTATTCTATTTGAGAAAAGCCTCATCATGTCAGTTGGGCGTAACTTCGCTCCGATACAGTTATCCACAACACTTGTTCATCTCGGCTAGGTTTCTACGCATAATCGGAAAGCCAACCAGAACTTACGATGGCCCAGAGGTTAAATCGTGAGTTTCTGGCCAGTCCATTATTGGATAGAACCAACGTTCAGTAATTCGATCTCCCTCTGAACTTGAACAGTCTGGTAATATCACAAATCTACCATTAACAGACTGTGGCAGCTATGTGCCTGAGTTCAGTCCCGCTTAATCGACGAGGGAAGTGTTACCACCCAGCACAAATTACCTGACTGTGAAAACCTGACTTTTAAACCATACTGTTGTTGTGTCACTGAAATTCGTTGTACACGTACAAAGTGTAAAAAAGCTCTCTGCATTTCGGCTGACATTCAGCAATCAGTGGAACAGTAAACAGACCCTCTGTTTTGACAGAGGTATCTGCTGACAAGTTCCCATGACCTGCTTTGTCGATTCAAGTGCATAAAATAACAGAATGTAATGTGGAGAATGACGCACACACTAATCCCAAGTAGACTTGTTCCGTTTTATTGTGCAGTCCAGAGGAAGAATACTTTATAGCTTATAATTTCACAATGATCCTTGTTTCAATTCCCCCACCCACTCGATACTTTGAGACTGCTTCCTTACACACTTATCTGGTTGTACAGTTTACTAGCGTCATATAGATTGCTGATAGCACTGCGAATCCATGTTTCTTCCGGTGACAGTTAAAACATAAGTTGTGTGAATCCGCTTTCAGACCCCCCAGGCGTGCCAGTCATCACTGGCTATCGGAATCTGCAACCAGTGAAAATGGCACACTCGCTGGAGATGACCTGCGTAACCTCCGGGGGAAATCCTCCGCCCGAGTTGGCTTGGTTTCGAGGTACGTTTTTGGAAAACAATATCGCCGGTCATCGTTGCATTGTTTTTATTTCCTTACACCGGCTCTTTCCTGACCTGCTTGCTTCTTTGGTTGTCAGAACTAGTGGTTTGATTAATACGTTTTTGTGTGCGCTTCAACTTTTCAGTGGAATATATTACTTTTTTCCCACAGATAAGCAGCAGTTACCCAATTCGGAAGAAGTTATTTTACTAGGACGACAAAGCAGCCTGAAACTAAAGTTGGTACCTCAGAGGGATGACAACGGTGCACACTACCAGTGAGTCCAGTTTATTACACGATACGTAGTATTTTCAATATCCTGTCTAAAAACCGCCATGAAGCCGAAATATGCGGAACCGTGTGACATTTTTCGAACCATTCTCACATTTGGCTAGCTACATAACTGGAAGCGGTCCTCTTTTTACATGAAGAAACCACGGCAGAATCTTTTTATTTTTTCATTTTAAAATCATGATGAAAAACACCTGTTGTATTTTGTTTAATCAGAATAGTATTACAACCATTGCACTGATGACCCCCATCCATCCAACTTCAAAGAATTCATATGTTGAGGCTCTGCTCTAGGATCCACAATCACCCCATTAATATCGAGATTCCGCTCAGAGGCGACTGTCGCTTACCCGTGGGCTAATTTGGCTTTATCACAGAAAGTAACTTAATACTCTCGGTCGACCGGTTATAGTTGAGTTATTTCCAGTCCCAATAAGTATTTATATCCACATCTATACATATCTGTACAAAAGGGAGACTTAATTGTGTTGCCCATCAACAAAAAGTTATTTGCAATACAGTGTAGTATGCCATTGTTTTGATCGTTAGTACCTCCGGCTGAAAATCACTGTACACAATTCCGCTAAGTATACATCCTTCAAATATTTACTAATTGTGCATTCTCAGTGACTGTCTCATGTGTGTCGATTTCAGCTGTGCTGCGAGAAACGCAGCTACTGGAAATGTTGGCATTGCAAGCGAGGCTGTAGTTCTCAACGTCGTTTTCCCACCCCAAGGAGTGTCCGTCAATTTCCATGGGCCTTCTGTCGTTCCAAGTGGACAACCGCTTGTAATCAGTTGTCAGGCTGATTCATCCAACCCGGTGGCCATCATTAATTGGTGGCATTTTCGTTGCGGACCCGCCCACGCATTTTCACAATTCAAAGCATCGAAAACAACCGTTGAGGAAGTGCTTTATGAACGAAAACCTCCAGAAAGAGCGAAGTGCAAATCTGAAAAACTGGAGGGTATGTCCGTGTGAGAAAGGGTTTTACCATTCGAGACTATGTTTGGAGTAAAATAATTCCTTAGCATGTCAAATAAAAACTGTATGTTTGATGCTAGCTTCCACAAGTCGAACAGACCACGTCAGTCCTTGAAACTGTAGATTGCAAAAAGCAACTATTTCATTTCTCACCTACTGTGTACCGGAGTAAAATGTCAGAAAACGATTAGTTGTCACTTAAGTAACCATAAAAGTGTAATTTGTTTAGGTTGAACTGCAGGAGTTCATACGATGCCACCTTCCGATTCCGCAGCTAACTGTTTTTCTATCAAGGAGGAAAAAAGATAGTGGGTCTTCGGGTAAGCTCTAGGAGATCCTGGAGGAATGCAGTAGTAGGTGTTCTTCCATATTTAGCAAGAGCAGTGACCTCCGCGATCCTTTAGTTAACAAAAATTGATTTAATTGACGCCCAAAACTATTCTAGTGAGCTAATATGAAGATTGGTTCTCAGTCTGCCTTAAAACCAAGTCAACTTGGTGACCTGTTCATTTGGCCTGATGAAGCTTTTGTGTCAAAAGCGAAAAGTTGCCCAAATAAAAACTACCCATTGTTTACCAAGCTCTTCTGAAACGATGACTTCTCATTTGGTCCCAACGTTTTTCCAGTTGATTGAGAAATTGAATTGACTAATCCTGAAACGATACTTCTCATTTGGTCCCAACGTTTTTCCAGTTGATTGAGAAATTGAATTGACTAATCACATTGAACACATTCGCAAAGTCGCTACACCAAAATTGCGGAATAGTGGGTATCGCACATCACCTGTCATAGTGCATTGACAATTGTTTAGAACAACTCCAGCTATCGTCTTTAAGTCATTAGGAACTTTGGAGAATAACGGAAATCCTTCGGTGTTCACCAGTTGTATGATGCAACCAACGGATTACCACAGTAGCCAGCTTAAGCAGTGCACCCATGGACACTGTATGGATTGCATACCAATAATACACATTAAAAAATATCCCGCTGAATTCAGCTACACCATGTGCACAAACAACGTTGTAGCCATGTAGTATTTGAGGTTTGAATACGAGCCTTGAAGCAGAACATTGAGCACCCGAATTCTGCAGTACACCCATTACATAAAGATCCAGAATTCCTACGTTCATATCTTATTGCACACCGTACATTCATGCCTATAGGTACGGAAGAAAACCCTGTTCCCGGTACTGCTGGTGGCCTAAAGGCGCAAAGTCGGTTGTGGCTTCGACCGACATGGCATTATCACATGGATTATATCGAGTGCAGAACTGAAAATCCCGAATATGGCCCTCCCGTGTGGCATGATCGCCTTCAGTTGAATATCACATTTGCTCCACAGTTTCTTGGTCTGCAAACACGGAAGGAACACGTGATTCGTGAAGGTAAGCTGAGTGTAAGAGAGCTCAAGTAGTTCTTATTGTTATTTCAGCTTAATTCAAGTGCGTTTGGTGGAAGCATTCCGCATTCTACGCTTGCAAACAAAGCGTAGAAATTATAAAAAGTCTTTCAGTACCATTAATAATGGTGTTCGGCCTAGTTAATTGATTGTGAAGGCCTCCTCTATCCACCCGGAGGTTTTTGAAAACATCGTGCCGGGTTCATGCATGCAGACAAGGGAAACATAGTATTTTAATGCTCTCAAGATCCATATTTGGCCAATGTTGTCATGTGTACTATTCGATGAACTATCATTAACGGCAACCGTCCATGTAAAAATTTGGGGAACAAGTCACCAGTTTCTGGACCTCCAGAATGTTCTGTCCTCTGCACTAGTCTAATTCAGCTCCTACGCTCATCTTACTGAAGCTGAGAGTCTACCAGAAATGAGAATACTGTTCCGTCTTCGTGTTGTGCACACACAACAGTTTAGAACATAAAAATGACTTATATGTCAAATGTAGTGTCCTGGTTAATTTGAACTACCCAGTGAAACCACTTTCGGCCGCCTGTTTCATCCCAACTAGCGCTGATCTAACAGAATTTGACAGCAATAACTACATCGTCCTGCGCTCAACACTAGAATAATAATACACACGTGTCGACCTAGATACATCTGGTTTCTTAGAGTAGTGTCATAAGTCAATGAAATCTCCAACAATTTTGTGTGTGGAAAAAACGACTTCCATTCACAAGAGGATTCATGTTTATGAAGATTTCTCGGTAGAGCGCAAGGGTAAGACACATGCTCTGTAATTTTTGCGGTTTATGCAGTTTCTCACAGAATTACATGCTTGGTCGAAGTTCGTACTTGGGATATTTTCGTCTCGACTTGCCAACGCATGCCGAGACCCGAAATGCTGACAAAAGTCTCGGCTAGCCTCCAGTGGCTGAAACTCCAATTTTATGCAGGACGGGGATGTGCAATTCGTTCTTTCAGCACTTAATCCTCAGATAATCACACAAGTCTTTCGATCGTAAAAAAACCAAAACTTTTACCCTCTAAAATTTTCTATAGTGAGCCCCTTCCATAAGAATTACGGTTATCTTGCTCAATGAATTTATTTGAACTAATAGTGAGGGCACTGAGGGATCAAGGGTTTTGTAAATGTTGCATAATCTTAACTCATGCGAGATCTGTGCCGCTAATTTTGCCAACCCAATATGGTTTTTGTTCAGTGTGTTTTTCGGAGTTATTAAAAAACGGATCACTTGTGCATCCATATGTTGAAGCTCTTCACCCACATGCTCTCTTGAGCCCAACACACCTTTGTCTAAACTCCAGAGACTTCTTTTTGCCACAAACAAAACACTTCAAGACTCAAACCTGGCCCTAATATAAGCTATAGGTTGCAGTCGTTCTTCGAACATCTTAACGATCAGTGAATCTGTGCTGACACTGGTGAGAAAGTGTTAATATTAACTGATAGTTAGATATAACCGACTCATTATTTGATTAGTCCGAGTATCGATGAATGTGTGAAAACCTTTGAGTACTAAATTGGCTGAATATTTTGTGACCAACTTTTTAATAATGCTGCCGGGTTTTGTGTGATGCACACTCATGATTTTATGTACATCATGGCAGTTCCTGAGTTTTCGAACGTTTGTTGTTACTCACTAAGCTCCAACCAAAGCTTGCCAATACATACGTTATAATTTCTAAGGAATTTAAAAGTTTAAAGGTTTAAAAGTCTTTGAGAGCTAATCTTGAATTCTGGAACGACGACGTAAAGGTATAAATTATTCAGAGTTGATATCGCACGTGGTACGCCTGAAGCTTCGCTACTAGACCACATATAATTTTGGCATAAATCGATTAAAGCATTTTTAACTCTGTTCAACAAAGCAGAACAGAGCGTAAGCTAATAATCGAAATCCCGAGGTCATCATATTTATAGAGAAGCTTTATTTTTATGGAAGTCACAGTGTTTCCTGGTTAAAACCAACGCTCATTAGGGAATCCAGTTTCATTCAAAAGAATACGAACGACCACATATCTAAGAACTTGCCGTGAATCCAGTCAGCGTCATTGCGCATTCATTTTTGTTCCCTACTTCCAGTTTCTCCTTCCTTCGGTGCATAATATGTCAGCGCGCTTTGTTCAGCGCTCGTTCTTTTACACGGTTAGTGCAGCAGTTAAGTCCGTTCGACCTTTACCTTGCCTTTACCTTGCTTTTTCACTACGTCAGACATTTTCATACACTCAAAAAGATTTGGAGCACTATCATTGAGTCAGATATCACGGTATCCAAATAGTATTCTTAGTTCGATGTAGCCCTAAAGAAGTCATTAGGAGAACGAAACGTATTTTGTGGTCCGTTAACACAATTGGCTATTATAGAGGGCATTGCCTTAGAATATATATTCAGTACGAAAATGCTTGTCGAAGTTGTGTTGGCACCGCAGAACTGTGGCAGATCAACAAATGGCTACTATTGAAAGCAACTCTGAATAGAACGTTTTTGTCTACTTACTTACGACCGTACTGCAACAGATTCTTTCCGACATGATGGGGTATAGCGAGTGTATCTTCCGTGTATACAGCTGATGAGTATTACCGAAATTCCCACGAACCAGCTATATTGATGTTTCCCATGCTTTACCGTCGCGACCAAAGAATGGTTATGCCCTTTAAAAAGATATTTTTCGTCGTCTCGGCTGTCTCAGTCTGTGTGCAGTAAAATGTTCTGATTAATCCAAAAGTATTTTGTGCTTGCGCTTTCTAAAACGTTGAGTTTTAAACTAAAAAACGAAAAGCAAGCCAACGTTGATGGGCTTGGCTGAAGCACGCCAACGCACTTCGTTGGGCTGCTTGTAAATCCTCTTTTTATTTAAACCTATTCTTCATAACATTCATTCGCAACGTAAAATAGTTGATAATATTGGTAGTCTATTATTAAGGCGTAACGTAACCATATCAGACTCATCTGTCTTCAAACAAGGTATTGTTAACAAGCGTATGATGACTGGAAAACGAAAAATTTGGTTGGGTTGTTTGGATGTTTTAGGTCAGCCAATGCTTCGGAAAAAATATTTTGGGACCTACGGCGATTTACTCTCCTGAATTAAAAGCAATGACGCTGTTCCAGCTTGGCATGATAAACTTCAGTTACACTTTCCACACTCCCGATTGTTTTGCCGTGTCCATGAGTATAGTTAAGTAACTATGATGATGGCGAATGACAGTCCGGTTCTGGGTTCGCTTTTAACTGGCCAGTATCGATCCTTGCCGCTGTCAAACTCACCAAGTTGATTCGTCCAGTCATCAAGTTAATTGAATTCTAAACGAAATTCAATTAGTGTACGGAGAAAACAATGCGCAGGACCACTAACCTAATAAACTGTGACAATCAGGCAGCCTGCTTTGCTGTTCTGTATTGATGCGCCACGCCTTATGCAGTTTTTGCCTCCAGTTACTTACAAATGGTAGCCGCATTAAACATTCACTCCAATACTGTGGTTTCAAAGAGTATAATTTTTTTGTTTGAAGTAGTTTCCCGCTTGCTTAAATCCTGAGGCGAAGTAAGAAAGCACAGAAATATAAGAAAGCCGATAACTAACGATTTCGATGCCCTAGTTCGTTGGGCTCTATACAGAGAAAACAATATCTATGTGTAACGTTGTCTCCTTGTTAGTTTATCTCACTACAGAGTTCTAGCTGCCATCCGGCACCGCTGTTGTTTACTTGCATGGACTGTTTGACAGAAGTGTTCAAATTATTGGAAAACGTCCTGGTTTTACAAGAGCTATTGACATTGAGGATTCAGCTCAACATCACTATTCTCAAATTAGCCTTGAATTTCAACTCCAAAAAACTCAGAGGGTAAACATACTCGAAAATTACGCCAGAAATTAAGGGTGTTTGTTAAACGGCCCTAAGTAACGGCCACCCAAAGGTAAAACTAGATTTTTACTAAAGTATCATGCTGCTAGAGACATCATGTTTCTCATTCATCCTTTCCTCGGTACTTTTCAGCTAATTGTATATGAACGATGGAGAATACTTCCAACTCATGATCAGAGTTCTTGCAAAATAATGGGTTCTTAACGCTCATTATTCACCAAAAATACACATAGGCCTCTCGAAAATTGCAAACTCTACCAGAATGCCTCAGAGAGGAACGGCTGACACGTTTAAAGACCAGCAATTTTCACTTCCAAACGGAGCTTTCACATTTCCCTGACTTGGCATACTATTTATACTAATTCTTAAATCTGTTCGATAACCTACTACCGGTTGCGACTTTAGAGCTCATGAGTTGAGCGTAGTGTCTGAGTTTCCATTAACGTTACATTTTGCCCCAACACACACTGTAACATACTCATTCGCAAATCACTTTACTCTTAACGGAAGACTCAAGTACGCATCTGTTGTACTATATTATTCATCTTCGGCCATCTGATGGGATCAGAAAAAGCTAGACCGGTGGTGGGCGGTCGAAGGGTTTTCAGCTACCTTTAGGGCAACGTTTTACCCTGAAGATTATGTGCAGCACCTTGAATACCATGACAGATGAAAGCTGAGATAGCTTTTCGCAGGTTATGAATCTCAAAAGGGAGTGATTTAGTCCAACATTACTTTAACATCAAAGATCTTTCATGTACTTTTATTGATTTTTTCCAAGACCGGTTGCTGCGCTTATCGTCGCCGTACCAATTAACTGCACTATTCTGCAGCGTGTAGATGAAACTGTCAAATAATATAACTTAGTTACCTATTATGTGACCCATCTGGATGAAAGATTCTACGTCTCACGAGGTTGTCGATGTTCCTACGGCCTTCGAAGTCTGTCGAAATAACTTGACTTATGGCTCAGACACACCACGTTTCGACAAAACCCTTCAGCTTACACGTGTCCGGCTATTCCACCGATAAGTTTTACACGCGCCTCGCTGAAGTGTAAATAAACAGTAACCCGAATTAGGAAGATTGAACTGAAACTGATAGCAAACTCCCTCTGATATGCCTCAAAGGCAGCAAGAAGAGTGCACGCTGACTTGCATACATGGTTGCAGCTGGCCATTAGGTCCACCACCGGACTTCGTTCCAGTTGCACCTTTCTGGAGCAACCCAGTATCTGAGCAGCCTAGGTGCATATTTTGACGAACTGTACCTTTTGTTGCTCCCGAAAATGCAATGACTTTTCCCATATTTAAGAACTTAGTCGGGAGTTTTTTCCCAGTTCGCCACTTTCAGCCGAAATGAAGAAGTGGAAAACCTGACTGCTAGCTTCGCCAACAACTGCAATACGACGAACCTGTAACCCATTAATGATCTGCCTGTAAAAATAAGGTTGACTATCAGGTGACAAGCAATAACAAGTACGTGTTTTGCTAGAATGATGATGATTACAAAAGTAATGTGCACTTGGTAAGAAGTAAATACAATGCAAGGAGGAATAAACCAAAAAGTGACTTATCGCTTGAGGACAAACTGGCGAGAGTTTCTGAGTGAAGTTCCAGGCGCGCGACGGGTCTTGTTTGCAGCATAACTGCTACACGTGCTCCGTAGTTGTCCATGAAGCCTTGTGGAGCTCGGTTGACTTCCTATCCTGTGCACACGTGATTCTGGGTCAAGTTGCGTGTCTATTTATTGTGTGCAGTGTAAAGAGTGGGTGTCAATTCGTGCCTGATAATTGCACGAACATGAATACAACTTGACCCGATTTGGTGGAAGTTCGTATACTTGGCGCGTGACGTAGGTGGTTGCTGCGTAAACAAAAGTGGATGAGGTGTTGTACATGCTGTTGGCTATGGTTGCAAGCGGAACAGGAATGGTTACGTGATTTGAGTGACCAAGTGAGTAAACGCTACAAATAATATTCAATGCACAGTGGTGTTTTGAATTAAATCACACATGTACTCAATTGTTAAACATGCAAACAAAAGCAATAAGTCGCTCAATTAACACGTATTTGTCTCCTTCTTCAATATTGTTCAAGGTACAACGGTGAATCTAGATTTAGGTCCGTATTCCAACCCTCCTGTGACGTCCGTCAGCTGGTTCGTTGAAGGGCGTCCAATTCCACCAGAAACCACGCCCGCTGCTGCTCGGACAGGGGTGCACACTTCAGGTCGACTGGGTGAACTTTTGGCTTTACACAAGATCAGTCGGACCCACATGGCAAATTACACTATTGTGGCTAGAAATGACATAGCTGAATCCAGTGCAGTATTTTTTCTCAATGTGACATGTGAGTCTCTGGTCAGGTTTTAGGTTGTACGAACCTCATTTATTTATAAGAAGACCGCTTGTCACATTTTCAAATAACCTTTAGTATTGCGTGTGCAACACTTTCCTCTGATCATTAGTCTGCATCTTACAGGGCAGAAAATATTGAGAATGTTTTCGTTTTACAATTCGACGAATCGAGGTTCGCATCGACAGACATTCGTACTTTGATAACCGGTAACTCGGTTGTATGCATGCGTATAAAAGCAGGCAGTTTGCAAGCAAATATTTGTGTCCGTTGGTAGTAAGGGGATAGTAGCACTTCACAACAGGCTCTATGCTGCTAGTTTGTACTGGAAGACGGAAGACTTTGCACTGTCCCATCTGGAAGATACCTGGATGGATGTCTTACTAATCTGACTACGAATTGTGACAGCCCATGATTCATCTGAGCCTGTTGAATAAGGAGTCATCAGCAGTGTGCATCTCACGAAACTCTGGAGAGTCTCGAACCCGTGACGTCCTGGCTAGTAGCTTGAACACTTAACCTTTCGGCCACGGGTTCGAGATGCCCACTGCTGATGATTCCCAATAAGGATGAAACAGCTGTACAGTGCTTCTCGGCTTTTCGGCATAGATTGGCTTCACTTACAGGACGAAACCTTCACAAAAAATCTCAAATCTCCTCACATTACCAAGGAGTAATCTTTCGGGGGCCATATGACATCACGAATAACAACGCGAGTGTTTGGGTCAAGAAGACACTCCATATTCTGTACTGACCACAGTGCTCGTGAGCCACTTAAGTTCGGCTGCTGTGGTGTTGCGATACAAAAGGAGATTTGTCGGATTGACATTGTCAAGTTCAAGCAAAACATCCTGTACATTGGTCATTCGCATTCTAGAGCTAATTGAGTTCATCATCTGGAAGGAAGCCAGATTTGAAGTTAGCAGTTCTTTTAGTTTCAAGGATGATTGCAAGCAAAAGCGTTCTTCATTATACCATGGTGGTGGCGGCGATATAAATGCTAGCTCTATGCATTTCAGGGAAAGCATGCTGTTTTCTGGATGGATATAAGTTCTATCCAAATTATGCGTCCGTTTTGTTACATTCTGATCATTATGACCGCAGCAGCAGCTGGAACAAATCGATAAAAGTGAAAAGTTAATGACCAAGACGAAGCTCTCGGTGGACCACTTCACTGCCTGATTGTTCTGACACTTTATTTCCCTTAGAAACCTCTAACACACTGTTGCCTAGTGACCACCAGCTGACCTGCCAGTCACCACCCAGTGAGTGGTACTAACAAACCGCAGTATGGGATTGCACCGCGAAAGTCTACACCCTAGTGGCAAACAGGACATCACACCATAGCGGCATTTCTAGCTTAATTTTTCAGCTTATCTGCCGCGCAATATACCTTGAATAATGTTGTTGGTCATCCAAGGAGCAACCACTGGTTGAAAATTTCGAAGGAATAACGCGCTGATTATCTATTATCTGAAACGCTAACTGACACAAGCCGACTAATACTGTTTTATTTACTGCCCTCGGAGGTCGGTTTTGTTTGACTGACAAGCTGGTTTGAGGTAGAGTAAGACCGGTGTGTTCATTATTCTCGATGTCCTGTTGACAGTTTGCCTATCACAGTTAATCTCAAATCTCCTCACATTACCAAGGAGTAATCTTTCGGGGGCCATATGACATCACGAATAACAACGCGAGTGTTTGGGTCAAGAAGACACTCCATATTCTGTACTGACCACAGTGCTCGTGAGCCACTTAAGTTCGGCTGCTGTGGTGTTGCGATACAAAAGGAGATTTGTCGGATTGACATTGTCAAGTTCAAGCAAAACATCCTGTACATTGGTCATTCGCATTCTAGAGCTAATTGAGTTCATCATCTGGAAGGAAGCCAGATTTGAAGTTAGCAGTTCTTTTAGTTTCAAGGATGATTGCAAGCAAAAGCGTTCTTCATTATACCATGGTGGTGGCGGCGATATAAATGCTAGCTCTATGCATTTCAGGGAAAGCATGCTGTTTTCTGGATGGATATAAGTTCTATCCAAATTATGCGTCCGTTTTGTTACATTCTGATCATTATGACCGCAGCAGCAGCTGGAACAAATCGATAAAAGTGAAAAGTTAATGACCAAGACGAAGCTCTCGGTGGACCACTTCACTGCCTGATTGTTCTGACACTTTATTTCCCTTAGAAACCTCTAACACACTGTTGCCTAGTGACCACCAGCTGACCTGCCAGTCACCACCCAGTGAGTGGTACTAACAAACCGCAGTATGGGATTGCACCGCGAAAGTCTACACCCTAGTGGCAAACAGGACATCACACCATAGCGGCATTTCTAGCTTAATTTTTCAGCTTATCTGCCGCGCAATATACCTTGAATAATGTTGTTGGTCATCCAAGGAGCAACCACTGGTTGAAAATTTCGAAGGAATAACGCGCTGATTATCTATTATCTGAAACGCTAACTGACACAAGCCGACTAATACTGTTTTATTTACTGCCCTCGGAGGTCGGTTTTGTTTGACTGACAAGCTGGTTTGAGGTAGAGTAAGACCGGTGTGTTCATTATTCTCGATGTCCTGTTGACAGTTTGCCTATCACAGTTGAATGAACACATTTGTTTGCTGTATTGCAGTTCCGGCAAGTTTAGCTGGTGCGGCAGAAGAGAAT
Organism: Opisthorchis viverrini; assembly: GCF_000715545.1. Classification (NCBI taxonomy): domain Eukaryota; kingdom Metazoa; phylum Platyhelminthes; class Trematoda; order Opisthorchiida; family Opisthorchiidae; genus Opisthorchis; species Opisthorchis viverrini. The sequence goes on from NW_008751682.1 coordinate 1,167,936, forward strand.
GTGACACAAACCACTTCCGACCAAGTTACACTTGTGTGCCAGGCGACGGCTAATCCCTCGATTGCCACACAATCATTCACCTGGTACCGGTATGTTCCACCCCCAGGATGGCCACAGGATGTGAACGAAGCCGAAGTACAGTTGAGTGCTCCAATGTCTTGCAACCAAGTGAGTTATTCATTAAGACTGAAATAGAGTAGGTGACAGTACACGACACTCAAATGCATTGTAAATATCTGGATGCGGAGATTGTTGCTAAATTTCCGTTCGCTTGTGTCAGCTGATGTAGCTTTGTGAACTAACTCTTTGGAGACTAATTTCCTACAGGAAATTTTTAGAAGTTTCTCGAGACCATTAAAATTTACCCTCCAAGACTTCACCAACTGTGCTAGAGGACCACCACAGTGTTTCGTTGTAATGCTTCACACAAACAGCAAAAACAAAAGTTTCACTTATCATCTGGCCAATTTAATTGATGTTCACGCTTCCGCTCAAAGGAAACAGAGGTGAGTTATGTCATCATCTAACCTCACAAGTTTTACTTATCCGCCTGTTATACACTCTTTCATTACAGTCCGATGCGGGTCCTTCAGTTGATGACAAATATTTTATTCACTGCCAACGGGATGATTCCGTTCATATGACTAGTCGCTTGAGCATTTATCGGATAAACAGGGATGACGTTGGAACATATGTTTGTGAAATAAACAACGGCTTGGGAGACCCAGTACGGAAGAATATACACTTTGTCTACCATTGTAAGTTTTAATGTGAGCAATGTGAGCCACTGGACTGCCTACCCATTTCTACCCACGAAGTTAATAGTTACATTTTGAAAAATTGCAACTGTTGATAAAACTTTTCAGGCTCTTCTCAACTCTCAAAACTATCTGCATAGAGAAGCACATTATCTATGCTCCAAAATGAATCCGCGGCCTTTACAACAGTAACTATGATCCGCATACAATTAACAAGCACTACGTTCATGCGCTTTACTTAAGTTCTGAAGCGTACGTTTGGATGAAAATATTGGTGGCTCTTGAGATGATTGTAGCCACTGCCGCATGCAAGGAAGGTTTTGGATCCCCCAGATGCCTGCAGTTTCTGTCTGTGGATGTCCACTACTGATTAGGGTTTATCTTTGTTCAATGCTTCCACTTGCTGAAGAGGTGTATTATCTACCGGAGTTAAAAATATCCGGGTTCTAGTGGTTGTTCACCTGAATAAAACTTCATGCTCATACATTATCTGGAGCATAGACCAGAACTTATGCGAATGTGGGCAGGTAACAGGAATGACAACTGGACTCTGGAGTTCGTGGAATGGTGAAAATAATAACTGGTTAGATTTACTCGCTTGGGGAGGTAAACGACTCCTTCACCTTCATCGTGATAGAATGGAGATTCAGCGTAGCTAAGCAGAGAGGCCTTCGGGGTTTGAAAACGGATTCCAAAGTATTTAGGGTTTTTACTGAACTCGGACGTACAGCAGCTGCAGCGGAGTGTGATGCAGAGCAAGCAAAACCGTCAACGCCAGTACTGGCACCTATGGAGAGTGTAATCGAAATCGGGTAGGGTAGGGTGGAAGCGGGAAAACGTGAAAATGTAAGTAGGGAGACGTCAGCAGTAGCCTGTTTCCGCTTAGCCGCCTTGCTGTATGCAACAAGTAAGGTGACCCGGTTTATGGCATCACGCGACGGCCGATGTGGGTTGAGTGTAGTGTTAGTTTGATGAGTTTGTGTGGGCTGGGGTACTACCAGAGCACCAGCACCTAGACAGGAGGACGATTAGGGTCCTCAACCAAAGCTTTTGGCTCAAAGGCCTAACCATAGGGCAGCGGGATTTGACTGGAAATGCAACTGCATTACCTTTTTAACAGAACACGTCTCCACACATTTTTCAACCCCCAGCTTGGGCGACCAGGAGACTGTGTTTGTCAGACCTCTAACCACTGATCGACCTGATGTGAGAGACAGTGACTGTCACGCTGACACCCCATAGTAGAGTTCAATGGGTCGCCAGGTTACACAAACGGACACACCACGGTAAGGTCCTGTCGCTTTGTGACGGGCTTTTCATTAAAACATTCGTGAATTAGAAGTGTCAGAAAAAAGATGAAACTTTCCACACGCTACGTGGCAGTAGTTAGCGGGAAAACAGTCTTGGACATCTGATTGTTCATTCATCGGTTCGTGTTATCCTTTGAAATCAGTCATTGTTTAAAGTTGTCAGGATAGTAGTAGTAGCTAACATGACGGTAACCGGGCTATTTATTTAGTAGGTAGTCGCATATACTACGCACCACACTAAGGCTGAAAGGCCTTTCCAAAAAGTTATTGGACTGTGGGCTTGGATATGGGTTTCTGAAATGATCACTGTTCTGTCGTTCAAACCCTGGCGCACGCAATGCCGATAAGCCCCCACCAAGGGTCGAAAGGCCGCCTATTACTCTACTGTTAAAGTCTAGGAGATCTTAAGAAAATTCGCCCGTTTGTTATTCAGACTAAGAAGGCTTTTTTGGACCAAACTGATGAATTTACCAGTGCTGATAAAACTTTCAACATTTTACTCGCTGTCCATCTTCGGGGCTTTAAGTTTCAGCTCCGCAGTGGATGCCACAATCATCCTCTTGAGCTAACCCATATCCAGTTCATCTGTTACTAGTTCAGTTTCGTCTCATTTGCCTCGGCAACCTGAACATTTTGTTGTGCTTAGCTGATAAAGGGTCATGATCATCATCAACAGCACGACATCAGTGGTCAATACTGATGCTTCACTGCCGTATGATGACGAATGAGCGTAAGTGAATCGAAATGGATGGAGTCGCGCATTCCTAAACATTGTGAAGCGCTAAGTATAAACTGAGAGGTAATTGTTGAACCTGAAACATGAAAACATATTGAAAACATGCATATTCAGGAGATGACCCATTATTCAAGCGTGTATTCCTTTGGGCTTGCTTGAAAGCGCAGCGTTTGTAGAAGTTAGCACCACCCATTTAGCCAATAGTCATCCATCGCACTCAAAGCCGTTCTGCATGAATTGCATTCAGTGCATTCAAAAGTGCTAAAACTCTGCGATGGATAATTCCCAATAGTTATGGTTTCAGAGTAGCTCTTTCGCCGCAGCTTCTTTCATCGTCACTTGTCTGAGAAAATTTTCACATTGCATTTTGCCAGCGGAACTTCACTCAATTGTCTGATCGACCGGAGTTTTTAATCACTGCCAGTCCATACAGACTTTTAAAAGTCGTTTTCTTGTTCCCACTCTTTTTTCTTCCCAGACTGAAACCGCTGTACTCTATCTGCTTTTACACTGTAGCAGCGCATAGTATATCCAGTCCTTTCACACTGGACAAGCTTAAATTTCAATCTGCAAGTCTTACCACATATTGGCGATCTCTATTAATCCTCACGCGGCCCGGTTTGTTGATGAAATTAACACATCGCTTGATGCGCTTCTATCACACCTTTTCCTGCCGCCTAACACTTTGTCAACATACTCTTACCACTGTATTTATAGGCTCACTTTGGTTTTGCTTCTCGGACCGGAGTAAAGCGTCTCATAGCTTCATTTAGAAGGAAAAGCAATCGAACCCAACTTTTTACGCGAGTTTTCCAGTAATATGTGTATGCCGTGCCATGATATGAAATGCGGACTTACGAGGCAACCACGTTGAAGGAGTGCTGAGTCAGCTAAGGAAACAGCTATACTGATGGGCCATCTATTGGGTCACTACTACAGTGTGGGAACTGAGCATTTACACGGACCAAAATAAATGATAGTTTTCACCAGGCCTTCTTGTTTTAGGTATGTTCGAACACACACACCAACATAAGCATCAAAGGAGCACACGTTATATTTCTGAGTACCACTACTATGGGTTTTACTCTGCAGCTCTGATACTAACCATATTTTGTTTTTGATCGCACTTGTTCGAAAAATATTTTTGGCGGACTCTAGTAACCAAAGGTTGGTAAGCTTACACAACCTTTCCACCCACCTCAACTTCCAAATAAATGTTAACCATGGAGCACCATTCTTGTGTTGTTGAACAAGAACCTCTAAACCAGTCACACCAAGAAGCATATAATGAGGATTTCGGGTGGGTTATAGAATGCTAGGGCTATTGTGTTGAGCAGTCTATCATTGTGTAATGACCCGTGGGTGCTCCCAGTAAATAGGCACTTCTAATTTTCTGTTAACCGAATTCAAAAACAGTGAAACAGCAGAACCGCGTCACACAAATAACCTCCTTTTGTTTATTTGCTCACAGTTACTCCAAGTATCGTTCGGTTGCCTCGGTATACAAAGGCTGCTGGTGAACAAGGCTCAACCGTCACTCTGACTTGTCTCGTTCGGACGGAGCCAACGCCACAGATCGGATGGCTTAAGGCGGGGCAGATGATCCACGATTCACAACGTGAAGGATCAGGCGCACTAACTCAAAAGCATCAAACCCAGTTTCTCCGTATTCGACCTGGCTTGTACAAATCTACATTGACAGTGACTAATCTTCAGAAAACGGATTTTGGTGTGTACCAGTGTCAGGTATGGTTCAGGAAATCCTGATCTAGTTTAACTCTCCCAGTTCCGCCCACCATCAGCGTTGCTCTAGAACGGAACATGAAGTCTTGTTTCTCGCAGATGCGACCACCTGATACCTAATCAGGTCGCAAGTTCTACTCACTTGGGTCAAGACGCAAAAAATATAATGGTGTTCGAGCAAGAAAAATAATATACATTGCTAGCTTATGAAACTCTGATTAAGTTAAAATTATCGTAAAACTTCAATTAAGGTGCAGCTTTCCGAAAGGTTTCGCCCACTTTGGATGCACCTTGTTGAGGATCTTTACGACCAGGTAATCACACGCAAACTAAACAGCAAAACGGCCACCGTTTCTGGTTCCTCGCTTGATCATGTGTTTTGTGGGTGGGGGAGAATAGATCAATGTGTTAGTGTGTCTGCGTGTAAGTGTGTTTGTTTGTGTGCTGAGACCACGGTTTAGCCCGCGGGTTGTGATAACGTCAGTGGATGAATGTGGGGGGTATGACCAGTTTCCTGAGGTCAAGGGTGACCGACAATCCAGATTCCTGTCCGCCTAACATTCCTAGCTAGTTATGTGTTCAGATCAACCAAAATGGGCAGAAGATCGGTTCCGCCGCCGGGCACATGCAGATCCTGATAGGAATAGAAGTTTCACTGGAGTTTATATGCACCAGACAAGTCAATCCGATGATTTTGCTGCAGTGCATGAAGGAGTGTGCCAATTACGTTTGAACTTCTCTCTGTGGGTCGGGAGTTGGAAATCTGACATGATGTTTGTGGTCCACCATTCGCAGCTGTAATTGTTTGTTCGTTATATTCGGCCGGACATTATGTGAAAGTAATTCTATGTACACGATTCGTGAGACGTTGCGGAGCAACAGTCTCATTCGCCCCTTCAAGGTGTTATCCTTTAGTGTTGTAAAGTCGGGATTGCATGGGATTTTAATTTCGTTGTTTGTATCCGAGTGTCTGACCCACAGAGTTTTCACTTTCCTGTCTTCTGGTTTTGAGGTTATTCTTGATAGCTGTTTTCAGGTGAGCGCTTTAGGGTAGTAGTTGCTGTGTTAATTTGCTTAGTCCGATAAGTTCGCTCTCTCAGGATCGTCCGAGCTAACTCATCTGACTCGGCCCGCTGAAGAAGCAATAAGTGCACATTTGACGCAATGTGTGTATGAAGACTCCCATTGCAGATATCCATCTGGGTGTGTGGTTTCCTTTTGAGTGATTAAAGCAGAGGCATGGATTGAATGTATCGTTAAACTGTCGTCTAAGAGGCTAATGATTTTCTATTCAATATCGGGTTCCAAAATGGTTTAGTTTCTTTAAAACTGTTCGTTGCGTCGGGTCAGAAATGCTTCTTTTTTATCATTGATATGGCAGCAAAATTACTGACATACCTCAGTCATATGCATGGAAGCATGACAAAGTCGAGTAAGACTTTGGTTTTCATGCGATGTGTTAAGAAGCTAGCAACTATGGGTGATGCTGGGGATCCCCTAGCGACACTATTCATCTACTTATGAAGCGAAATTTCGAAGGCAAAACATGCAATGGTTAAGGAGAGTTAAGCCTCAAGTCCAGAGTAGGCTGATATAACACACCATTACCATTACACAGAATGAAAAAAAGACAGGCCGAATAATCCTAAATATGGATACTGGTATAAGGTGATGTTGCGTCACAGCTGATAGCTACCTGATCCACATTTTGACAACTCGACTTCATCATTTTGACCAAATCAGTTGAGTTGTGAATCACTAGAGTGATGTGCATCCATAAGACCTTAAGAAAGAGCTCAGCTACTCTCACAGTACAAAAGAAGCATATATGGAGTGTAGGGGGTGTTCTTTTATATAATTTCGAAAACCCCGTAAAACTACGTCATTGTGTTCAACTTAGATGCTGGTAGGAACAATATACATTGACTCAATTTGACCCCATTTCCCGCATACATTTTCTCATTCTGGGTGAAGATTTTGTTCGTTCAGTAAGCATGGTCGGAAATTTTACTTGTTTAAAACCACATGGCGGTTTCACTTGAAGTACGCTCCTGTGTAGTTCAGATAATGCGCACTTTGAACAGCACGATTACACCCATCAAATACGTAAGTGAGAAGTGATTGGACTGTGATCCGCAGACATTCCATGTCCACCGAGTTACTTGCGATGCCTACAAATCCGGTCAAAGTGATCAAAGATATACATTGTCGAGTTCCAGCTTGACAAATTAGTCGCTCCGTTTGTACTAGAAGCCGGTTTATGAACAGTTGTTATTAGTGAAGAAAATCATTGAACTGCGCATTCTAACTCTAAACTTCTACTGTCGTCTACGGTCAGACGGATAACTTGGAATTTCGTTAGTTTGTGATGTGGCTGTCGTGAAACTTACAACGATGAACGCTGATGACTAAATTAGTCGAAAATGGGGGTTTGGCTAAAAGTTCTCCAAAAAATTAACGCAGATGATTCTTTTCATTGGATAGCTCTGTCGGAATAAACTCCTGCATATTTTTTACGTCGATTTTAGCCCGGAAGCATTTCCGGCATGATCGTTTATCGCTTTACGTGGTCTAGTATATACAAGGCTTACCTAACAAGACTACTGTATTGGAAAGAGTGGATTTGTCAGCTATAGTTTAGCGGTATGGCTGGTCTGTGACTATAGCCTATGTTCCATCAATATGTTTCATTACCTAACTTATTTGTTTTATTTAACCAAAGCATTTATCTACGAACCCGTCATTCACAATGACTAACATCTCTTGACCCTTCTTTGTACTGTACCGGTAGTTAGCCGTTAGTGAAAATAATTTCACCCATAACATATCCGTGCGTAATTGGCATCAAGCTTTTGTTAAAACATATTGCTGACAAAGTCATATCTGTCATCTCGACTCTATACCATGAAGTGGACACACTGTCGTTCGACCGTTCTACTTACTACTACAACTATTACCTTCTGTTATACTTTTTGTCTGTTTCAGGCAGTAAACATCAAGGGGGAAGCTATGCTGGAAGTCAGCCTGTCAGGTACTTCCACTCCGGACGTCCCACTCAATCTGAGGCTCCTTAATTCTACAGCCAATTCATTACGAGTAGCATGGACGCAGGGCTTTGACGGTGGTTTGACGCAAACCTTTCAGGTAGGATGGCTAGGCAAATTTTCTTTCAAGTTACCTAGCACTGCTACATTTTGCCTGATAATCTGTGTTATCGAGTTTTAACTTGGAAAACCACTTTTCATTCATCCGTCCTGATGGCTTGAGGCAAGGGACTGTGACGTAACAATATGGTATTAGGTAAGTTTGAGTGTGTTGACTTACCCTCAGGCTTGCACTAACGGCTGAACAAAATTCTAAATTCAGCTTGTGTTTTCATGAATGATACATGTCATTTGTCATGTACTAAAATGCAGTCTGGAAATTGTGGGCAGCTGATGCAAATTTCCTGTCTACTTTCGCCCAGTTGGTCCGTAATGCTCAATTCACAATCTAATCTCTGCGATCCCCGGGGATATTGCACACATCTAACCTGGACCTTTTCTTATTCGCTCAGGATCACCAAGTATCCGGAAAAATTGCATTTTGTGCAACTTTTGTGGTGATCAGATTCTCATATTCCCGGTCCTTTTTCGTCCAGTAGCGAACAAATTTGTTGGCCGAGCAAGGCAACAACAATCATCGATCAACTCGCTTACAATTAAACTGATTGTTTGAGTAGAGAAAAATCAGTCAAAATTGAGTTCTGTTTTAAATGAAATATTGTTTAGACACTGATAAATTGGAAACCAGATGAAAGTGATCTACGGTTTTTTTCACCGGTGGACTGAACGTCCCATCAAGGGATCCTGTGTTAATTGAACAAATCTGGTTATAAAATATTAGCTAAATTAGCTCATTTATATGGAGTCCACAATAAAGCACTTAATCATGACATAATTCAAACAGCTTGTTCGTTTCTTTTCCAAAATAATTGTGTGAAACATAACGCTGTATAGTTAAATTTCAGACTGGTCATACTGGCCCTTCGTATAGTAATTATATACCTCTGACACCCGGTATAGAGTGACCACGAATTATTCAACCTCGATCACAGCAAGCTATATTGCGAACGGTATGTGCCATAAATTTTGCTCATATTTCGTCTACTAAGTCGATGATCCGACATGAGTCAATGTCAGCTGAATATATGGAGATTTGCATTACATCAGATTTTCTATCCTGTGTGTCAGAAAATCCTTTCAAGCATCACTTGTGACCCAGTGATGTGCTAGGAACGTGTTGAACTTTTTAGTCTAAAGTCAGGAGAACGATGGAAGTTCCACAAATTGAAGCTCCAAGGAACTGAATATTCGATATTTTGAACTTGCTTATGTTCAGTCGCTTGGTGCTTGGACCATTGACGTGGTAGCTTGGTCCTCACTGTTCGTGTCACTAAGCATTCAATATCTCAACTGGACGGCTTCACATTTACTACTTGCGTGCATCCAGGTGGGTCAGAGAAATTCGCAGGCAGACAGCGTGCTGTCATAGTGCATCCACGTTGACATTAGTTGACCAGATACGTTTTGACGTGTGCAAAGTTTCCAAATAACACATTTCTGTCAAGCTGGTCTTGCAGGTTTTGGACAGGGTTTTGGTTATTGTTTCGACAGTTGTCAGTTATTCAGTTCACAAAAGTTTTGCACATCGAAGAAATTCGTAATCATGATAGCCTACGCAACAGTCCAGTGTGTGCACGCTAGCCTACTGTTTTGAAGGCCGAAGAACCGACGCTATAATGCTGGTCTATTTAATTAATATTTCCTAATCTGTTACGTGAATGGCAGGGACTTTCCTAACAGGGTTAGAGTGGGCTACTAACTGTGAGGACTCTGGACCACATTTCTAGGATGATGCATTTTGTATAAGAAGAAACCTGGTTGGAATGCACCATTCCGACAGCCTATGTGTCCCTTGCACATAATGTCATTTGCCTGTTCGAAGTGTACAGTTCGTCAACTACCCGTGGGAAAAAGGTCCTGGATACTTGCGATCTTTTCATAATTATAAGTTCAACACTCTTGAATCCCGGGTGTCAATCCAAAATCAGTACTTGCATTGTTCACGTATGGTTTAGAGGTTGTTTCCCAGATGTACTGGTTTTCTAGCTAATAAGGCCTCCAGTCATCCACATGATTCCAACAGGTGCCTATCGACGGGCATTGCAGCCTTGGACTTATTCCCGTCAAACTGCTATCACTGAGCTACATCGAACATACGGTTAATTCAGCCTAGGAATGTACAAGCTGTCATTCCGAAATCAACTCGTACTCCAAACTAGCAAAAGCCTCATTTTGGTGCATTGAGGACTTTGAGCAAGGCATCATAAACGGGAGATTAAGCTAGGTTCCAGGTAGTTCTCCCTCAAAAACAACTTTACTTGCAAACGAGGCATGTTTTTGTCTGCATGGATGAAGCTACTACACCTAACCAACATTGAGCGATTGTTGCTCACGTCTGTGGATAACGCAGCTTCTAGTTGCACGCTGGATCGAATGAAATTTGTGAGCAGTGGGAGGAATCGGTCACCTGATGTGTGGTATTTCAATCATAAGAATGGTTTTGACAAATCTTGTTGAAACTTATCAGTATAACGCGCTAGGTTCGAAGAGACAACCCTATATCTAACAGGAACTGGCGCCCGCCCAATGAATTGCCTCACTGAAAAATATCTGCACTCTTCTAGGTCTCCTTCAAACGCTATTAAGTATCGCCAAACGAGTACGCAAAAACATTCGACTTTGATCAACGGCAGTTCAGCCCTGTCGCATCCAACTGTTGGAATCATTTTTGACCCTAATTTCACTACCCTGTTGATATATATATAAAGCTCTTGTCCCATATTCCTCTCAATAACTTATCATCTTAGCAAACAGAAAACTGAAAGACCTCAGCAAAAATGCTTTCTATTATAAACCAGAAAGCGAGAATCATGTTGCTCATCTAAAAAGTGAATTTCCGCTGACAGAGATTTCTAGGGTAGTTTTTACCTTATACAGACATTATAACTTGTGAAGCCAAAGTTCCTGTAGATCTTGTCCATATAAATTTACATCCTAGGTCGTGCAGCCACGAAATATTGGCCCTCATGTGCTCCGAATTTTCCACCTTGTTCCGATAGAAAAATGATATTTCAGGTTGATGGGAACTCTCCAAAATCATATCTGTTAAAACGCTGCCCGAGAAGCGTGCATTCAACGAATAGTGCGTGCACCCCACTTGTTACATGCCGGCTTCTATGTCAACCACTAGCCGGCAGGTTTATAAAGATTCAAACGAGAGTTGCTTAGTCTACCGACGAACCTGTTATATTTTTAGTATGAGCATTACATGTAACAGGACTTTGTAATGTCGACAGAAGTGACTGTTCGCGGGCACAATTGTAGCCACAGTTAATCAGCTGAGGGAAAGGAGCATGAATATTTGCCAAAAATGCTACGAGCACATAAAAGTTGAGGTATTTCAATGCAGTGATGTATGCTAGGTAATGCCAACCGTCTGGAATACCTGCGCTTCATAACCGTAAATACCTCCCCCTCATACACTCACTGGAACGGGAGGCAACGATTTTCAGTTGTCTAATTATACCAAGTATGTACCTGTTAGACGCAGCTAAAGTAGATATATCCTACTTCATCGTCCATCTGTTCGGTATGATTCTGTTCTGACTACTGAAGTGGCCAGTTCAAAGGCGATCTTTTTTACACAAACGGGCACTTTGTCCGCTATCAATTTTTCCAGTCCTTCCTAGTTTAAACACCTGAAGAAAAAGCAATATGCGAAGGACTTCGACTAATCCTGTTCGCCTAGGCTGATGGTCTTTGATCGATGCAAATGAACAACTCACTAGCAGTGCAGAAGCAAAGTGAAAAATGGCAGTGAGCCGATTTGGACGTATTACTACATCAATGGACATTATGAATCTCAAAGGTTTATTACAATATCCGGATTAAGGATATGGGCGTCATCAGTTTTTTTCTGACTTTTTCATTCAGAGAGGTCTATTTCAATGGCAGCAAATATGATTCCACAGAAATGGCTAAGTTACTTAAAAGAATACTTAGTAAACTGGATTTGAATGCGATCCTAGTATAACAACAGAACTATACGCTAGGAACGCAGTCAGAATGAAATCCTTTATCAGCTGCATGATGTGTAACGGGCGCAAGGAAACTATCTCAGCAGTCATGTTTTTCATTTCGAATTTATTGCATCCTCCTATGTACAGTTTTCTTCTGTCTTCAATAGGCGCGCATACCTCTCGGTTGAGCGATCATTTTTACTGAGGAAGGCTATTTAGGTTTGTGCCAGCAAGGTGACTGACGTCTTCATGTCGATGCAAAGACGATCCACATACAGGAACAGTTCAGTTTGCAGTGTAGCTTTTATCAGCTTCAGTTGAAACTGAAACTACAAATTCATTACGCTTCGGCATCTTTCAGTGCATACTGATCTCAATTTTAGTCAACTACTTGAAGTGGTTTATTTATCTGTGCAGCTGACATCTCAAACGCGCTTCCCGTGCCGACTTCAATGAACTTCGTGGATAGAGCATAAAGATATGGTTGTTTTGCTGCCATGACAACGCCGTGCAGTAACGTTATAAATGGTCCAGTATCCCTGAACGGAAGGTAGCGTGAATCAATAAAACAGTAATTGTTCTGCATCAATGTCTATTTACGTGGAAGTGATGAAACCTAGAAAACTGTACTAACAAGCCATTTTTGAAAATAAGTGTATCGGAATGAACAACCACAGTGACATTGAAATTTTCTGCAAAGATATATGCAATCATGAGCAATATCCGAGTTGCACGCGAATGGGGCAAGCAAACGTCGTCTTGTCACTAGCCACCTAAATTGGTGAACATGTAATAAATTTAATCTTCAGATAGCTGAGTGATTGAGATGCGAACTTACATCCGAAATGCACTTGGTTCGAACCCAGTAGCAGTACCTCCACTACTCCTGTCTAGGGTTGGGCAACCTGCTAGTATTTCAGCCTTCGCACTTCTTTATGGTGACATGACAACTAGCCACCGAAGAGTCGTCAGGGCTGAACGATTATTCCTATTATCATTTTATTCAGTACACTACCTACCCGATTCTACTTTGCGACCGCTTAAATATCCAATGCACTTTAACTGATTTTTTCACACTTTTTTTTAAATGGCAGATCTGATCAAATCTCATTATATCTCATTGGAGAATATCTTAATACAGCATTTGTTATGCCAGAGCTCATCGACCACCACGTGCCACTTAGTTTTGTAAATTTGTCCTGGTTTAATTGGTCTGCAAAACGATGACATAGCAGGTAATTGCTCATACATGTAGGTTTAAAAATGAGGAAGTAATATGCAGAAATTGTTAGCCAACGTTCGGAAATAATTGGTGGGTTTCCGCCAATAGACAATGGTGTGCAGATATTCCTATCTTAGTAATTCCGGTAAAATTTTGTTGAATACAGTCCTTCAATCTGGGTTCCCAAATTGAAAATTTTGCTCATTCCGAAATTGCATGAAATACTTGGTTTT